>NC_068452.1:9745899-10345899 GCF_023373465.1 Oncorhynchus keta | reverse complement strand
GAGCATGGAGCCAGGGCGAGAGATGGTACATCAAGAAGATTTAACTACTTATATTTTTCCTGAAAAACTGCCCTCTTTTCCCTCGTGCTAGCTAGCAGAAGCCACAGTAGCTATTATGGAATGGCAAGGTGGCTTTGAACAACAAAGAAGCTGATTGGCTGACACTGCTATTCCAAAATGGCTGCAGTGGCTACTGCTAGCTAGCATGATGACAAAAAGGGCAGTTTTCCAGGAACACTAGCACTATTTCAATATTCTCGATGGAGCAGTGTGGATAAAGGTCAAATTTGGAGTACAGCTGTATATGCCATTTCTGCATTGAAGTACGTTTTCCGACCCATATCTCACCCCAGCTCCATAGTGTCTTAATGTAACCATGATTGCGTTCCCGACCCCAGTGCAGCTCAGTGTAAACAAGCATAACTGTAGACTCTTCTGGCAAGTTTTACTCCAATGTTTGTAGGCTAAGCAATGTAATTTAAACACTGTACAGCTTCAAAAACATGGTTAAAATGATTATTCTGTTCTTATGGATGGTCAGCCCAAATTCCCGATTTTTGTTTTAAACTGTGGCGGGGTCTGCTTTGTTTGAACTGCAGACGGCCCCTAATATGCGTATAAATTGACGGGATACTGCACAGATTATCATTGCCTGGGCTCACTCAGTTCGAATCCCGAGCCGAAAAGGTCTGTCTGTGCCCGTGAACAAGGCCCTTAACCCTAAATGCCGCAGGGGCGTTGGACAATGGTGACCCCACTCTCTGAGGTTGTCTCGTGGAGTTGGGATTTAAAAAATAATCATCAAATTCACACGTGTATAAAATACACACCAAATCATTTATTATTATATTCAGGTGACAGCTTACCACAAATGCCTATATTCCTCACATATCACATTATAAACTAGCCTAGATTCCTCAGATATCACATAAGCTAGCTCTATACAGAGCCCTGCATTTTGGATAAGTGGATATTCTCCATACAGGGTTCTAATTGACAAGTGAAATGCATGGAAGAGATACGGGTCTTTTGGGTACTTTTGAGATATTAATATTCATATTTTCAATGTTGAATAAATGTATGTGAAAAATGTAATTTCAAAATGTTGACATACTCCATGTTTAAGAGCACACTGAGGAGTATAATGGCTGTATCATGTGCGGATCACAGATCATAGGGTCTTACAAGAGGTATCGGTCTAAAAAAGGGCCTAAAAATGCCACTTTCATCATGCTTTTCTCAGAAATGGTTTGTGATACAAATGTTGAGAAACGTGCCTGACCCAGGTTTGTAGAATGAAGCTCAGGATTTAAATCCATTTATTTTGGGCCTCCAATTTCATTACTGTCAGGTGCTAGTACTGTATTTTCTATTTTTCTAGTGACAGCCAGAGAGAGCATATGGCTGCCATTCATGCAGGAGGAGCTCGAATGTGACGAGGAGACTGTCATCATTGGCCACAGCTCTGGGGCAGCTGCAGCAATGAGGTAGGATAGAAATGACAAAGACTGAGTAATATTGCTCATGCAAAATACTCTTCCTTTTAAGTGACTATACCTAACTTTGAGGTACCATGCAGGTATGCAGAGACGCACAAAGTGTTTGGCCTCATTCTGGTGGGTGCCTATACTTCCGACCTGGGAGATGAGAGAGAGAGTGGTGAGTTTACAGATTTCTTACCAGTGTCACTTCCAATTAACTGCAACAGCCATTTTTCTAATTGGATTCCGGCATTCAGATTGGATTAAACCTTAGAATTGGGTATTTCAAAACTGAAAAATGTGATTCTGATCATTTGGTGTGTAGTGATGGAAAATCTGGATAATCTTGATCCCACTGGAAGGGTGGATTTATAAAGGTATTATAATAGAGACATTTCAGAGAAATTTAAAAAAAGTTAGGGTTAAATATTTCCATTATGTTAAATTAACTGCAGTACAGGTATGTGGTCAGTTGTTGTATTGAGAAGTATCAAATAAAAGCATGTACTTACAAGTGATGAGAGAAGCAAGCTCCATTTATATTAATATCTTTATACATCTAGTTTAGTAATCTGTAGTAACATTACCCGTCCAGTACATGGCAAGGTGTAGGCCTTTTCAAAGCACTGAAAATACAGATTTTGTGATGTTGAGATTTTAATATCTGGATCCGAATGACCCTTATCCAACCATTTTCTTGCTCAAAATTACCCAGGTTGATCTGATCCTGGATTTCAAAATAGGGGGTTACAGAATCCAGATCATTATGAAAAACTGGACCCAGGTGTTTAGACAAGCCTAGTGTTCATTTCTGAATTGGGATATAAGAGCGCCACAGAAAAGCTGCAGTCAATAGTGTTCCTAAATCCAGTTTAATGTAAATCACCACTCACCAGTCGTTTATCCATCCCCCACCTCGAGTCACTGAAACAGTGGACGCATCCCAGGCTGCCTATATTGCAGCCAGGTTGTGCAGATGATCATATCGTAAATCATATTGAAGTAATTGCTTTAATGTACAACTCCATTTCCTCATTAGTAGAGATCTGAGACCAATCAGATCTGTATCCGATTCCTGCAAATGTGGAAGTAGAATTGAATGATCTCATGATCTGCGATGTAAGCAGTTTGGAACACATCCGTTAGGTCTCCCTGTGTATCTCTTCACTCGGGATATTTTAGCCGGCCATTGGGGAGTGGGAGCTAATGAGAAGAAACGTTGGGCACATTGTTCAGTTTGGCTCCAAGGATGACCCCTTCCTGCCTTGGGAGGAGCATAAGGTTGTGGCCGAGGGCCTGGGCGCGGTGCTGCACAAGTACATAGAACAAGGACACTTCCAGAACACAATTCCCTGAGCTCATTGACACAGTGAGAAAGCTGAGGGCAGCTGCTTAAAAAGCAGCAGAGTTGTCCGCCATTTGAATATGACACACAATGAGGACAATAGCCCAATTACGATTCTCTGTTCAGTTGCTCCCTTCACTCTGTGTCCCTCTGGGGAATCCTCACGTGGACCCTTATGATTACGATATGGATATTCCAATTCATCAAGTGTAGTTCAAATGTCATCAAAGTGCTTATCTTTTGCTCCATTACTTTGAGGGCTCTATGGAAGACTCGCCAGGTTTTGATTCACCTGTGTTTCCATCCGTTTGAAAGAGTTTCAAGCAAATATTTTAAGATTCACCCATATGCACATTTTACGGACAGCCGCGAGTTTCCATCAAACTGGCTTCTTGCGAATAGAATGCTGTATAATGATGTTTTTATAACTAATAAACAGAAGTTCTATGTATTTCCATCCCTTAACTATGTTGATGGTTTTAGCACAAAAAGTCTGCGACAAACAGCATGTGTGCCCACGTTGGCCTAACAGAATATACAGACAAATCATTAGGGTAATCACTTGCACATGCTAACATCAAACTCATGTATAAAAACACATGCTATTATTGGAACCCTTCAATCCAACACTGCCAAACAGGAATAAAACTGATTACAGTGATCTAGTGTACCCAAATTATCTACATCATACCACTCCTTTTCTTCAATCAGATTGAGATCCACATAAGGCCTTCAGAGTCATGAAGGAACATACCACAGCCAGCCTTACCAGATCCCTGTGGATCTGAGCAAAAAGCCCTCTGAGATACTTCCTATTCCCAACAATCTTCCAAGATTACAAGCATGGGATTGTCTGAAGCACTACCCTTCAATCTGTAAACAAGGGTTTTGTAGCATCGTCATAACACTCAGTCTATAAGAGTTGACTCGAGTGATCTGTTCTTGCAGACACACATTTTGATTGCAAACACGTTACACTAACAGCTTTAGTTTGAGATATGTTACCTTCTTCAGTGTTTTTGGTGAGACTTTGCTAGTGTCTTTTCTCTTACATCACTCCCCAGAACCTAATTGAGCATCTGACAAAATTATGCACGATTTTAGTTCTGGGCTAGATTTTGCAGGTAAAACCTTGAATTTGTGATTTAGTTTTACTTAAATGCCCTATAGTTGCTATAGATTATGGTGTCTACTAAATGACTGACTTGACATTTGAAGCTAAGAAGGTTCATATTGAAACGCTGTCTGACAAAAAGATTTAGGCTATTGCAATGCTGTGACATTTCATGTGTGCTGAAGAAGTAAAACAATCTGTTTATTTCCAGCACAAAAGGAATGCGTTTGCAAAACTTGTCCATCTTCAACACTCATATGTGCTAGATGAAAACGTAGCGGCAGGATACAATTGAGAGTAGACATTCTCAATCGGTCTTAAAATATTTATTAAGCCCTGTATAAATAAAAAATATATTCAGATGCATCAAAGGTTGCTAGAAAAAAAAACTATACATGACATTTTCTCCACAGAGAAACTATACAAGCCAAGTTTACTGGTCAAAAGTTCAGCCACTCTGCCATATACACACAGTTAGAGGGGGATATCTCACCTCCTTCGCGACAGTCATCAAACACCTAAGAGAAGAGACATAAATAAATGTACACTCCTGGAGGAATCCTGCACTATCAAACCTACATAATACTTACTTTCCCTTTTTCTAGCACTTCCTACTGGCTATCTGGCTACAGGTGAAGTACTTTGAATAGAATTGGTAAAACACTTAGGATCAGAAATCTGCAGGTCTCCTTTCTTTCTTTCACTCTGCCCAGCCCTAGGTCAAAAACATGCCTTTCTAGTATTTGACGAGTGACTTGGCTCTCCAATGTCCACACTAGCATACCACTTACGGCCAAACTATACAGGGTTTATGTGTTTTCTACACGTGTCTCTGAAGCTTTCTCAACTGATAAAGTGGCTGGTGCTTTTAATTCGAACACCTTCCTAATATTGTTGCACCCCCCTTTTGCCCTCAGAACAGCCTCAATCTGGTCATTGACTCTACAAGGTGTCAAAAGCATTCCACAGAGAGCCATGTTGATTCCAATGCTTTCCCAGTTGTCAAGATGTCCTTTGGGTGGTGGACCATTCTTGATACACACAGGAAACTGTTGAGCATGAAAAACCTAGCAGTGTTGCAGTTCTTGACACAAACCAGTGCGCCTGGCACCTACTACCATAACCCGTTCAAAGGCTCTTAATATTTTGTCTTGCCCATTTACCCTCTGAATGGCACACATACACAATCCATGTCTCAATTGTCTCAAGGCTTGGAAATCCTTCTTTTACCTGTCTCCCCCCTTTCATTGACACTGATTGAGGTGAATTTAACAAGTCACATCAATAAGGGATCATAGCTTTTACCTGGTCAGTCGGTCATGGAAAACGGTGTTCCTAATGTTTTGTACCCTCTGTGTATATCCCGATTGCAATGTTTAATACCAAGTGATACGCTGGTATGGATATTGAAACGGAGCCACTTGGCTGCTATTGCCTGTGAAGGGGGGCTCACCGGACAGAGGCCGTCTTGACCAGGCCTGTGGGCTGGATGATAGGGTTGACCCCTCTGTACAGCTTCATCTGGCCGTCCACACTGCCCACAGTGCCCTCCTTGGCCGCGATGATGGTCATCTCCACCTTGCCGTCGTAGATGAGCGTGTTCAGAATAGTCTCAATGTCCTCCATAGACAGGTCCACCTGCACAAAGTGCAATATTCAGACTTACAACCTCCATAGGAAATACAGTTGAAGTCGGAAGTTTACATACACTTAGGTTGGAGTCATTAAAACTCGTTTTTCAACCACCACAAATTTCTTGTTAACAAACAATAGTTTTGGCAAGTCGGTTAGAACATCTACTTTGTGCATGACAAGTAATTTTCCCAACAATTGTTTACAGACAGATTATTTAACTTATAATTCACTGTATCACAATTCCAGTGGGTCAGAAGTTTACATACACTGAGTTGACTGTGCCTTTAAACAGTTTGGAAAATTCCAGAAAATGATGTCATGGCTTTAGAAGCTTCTGATAGGCTAACTGACATAATTTGAGTCAATTGGAGGTGTACCTGTGGATGTATTTCAAGGCCTACCTTCAAACTCAGTGCCTCTTTGATTGACATCATGGGAAAATAAAATAAAAATCAGCCAAGACCTTAGAAAAAAAATTGTAGACCTCCACAATTCTGGTTCATCCTTGGGAGCAATTTACAAATGCCTGAAGGTACCACGTTCATCTGTACAACAATAGTACGCAAGTATAAACACCATGGGACCACGCAGCCGTCATAGCGCTCAGGAAGGAGACGCGTTCTGTCTCCTAGAGATGAACGTACTTTGGTGCGAAACGTGCAAATCATTCCCAGAACAACAGCAAAGGACCTTGTGAAGATGCTGGAGGAAACAGGTACAAAAGTATCTATATCCACAGTAAAACAAGAGCTATATCGGCATAACCTGAAAGGCCGCTCAGCAAGAAAGAAGCCACTGCTCCAAAACCGTCATAAAAAAGCCAGACTACAGTTTGCAACTGCACATAGGGACAAAGATTGTACTTTTTTGAGAAATGTCCTCTGGTCTGATGAAACAAAAATGGAACTTTTTGGCCATAATGACCACCCTTATGTTTGGAGGAAAAAGGGGGAGGCTTGCAAGCCGGAGAACACCAACCCAACCGTGAAGCACGGGGGTGGCAGCATCATGTTGTGGGGGTGCTTTACTGCAGGAGGGACTCATGCACTTCACAAAATAGATGGCATCATGAGTCAGGAAAATTATGTGGTCGCAAATGGGTCTTCCAAATGGACAATGATCCCAAGCATACATCCAAAGTTGGGGCAAAATGGCTTAAGGACGACAAGGTCAAGGTATTGGAGTGACCATCACAAAGCCCTGACCTCAATCCTACAGAAAAGTTGTGGGCAGAACTGAAAAAGCGTGTGCAAGCAATGAGGCCTACAAACCTGACTCAGTTACACCAGCTCTGTCAGGAGGAATGGGCCAAAATTCACCCAACTTATTGTGGGAAGCTTGTGGAAGGCTACCCAAAATGTTTGACCCAAGTTAAACAATTGTAAGGTAATGCTATCAAATACTAATTGAGTGTATGTAAACTTCTGACCCACTGGGAATGTGATGAAAGAAATAAAAGCTTAAATAAATCACTCTACTATTATTCTGACATTTCACCTTCTTAAAATTAAATGGTGATCCTAATTGACCTAAGACAATGAATTTTTACTAGAATTAAATGTCAGGAATTGTGAAAAACTGAGTTTAAATGTATTTGGCTAAGGTGTATGTAAACCTCCGACTTCAACTGTACATAGCAACTGTATGCTGACAGTTGTTACATTTGACCCCTCACATTGTACCCTTTTCACCTTATTTGTACAGAGTACCAACCATACTGTAATGAAACAGCAGGGAGCAGGTCTCGAACCCTCAACCTTCTAGTCCAAAGTCCAGCGCCGCAAAAGCATGCTCGAGCGGCAGGATCGATATCCACGCTTATAAACCCAGGGTCGTTACAATACTTTGTTTGCTCTGATATTTTCTTTTCGCATGGACCTTTCCAGCCCATTACCTGCAAATATGGCTGATTCATAACCAGGCCAGTGCAGACAGTACAGCTATGTTTGGTCAATAGTGTGAAAATAGTAATGTGGACAACTATGCCCCAGTCCTCACCAACCAGTGGAGGATTCCACCCTGGTCTTGACAACTTTGGCCGTTATCGGCAAAAAACTGTGAAAGAATTGCAGTCAAAACCGAACAAAATGTTGCCAGCAGCAATCTCACCTTGCTGATGCCGAGTTCACAAATATACTTCCACACTTCGTGAGAGGTGGCGAAGGAGCTGTTTCTTTGCACCATGGGGTTCTGCTTGCTGTCCCTCGCCACCTCGGCCTAGAGGGTGACAAACAAACCAACATGACCATAGAAATTATGTCCTAATAAACTCTTGGTTACCAGATAGCCAGAAACAACTCTGGCTCGTAGTTATAGGCTATGTCAACAAGCCCTGCATTTAGAATTGGAAGAATTTTAGGGTGCATTCCAAAACAAATGCTAGTGCCCCAGAAGCCGTGTAGATTTTCTTTATGGCATAATCTATTAGATTGAAGCATGCTTCACACTGTTCCCAACATTGATGTGCTCATATCAGTTAATTAGTAACTTATTTCCAAACAGTTACACTACAGAACACACCCTTTTAATTTCTGTGACTTGTCCATTGTAAGACATTTGTCCCACTCCCATTCAGTGGACCCTTCACCTTACTCTGAAGGAATTTCAAACACTGCTGATTGAGAACCTCCACAAACTCAGACTCAAAGTCCTGGTCACTGTACCAGGCTCCCCAGTCACTGAGCGGTCTGGCTTTCACAAAGAAATACAATAACGGAAAATAATGTTGTGGTGGTGGATACTGTGAAGTGTCAAGTGTGAACTGGGTGAGCTGGCCAGGTTTGAATGGACTTGATGGCCCCATCCAAAGACAACACCCATGTCTTACCCCCTATCACTTGAGTAGATCTGAGAGGATTGGATAGATGTAAACAATATGCGGAAAATGTCACCTAGCCTATCAGAGGGAAAGGTGAAGCATTTGCTTATACCTATCCAATTCCGTCTGCTCTACCCAAGTCGGCTACCTAAGGGTGTAGGGGCTAGGGGTTGTCTGGACAGGACGCCTCTGAAATTCCTACCGTTGTTTCCTGCATCCTCAATGACCTGATAGACCAGCTTCTCTTGATTGTCGGAGCACTTTCATTTTGCTTTGGGACATAATAAAACACAGTTAAAGTTCCCAATCATCCAGAAATAAAAGTCCTTCCTAAAGGCTTCCTTAAAAAAACATTGTTAAATGTTTAACGACCATGCTGACATTTACCTTGCTGTCTGAGCATCCTTCATGCGGTATAGAAGTCCTGAGCTGTTTCGTAGAAGGTCCAACTGACCCTGTGTGCACATAATTCAACTTGGTTACAACATTCCCATCCTCAGCATTGCGCTGTCAACCAGAACTATTGAGCCAATGTTTGGAAAATTTGATCATTAATGAACACATGGATCTATCATGCATCATGTTCTCTACCCTTATGTTTTTGTTACTGACCAACATGAACATGAGGTCATGACAACATTATCATTCAATGCATATTATGACAGTATCATTTATTGAGGATAATTGACAGTTATCGTCATTGGTCGTCATCACAACATTGTGATGTGACAGACGATAGCCTAATCTATTTCAACTTGACTGGCAGTCAGGCAGCCCTCAGCAGGAAAGCGCATTGGTAGACATTCTGAGTAAACTGCCTATAGAATCATAAAACACGGGACGAGATGTTAAAAACTGTCCATTGTGCCAATAGATGGAATGCACTCGCATGAGATTTGCCGTGATGTTGACAGAGTGGCATGGGAGGTTTATTTCTTAGACTGGGGTAAGATGTCAATTTTTGGGACACATCCTCATTAGTGTGCCTTCGAATCAGTGGGTGTTTCGGCCTTTAATCACTAAACACCCTCACCAAAGGTGGCCAGCTAAAGGGTGATCAAGCCTTACCTTGTGACCCATGCCCAATTAAGATGTCCCACGGGACTATGCAAGGCAGGGGCGTCCTCTTCCCTGAGCCAGCCATACAGCTGACCGCATACCTCATATGCCCTCCTCAAGTTGGAGGGATCTGAATTGGGTTTACAGGTGGGGGGGGGGGGTCATGAAGTTATAGCCCAGCAAGGGTCCTTCCATTTGATCCAGATCCACTGGCTGCCTCTTTAAATATTCATATTTGCTAATGCACACTCCTTAACTAACCCGTGTCTACCCATTTAAAAAAAAATATATTTTTTAGCCTATAGCCTATAGCCTAAGAAATTGTCCTAAAAAGTTGCCACTTCCAAAAATACACTAATTTAAGTTGTAGGCATGTTCTAAGTACATAATCACGATGGAACAAAGGCTGATATTGCCCAACCCTAATAGTCAGGACATCAGATTTACGATAATAATCTATAAATCATTTATAAATTACATTTACACGCTTTACAAATCTACTCAACGTACCCATGACAGTGAGATCACCAACTCCTCTGTTTGTGACCTTGTCAACGCCTTTCTCATTGTCAAGCCAAACATGTTTGGCATGACAATTACATAAGGAGTCGTTAAGAGAGCAGAAACGGACTGGCACCCAGGCTACACCTGTGCCACTTACCAATGACAGTAGTCTGTTGATGGTCATGGCTCTCTGTTGAGCCTCCAAATTAGGCATGTCATTCTGGATCACCTGGTCTGTTATTCCATGAGGGAACTGTTGACAGAGTGCCTTTATCCTTTAAAATATCAGGGTATAATATAACCTTACATTAACTTTAGTTAGCAACCTAGATAGTCAGGACATCAGATTTACGATAAATTAATCTATAAATGCTTACTGCTTACTCATAAATTATGATTGATGTAGCTAGGTAGCTTGTCTAACTAGTAGATGAAGCTCATTACAGTAGCTAGTTCATGTATTACACAGTTGTGGCCAAAATGTTTGAGAATGACACAAATATTATTTTTCACAGTCTGCTGCCTCAGTTTGTATGATGGCAATTTGCATATACTCCAGAATGTTATGAAGAGTGATCAGATGAATTGCAAAGTTCCTCTTGGCCATGCAAATGAACTGAATCCCCAAAAATAATTTCCACTGCATTTCAGCCCTGCCACAAAAGGACCAGCTGACATCATGTCAGTGATTCTCTCATTAACACAGGTGTGAGTGTTGACGAGGACAAGGCTTGAGATCACTCTGTCATGCTGATTGAGTTCGAATAACAAACTGGAAGCTTCAAAAGGAGGGTGGTGCTTGGAATCATTGTTCTTCCTCTGTCATCCATGGTTACCTACAAGGAAACACGTGCCGTCATCATTGCTTTGCACAAAAAGGGCTTCACAGGCAAGGATATTGCTGCCAGTAAGATTGCACCTAAATCAACCATTTATCGGATCATCAAGAACTTCAAGGAGAGCGGTTCAATTGTTGTGAAGAAGGCTTCAGGGCGCCCAAGAAAGTCCAAGCGCCAGAACCGTCTCCTAAAGTTGATTCAGCTGCGGGATCGGGGCACCACCAGTACAGAGCTTGCTCAGAAATGGCAACCAGAAGGTGTGAGTGCATATGCACGCACAGTGAGGCGAAGACTTTTGAAGGATGGCCAGGGACAAACTGATATTCTGCAAAAGTTACAGGGATTGGACTGCTGAGGACTGGGGCAAAGTCATTTTCTCTGATGCCCTTTCCGATTGTTTGGGGCATCCGTAGAAAAGCTTGTCCGGAGAAGACAAGCTGAACGCTACCATCAGTCCTGTGTCATACCAACAGTAAAGCATCCTGAGACCATTCATGTGTGAGGTTTTTCTCGGCCAAGGGAGTAGGCTCACTCACAATTTTGCCTAAGAACACAGCCATGAATAAAGAATGGCACCAACACAGCCTCCAAGAGTAACTTCTCCCAACCATCTCGGAACAGTTTGGTGACGAACAATGCCTTCTCCAGTATGATGGAGCACCTTGCCGTAAGGAAAGTATTCCAACACACACAGTGGGGAGAACAAGTATTTGAGACACTGCTGACTTTGCAGGTTTTCCTACTTACAAAGCATGTAGAGGTCTGTAATTTTTATCATAGGTACACTTCAACTGTGAGAGACGGAATCTAAAACAAAAATCCAGAAAATAACATTTTATGATTTTTAAGTAATTAATTAGCATTTTATTGCGAACTAAGTGGCTCGGAGAACAAAACATCGATATTTTGGGTCCATGGCCAGGAAACTCCCCAGGCCCATTGAGAACTTGTGGTCAATCCCCAAGAGGCGGGTGGACAAACAAAACCCCATAAATTCTGACAAACTCCAAACATTGATTATGCAAGAATGGGCTGCCATCAGTGTGTGGCCCAGAATTTAATTGACAGCATGCCAGGGTGGATTGCAGAGGTCTTGAAAAAGAAGGGTCAACACTGCAAATATTGACTCTTTGCATCAACTTCATGTAATTGTCAATAAAAGCCTTTAACATTTTTTTTTACCTTTATTTAACCAGGCAAGTCAGTTAAGAACACATTCTTATTTTCAATGACGGCCTGGGAACAGTGGGTTAACTGCCTGTTCAGGGGCAGAACGACAGATGGTCTGGTTTGGCAGTCAGTGTGTAATGTGGGAGCTATCCTGTAGGGGACCACACAGGCTTTACTGTGAGTTGTAGCCATGTATTTAGCAGTAGGCTGATCACTTGCATAAGAAAATAGCAATTCTTTACAGTAACGTTAGCTAGCTAGAAATACAATTCATCAACAATTGAACATGTGACTCTGAGTCCAAATCGCATTTGTGTGGCAATATAGAAGCCCGGAAATTGCCTTTTAAAAACGTAGAAAATACCTTTCACTGTCGTAGTTCAATTAATTTATAATTTTATTTATTTCCTAAGCTTATTGTCATCGGTATTTTAGTATTTAGTGAGGGATTTGGTTCATTTTGTAACAATAACACATTCTTTGATAATGGTTTATTATAAGGAAAAACATGCATAGAATGCAATGGATTACATTTCTATGGCGCGCGCATTCAACGTTGTCCAGGTATTTCAGGAATAGCAAGATGATAGCTAATATAATAAAAATTGAGAATAAACAATGAACACGTCGTGAATCCTGCCATTGGCTGTGGTGGTTGCTAAGCAGTAACGTTATGTTTCTCCGTTGCTGCATCGCATCTGTTTTGTAACATCAGCGGAAACTGTTCAAAGCAGCTGTATCAGTTTTTTTTTTAAAACAATTTATCCGTCTTAAACACAGCGAAGAGCCCGGATCTCAACCCCATTGAGCACGTCTGGGACCTGTTGGATCGGAGGTTGAGGGCTAGGGCCATTCCGGGAACTTGTAGGTGCCTTGGTGGAAGAGTGGGGTAACATCTCACAGTTCAGTTTATGTCTCAGTTGTTGAATCTTATGTTCATACAAATATTTACACATTAAGTTTGCTGAAAATAAACACAGTTGACAGTGAGAGGACGTTTATTTTTTTTGCTGAGTTTATATGAAACCAAGTTCAATTGGGTAAACACACTTCTCAATTCAGTCACATTAGTTTGTGAAAGATAAGATATTTATGATAGCCTAGCGGTTAGAGCATTGGGCCAGTAACCAAAAGGTTGCTGCCTGGTTTGAATATCCGAGCCGACAAGATGAAAAATCTGCTGATGTGCCCTTGAGCAAGGTACTTAATCCTAATTTACTCCAGGGGCGCCGTAGTACTATGGCTGACCCTATAAAACAACATATTTCACTGCACCTATCCGGTTTATGAAACAATAAAACATATATACTGTATACTTGAGTTATTGTATAACATAATAGACAGCCAGCTTAATGTAACTACACTCCAAATATTTTATAGTTGAATATCACACTTACATTCTGAGAAGTATCTCTCTCGGCATAGAGCGTGAACTACCATGCGGAGTTTATACAACCAGGTTTCTCCCATTCCGCTCCTACTATTACTACTATTACTAGTACATAGCCACTGGGTCTGCAGGCTTTTGTTCCATCCCATCACTAACACACCTGTTTCAAATAATTATCTAGTCATGGTTTCAGTTTGGCCTACTTGAATCAGTGGTGTTTGTGAGGGGCTCAGAACGAAAGCCTGCACATCCAGTAGCCTCCAGCACCCACCCTGTGATAGACATAGTGAGTCTTGTACATGATCAGATGTAGGCCTACATGTTGTGATTGTACACATTACAGGCTGACTACACAGCTCGCGTTGCAAAATCAATTTAGAAATCTATATGATTCAATTATTGCACCCACACTGCTCGCGAACGAGCGTCTGCTTTGCCATGGGCTAAAATAGAAGTCAGTTCTATTTCTGATGCAGAGCGCGCTGCAAGTCCTGCCTCTCCCATCTCCTCATTGGTTTATAGAAGCAGGTACCCACGTGCCATCTCCTCATTGGTTATACCCACGTGGGTGACTGAAAGACGAACAAGGTCGGTGGCGGTTAATGCACCTAATTTATGAAAGTTGCCAATCGCAATATAAAGTCAAGAGAAGAAAAAGCCTAGAAAAAGAGATTACTATAAATGATTCGGATGACCGTTTTATGTGTGGATTAATTGTCAGAGTAGAGAACCTTGTGCATTTCAGGTAAAATAACTCAATATTTATATCCCAGGACAAATTAGCTAGCAACAGCAAGCTAGCTAAATAGGACAAATTAGCTAGCTAGCTAAATTGCCATAAAGGTTTAATGCTTTTCAACCTGTCCCCAAATTAATGTAATTGGTTCAGAGTTTGTTTTGATATTTTAACCTGTGTGTAGTGATCGCGTTTGGTGTGGGGGGACAAAATAAATGTATGCACGATGGTGCACCCGGTTTGGATTCCGTGTAAGATTTCATTTTTTGAGAAGTCAAGGTGCTACCATAGATTGTTTTTCTCTCTAGGCTGTTTTGGGTGGTCAGAGTGCCATGCCAATTCCATCTGGAGAAGGCAAGATGTTCTAAGTGCAGTATTGGTTGTAGCCAAACTGACACTCAAAAAAATGGCTGACCAATGGAGAACCATCATCCACCCCTCCCACTAAAGCCCACCCACAGCTGTGGGGTCAAAAGTGCAAACGAAGATCTAGTGTTTCAATCAACAAAAAGTAAAAAAAATCGACAAAAAAAAAGATGCACCGCTAGCAAAATGGAGGGTGGTTGATAGCGAAATGAAATTGGAGTTTTGTTTTCAAATACATTTTTTGTTCTCAATATTTTGGGGGGAATAAAACGCATAACGTTTTGCGCTCTATTGCAAATTGTATTTTTACTTTTGAAGCCTCGTTTTTGCTTTCAGAATAATTATTTCTGATTGAAAATTTTAAAAATGTTTGCTCTAGACAAAAAGACACAAATGTACCTCCATAGTTTTGGCTCTGTACTCCAGAACTTTGAAATTAAACAATAACTATGAGGTTAAAGTACAGATGGTCAGCTTTAATTTTAGGGTATTCTCATCCATAGAAATTGCAGCACTTTTTGTACATAGTCCCCCCCAGTTTAGGGAACCAAAAGTATTTGGACAAATTCACATAATCAGAAAGTATTCATACCCCTTCCCTTGACTTATTCCTAATTTTGTTGTCTTACACCCTGAATTTAAAATGGATTTACATAATTGTTCTCTCTTACCCACCTAAAAACAATACCTCAATGACAAAGTGAAAACATGTTTTTAAAATCAGAAGTATCTAATTGACATAAGTATTCACACCCCTAAGTCAATACATGTTAGAATCACATTTGGCAGCAATTACTGCTTGGAATCTTTCTGGGTAAGTCTAAGAACTTTGCACTCCTGCATTGTACAATATTTTCCCATTATTCTTTATAGACGTCTTCAAGCTCTGTTAAATTGGTTGTTGGTCATTGCAAGACAACCATTTTCAAGGCTTGCCATAGATTTTCAAGCATATCTAAGTCAAAACTGTAACTCTTGTCATTCAGGAACAGTCACTCTCTTCTTGGTAAGCAACTTCAGTGTAGATTTGGTCTTGTATTTTAGCTTATTGTCCTGAAAGGTAAATTCATCTCCCAGTGTCTGGTGGAAAGCAGACTGAACCAAGTTTTTCCTCTAGGATTTTACCTTTAGCTTCAGTCCATTTTGTTTTTCTTCCTTGAAACTCCCCAGTCTGTAATGATAACAAGCATACCCATAACATGATGCAGCCACCACTATGCTTAAAAATATGGAGAGTGCTACTCAGTCATGTTTTGTATTGGATTTGCCCCAATCATAATACTTTGTATTCAGGACAAAAAATGTATTGCTTTGCCACATTTTTTGCAGTATACTTTTTTATTCTGTACAGGCATCCTTTTCACTGTCAATTGCGTTAGTATTATGGAGTCAAATTGGTACTGTAATTTCTACACGGTTCACCCAATATGGATGACAATACCCTCAAATTAAAGCTGACAGTCTACACTTTAACCTCAGTCATTGTATAATTTCAAATCCAAAGTGCTGGAGTACAGAACCAAAACAACAAAGAATTTGTCACTGTCCAAATACTTTTGGATCTCACTGTACATTATATTCCAGCAAGCAAATGAAGACAGAATTTGCAATGTGAGTGATATTTTTCTTTATATAATTGCCATTTGGACTGCAGAATTATTCAGAAATGCAAGTGTACAAAATTACAAAATATACCGTCCTTCAGTCTCTTTTGTGCATCAACAAAAATACACCTACCTCACCATAGGTTCTCACAAATATAATGACCACAAAGAAACGGTGTAACATAAAATGGATACACTGAATAGCACAGGCATTTCCAGATGTATTTTTTCCTCCTTCTGACTGGTTGCCTGTATAGAAATATAAACACTACAACAGACAAAGCTCCACAGACAACGACAATTTGACTAGTACACTCAATATGGATACCAGTTCACCAATGGAACGTTAACTTACATGGGAATGTCCATTCTAGTAATTATATTTCTATGGCCTGAATACTGGCCTGTCCCGTTTCCTGTCTCACCGTCGTAGCCGCAGGAAGAAGGCGTGTCGGCACTCCTTGCTGTCCAGCGGGTAGTATTTGTCGTAAAAGTCCAATATGTACTCCTCAGTCTTGAAGCCAAACTTCTGGTATAGGAGCATGGCGGGGTTACTGGCCGAGACGTGTAGAGTGACGTCTTTTCCCATGCAGGTCTGTGGGGGAAAGAGAACCTTGCTTTCAACCACTTAACCTGTGCTGTTGTAGATCGATCCAAACAATTTAAGTGACTTTCATGGTTATTTATTTATAGTTATTTATAGTTATTTCTAGCTGACTCGACTAATTCTAATGTAGCCGTAGGGTCAAGTTAGTCCCTGGTCTAAAAAGCACTAACCACCAGTACAGTGACTTTACACAGTGTACAAAACACCTTCCTAATATTGAGTTGCACCCCCCTTTGCCCTCAGAAAAAACTCAATTTGTCAGGGCATGGACTCTTCGAGGTGTTGAAAGTGTTCCACAGGGATGCTGGCCCATGTCGACTTCAATGTTGTGTCAAGTTGCCTGTATGTCCTTCGGGTGGTGGACCATCCTTGACAGACACATGGGAAACTGTTGAGTGTGAAAAACCCAGCAGCATTGCAGTTCTTGACAGACTCAAATCGGTGCGCCTGGCACCTACTTACCATACCCCGTTCAAAGGCACTTACATTTTTTGTCTTGCCCATTCACCCTCTGAATGGCACACATACACAATCAATGTCGTAATTGTCTCAAGGCTTAAAAATGATTCCTTAACCTGTCTCCTCCTCTTCATCTACACTGATTGAAGTAGATTTAACAGGTGACATCCTTAAGGGATCTTAGCTTTCAACTGGTCAGTCTGTCATAGAAAGTGCAGGTGTTCCTAATGTTTTGTACACTCAGTGTCTTACAATGACGTGGATATGATGGCAATATGGCTCTATACAATGTGGCTTAGAGACTATTAAAGCTGCACTTAACCACTTTATGCAGATGCTAGTATAGTGCCCCTTTCATTGCTGCTTGAAACTGTAATATTGTTGTTTTTACCATTTTGTTACCATACCTGAATGAGATGGTAGATCATGAATGTAGCGATCCCAGCCCTCCTCCACTCGGGATGCACCAGCAGGAAGGAGATGTAGGCCTCGTTGTACTTCACATCCGGCACCATGAACCCAAAGCCGATCACCACCTTCTTATAAAGGACCACTACGCTGAAGTCTGGGTACTGGAGACACTCAGAGAGATCCACACCTGATAGGAGAGCCAGAGAGAAAATCAGCCATCAATCTAAAACTGAGGGAAATATGCCTCAACCCCAAATGAATGGAAAAGATAAGCACGGACTAAAATCAGGAAATTAGATGGTGCTCATCTTTTCCATTCATTTGGAATTGAGGCATATAGCTGGATCTACACAACGGATGGCCTGGAATATAACTCGACACGAGCACACTTTTGAGGTCTGGAACATCTTAAATGTCCCTTTTACGTTCCCAGTGTTACATGTAAAAATTATCAAGAAAAATACAAATGTGATAGTATGGCCCTGTTCAGTCTCCTATCATCCAGAACGCGAGGTCAGTACAGGTGCGTCAATGCAGGGACCGAGAGACTGAAAAACAGCTTCTATTTCAAGGCCATCAGACTGTTAAACAGCCACCACTAACATTGAGTGGCTTCTGCCAACACACTGACTCAACTCCAGCCACTTTAATAATGGGAATTGATGTAAAATATATCACTAGCCACTTTAAACAATGCTACTTAATATAATGTTTACATACCCTACATTACTCATCTCATATGTATATACTGTACTCTATATCATCTACTGCATCTTTATGTAATACATGTATCACTAGCCACTTTAAACTATGCAACTTTGTTTACATACCCTACATTACTCATCTCATATGTATATACTGTACTCGATACCATCTACTGCATCTTGCCTATGCAGTTCTGTACCATCACTCATTCATATATCTTTATGTACATATTCTTTATCCCTTTACACTTGTGTGTATAAGGTAGTAGTTTTGGAATTGTTAGGTTAGATTACTCGTTGGTTATTACTGCATTGTCGGAACTAGAAGCACAAGCATTTCACTACACTCGCATTAACATCTGCTAACCATGTGTATGTGACAAATAAATTTGATTTGACCTGGCCAGAAGATGTCGTGGCACATGGAGTTAACAGAGGGGATGTGGTTGGGCCTGACGTAACAGTAGTCGATGGGGGCCTCTGGCTTGGTGACCCAGCAGGGGTCCTTCCTGTGGGGGTAGGCACGGATCTCCGCCAACAGCTTCAACTTCATAGGCTTGTTCTCATAGTCCCTCCTGGTGATGGATTCATTAGTGCACACCATAGCAAAACGTTTTGCAATGGAAAACATTTCGCAACCAAAACGAGAGTTTCTTATTGGAGAAGTTCAAATAGTCACTCTGTTTCAGTCAAATTTTTTTCAATTGGGTGTCTAGTGAATATAACCAAGGAGATGGGAGAGAAAATAAATGCCATGAAAAGAGCCAACATGATTTCTTAATTTATGTGTCAGAGAGGAATGACTATTCTTCACAATTTATTTCAATCTGAATGTAACAAAGATATTGGCCACGTTCAGCAGGGCTACATACTGCACGTAACAGATAAAAATGGCATGAATTGAACAACAATAATATTGATTCCTTCAATGCTGTGATTGTTATACCTCACCTTGAGTATCAGAGTTTAATTACAGGTTAATGTCATAGGTCAGTTGGTCACAAATGTCTCTTACCATATTATATAAAGGCTGCATGTGGTGTGCCTCATGAAGGAGGTAAGGGCGTGTGGCATACCTTATGAAGGGTTTAAGGGTGCGGGAGGTGTACGGGCTCTTGATGCCTTGGTCTACACTGGCGTCGGAGCCCATGAGGCGGTGCCAGAAGGACACTGTGGGCTGGTGGTACCCTCTTCTGCTGGACACCGTTGTCTAAAGGGATCAAATGCATTCCATAGACGTGTGATTTAAGCAAAAGACGTATCACGCATGTGATGTAATGTGTTTGGAAATATTCAAACCATTCCTCTCGTTCGTGACCACTCATAACAAATCGGAATTTAATCATAAATGTCACGTCGCAGAGTTTTTATCCAAAGCGACCAACAGTACAGAGTGCATACATTTGTGTATGTGATCTGTGCACAAATTTGACATCTGTGCTTGTGGTAGTGAAGGTGTACCTGGAAGCGGTCGAGGATTCGGAGGTCCTGGCTGGTGGTGCGGTACTTTCCCGCGCCGGAGCCCTCGTAGCGGCCCTGTCCCCTCTCCTGGGACCCGTACAACCCTCCCACCAGACTGAGGGTGGCGCTGACCACCTGGTCGATGTCCAGCAGGGGGAGCCCTCTCTGGCGCTTGGCCTTCCTCACCAGTAGCTTCCTGTGCAGCCGCTTGGCCTGCGCAGTCACCGCCAGCGCTTGCGGACAAGCCTCCAGGCGCCGCAGCAGCACACGCTCCTCATACAGGCTGAGGGGGGCAAACTGGGGCTCTGAAGGGGGGGAACCCTTCCCCTTCTCTGTTAAGGCCCCCCTCCTCCTCTCCCCGCCACCCCGCGCCCCCCTGACCACATTGGATTGGCCTTCGCCGCGCCCCCGCCTCTCGTCGTCTTCATCATCCCGGCCGCGGCCCTCCTCGTCATCACTCTCTGCTTCCTGCTTGATGTGCGCCCCTGCCACCCCAGGCCGCAACTTCTTGCGAACGACAAGGGCGCCAGTGCCCAGCGACATACTGAGTGAGGGGATGTACTCGATACCGGGATCGATGACGCCTTCGCCGTCCAGCTCCTCGTCATCTTTGGTTTCAAATCGTATAGGGGAAATATTAACGATACATTCTGTGAGATTTCCAGCCATTCACTGATAATTTCAACTAATTAAATACCACTTGAGTCATTCATTCCTATAGCACTATAGACAGATACTGTATATCATAGAAATCAATTGATAGTGGCATGGAATGCATCTTGGACTATTGCTTCATTGTTGACGTTTTTTGTTGACGTTCATTGTGGCATTAAATGCTATCAGACACCATTTCTCATCTTGCCTTTTCTATCGGGACTAAAAAGTCCAAGATCAAGGGGACCCATGACTTCTTACCGTGAAAGAGCGCCATCGGTGGCATGACGTCAGGGATGAGGTCAGCCTCCGACAGCAGACTGGGCGTGGCTGAGTGGGAGGCGGGAGTGCCGGGTGCAGAGAAGTCCGGAGAAGGCGACGGCGAAGGGCTGGTGAGTGGCGTTCGGTCCGATGAGCTCATTGAGGAGAAGTCCACCACCTCGCCTTTCTCCAGGACCAAGTCAGGTCTCCGCCCGCCACCACGGCCGCTGAACTTGACAGCCGTGGAGGAGGCGCTGTGATCCATGTACCCCGCCGCCCTTCTGCGCCCGCCGGATGTCCTTAGCCTCATGGGTGCGTGAGCGCTTTTCTTTCAGCTGCATGGCGCTTTCCACCGGATTCCGGCCCACGCGCTTCCGTAAGCCTTCCACCGTGATGATGGGGTCCAGGGTTGGCTTGGAGGCAGCTGAGAAAGTAACAAACGCCAGCTAAGCAAATTGTTAAACAAAAAGGGCTCTAAATGCTCAATCAAAAACACATGCATGTACAGTCGCCTGGAGGGGTGAATTAATTTTATACAACAGTAGCTGGTTATCCCTCAAAAACATAAAATTGATTCACACAACAGACTTTGCACAATTCTGCAAACTGTTTAGGGTTAACTACCTCTAACAATAGAAGTGTGAATTTATCCCTGTCATTTTTTAAAGTAATTTCCTCCCTTGACTTTTCCTAAATATGTCTATTTAACACACTGACGTTATTATAATTTCTTTATCACAAAATAATCCTTTGGTTGTGTCTGAAAATGTGAAAACTTAAGGTTATTTATGAGTGTTCTGCAGTTCACCTTTAGATTTTAGGGAGGCCACCGAGGACTTGTCGCCATCTGGGCGCAAGGTGGGTGGACGGTTCTGCACCAGCTTCCACCAGCCCGGCTCGCCAAACTCCTGGGCCCCTGAGCGGAAGAACGTGGGGCTCCCCACCGACAAACAGCCCGCCACCGTGCTCCACCATGTGGAAGTCTTCTTTCTGCAGGTGAAGGTGAGAAGTCAAAAACACTAACCGTTTACAAAATACTAGACTTAAAAAGAATAATTAAAACACAGCTCTTCTTTACACAAAGGTTGGGTCAAGTTCCAAATCTGTCCGCTCTTGATATTCTGATAATTGACTGAACGATTATCAGGTTTTCTGTTTAAATTTTTAGGGTTGTATGCAAACTTATCAAAACCTTACCAACTGACAAAAAAATGTATGTTGTTCTCTTTCTAACCTGGTGCCCAGTAGGAAGGTCCAGTGTCTCCCAATAAAGGCACAGATGTCCTCTTTCCATCTAAAGTAGCCTTGACGCCCCGTGCCCTCCAAAGAAAGGTTGTACATGGCCAACATAACCACCTGAAATAAAACAGAAAACACACCGAACTACAATGAAACCAGGAAAATTAAAAATGACATTCGTTCAGTACTCATACTGCTGTTGACCAGAACAAATATAATCACTGAAATAAAGTCTACAGCAATATACCATACTTTGCAATTGTATACTTGTTCATACTGTTGATAAGGATCTTGCCCCATATGTTTTTATTAAGGCGTTCCTCTTTTGACCCTATTCATGTTCTTATTATCTTATGTAAGCTGCACTACAAATCAGTTCTTTATTGTAAACATTGTGGCACATATACCTGTTGCCAGGTGAGTCTCATCCTCTCAAATGTCTCCTTGACATCTTCTGTACAGTCATAGCAGGTGAACTTAAAGAAGTTGTCTCCTTTCAGGTAGCTGGGTTGCTCTCCGTGCAGCTGAGCTGAATGGTGGGGATGAGAATAAAAAGACCGCTAAGAGACAAGGCATTCTGTTCATTTCATTCTCATTCTTTATTTTAAAAGCAAGAGACACGACATCCAAATATTGAGTTGTGCGAATTTATAGAGAAAAGCAGCAGCCCATTTTAAAATCTATGGATGGACAGATAAGGCCAAACCCACTGAAATTACTGAGGAAATAACTGTGCAAAATATACTCTATCCAAATCGTTGTGATTTGCTATTGTTATGTGATATTGAGAAAGAACGACGCCCCGTCACAGGGAGAGGTCACTCTCCCTCCCTGCTTTCGGTGCACCCCCAGGGGCTGCCTGGCCTTCCTCTCACCGATGGGGATCCACTTGTGGCACTTGTCGCAGTAGAAGGCCATGTCCTCGTTCCAGCCACCCTCGGCGTCCTCCCCCAGATCGCTGTTGAGCGAGTCACCACTCTGGTCGTGCGAGAGATCCACCGAGGCTTGGTCTTCCGACTCCACGATGAGCAGCGTCTCACCCTCTACCTCACCCTCCTCCAGCCCCTCCGAGGCAGAGGTGCACATGGCCTCATCCTCCACTTGGCCCCTCTGCTCACCACCGCTTTCCATCATCACCAGGTGGAGTCAGACACTCTAATCCTGTGCAGAGTCAAGAGTCATAATTGTGTAAGGACATACATAACATTACCTACTACCTAACTAAACACTATGTATAGCCTACCTTTAGGGAACTAACTGCATGCTACGCATAGACCTACATGTATTTCAAAACCAGTGACAATCAATAGCTATCCAGAAGGGTGGCAATGACTTCTGCAGTGTCAGCTAGTTTACTTTTCCTCCAAACCTGTAATTGATAAATCATTGGCCAAAGAATCTACAAATATATCTATTGTAAAAGGCATGGGTGCTCATTAGCACAGACAGCCCAGCCCAGTTTGCAAGAAAACTATGGTGTACTACATCGCTTTATCAATATTCTAACACGAACATTAGCCATAGCTACACTACATGACGCTACATAACAATTGTGAAGGCTGTTGTCAAAGTAGTTGTTGTTATGCCTGTGGTTGGTCGGAGCCCTTACTGCCCTGCTTCTCTCCTGTCGTGCTCTGCCTTGAGCTCCTTGGTCAGAATTCGTTTCTCGAGCACTCGAAGATTCTCTCTCTACTCTGTCTAAAATTATGGCTAGATGTGCTGTGGCTAGCTAGCTACCGTTAGCTGTCTGCTAGCAGAAAAGCATGCAGAGGCTAAGCAAAAGGTAATGTTTCTTCCGACAACTTTCTCAATGTAGCTAGCTAAGTTGCAACGGACTTTTGCATGGGAAACACTGTACTCTACTAAGACACATGGCTAGATAACGTTAGCTATCTGGGAATTGAAGCATACAGTCATTGAGCTGGTCCGCAGGCGAGCTATTTGTTTACCTCTTGGTCCCAGTTTTGCTTGAGATGCACTCCTGCAACGGTGCTCACCGTAAGTATCTCAGAAACGCCTAGTACTACTTTAGTGGTTGTATACATAGCTAGATATCTAGTATTGCATGTAGTTTGGAGACACAGAACATTGCTAAACTAGGAGTTTGGATAACGTTAGCACAGCACAGGACATCTCAAAAATGTGTCGATGAGTTTAGGCTGTGGAGTAGAGTATCGAGCAGGGTACCGACTCTGGAGACAGTAGAACTAATCGATGTAAACAAGTATGCAATTCATAGTAGTAATAATAATTTGCAAATATTCTGGACATAAAACACGAAGTAAAACATACAAAACGTGTTTAAAATATAAGTGGCTAAATTAGATGCAAACAAAGCCCCCCATTTGGCAAATCTGACTATAATTCCACCCTCCTGATTCCTGCTTAAAAGCAAAAACTAAAGCAGGAAGCACCGGTGACTAGATCAATAAAAAAGTGGTCAGATGAAGCAGATGCTAAGCTTCAGGACTGTTTTGCTAGCACAGACTCTAATATGTTCCGGGTTTCTTGCAATGGCATTGAGGAGTACACCACATCTGTCATTGGCTTCATCAATAAGCACATCATCGAAGACATCGTCCCCTCAGTGACCGTACGTACATACCCCAACCAGAAGCCATGGATTACAGGGAGCATCCGCACTGAGCTAAAGGCTAGAGCTGCCGCTTTCAAAGAGCGGGACTCTAACCCGGAAGCTTATAAGAAATCCTGCTATGCGCTCCTATGAACCATCAAACAGGTAAAGCGTCATTACAGGACTAAGATTGAGTCGTATTACACCGGCTCTGACGCTCGTCGAATGTGGCAAGGCCTGCAAACCATTACAGAGTACAAAGGGAAGCACAGCCGAGAGCTGCCCAGTGACTCGAGCCTACCGGACGAGCTAAACTACTTCTATGCTCACTTCGAGGCAAATAACGCTGAAACATGCATGAGAGCACCAGCTGTACCAGAAGACTGCGTGACCACGCTCTCTGCAGCCGATGTGAGTAAGACCTTTAGACAGGTCAACATTCACAAGGCCGCAGGGCCAGTTAGATTACCAGGACGTGTACTGCGAGCATGCACTGACCAACTAGCGAGTGTCTTCGCTGATATTTTCAACCTCTCCCTGTCCGAGTCTGTAATACCAACATGTTTTAAGCAGACCACCATCGTGCCTGTGCCCAAGAACACTAAGGTAACCTGCCTAAATGACTACCGACCCGTAGCACTCACGTCTGTAGCCATGAAGTGCTTTGAAAGGCTGGTCATGGCTCACATCAACACCATCATCCCAGAAACCATAGACCCACTCCAATTTTCATACCGCCCCAACCGATCCACAGATGATGCAGTCTCTATTGCACTCCACTTCCCTTTCCCACCTGGACAAATGGAACACCTATGTCAGAATGCTATTAATTGACTACAGCTCAGCGTTCAACACCATAGTGCCCTCAAAGCTCATCACTAAGCTAAGGATCCTGGGACTAAACATCTCCCTCTGCAACTGGTCTTCCTGACGGGCCGCCCCCAGGTGCTGAGCGTAGGTAGCAACACATGGGGCTGCAGTGGAGCAGGTTGAGAGCTTCAAGATCCTTGGTGTCCACATCACCAACAAACTAACATGGTCCAAGCACACCATGACAGTCATGAAGCGGGCACAGCAAAACCCTATTTCCCCTCAGGAGACTGAAAATATTTGGCATGGGTCCTCAGATCCTCAAAAGATTCTACAGCTGCACCATCAAGAGAATCCTGACTGGTTGCATCACTGCCTGGTATGGCAACTGCTCAGCCTCCGACCGCAAGGCACTACAGAGGGTAGTGCAAATGGCCCAGTATATCACTGGGGCCAAGATTCCTGCCATCCAGGATAATAATAATAATAATATATGCCATTTAGCTGACGCTTTTATCCAAAGCGACTTACAGTCATGTGTGCATACATTCTACGTATGGGTGGTCCCGGGAATCGAACCCACTACCCTGGCGTTACAAGCGCCATGCTCTACCAACTGAGCCACAGAAGGATCTCTATACCAGGCGGTGTCAGAGGAAGGCCCTAAACATGTGTCAAAGACTCCAGCCACCCTTGTCATAGACTGTTTTCGCTGCTAGAACATGGCAAACGGTATTGGAGCGCCAAGTCCAGGTCCAAGAGGCTTCTAAACAGCTTCTACCCCCAAGCCATAAGACTCCTGAACATCTAGTCAAATGGCTAGACCCGACTGTTCACATTGCCCCTCCCCTCTCCACACCACTGCCACACTCTGTTATCATCTATACATAGTCACTTTAATTAACTCTACCTACATGTACATGTCTGTATTTTTTTTTAACTGCACTGTCGGTTAGGGGCTCGTAGGTAAGCATTTCACTGTAACGTCTACACCTGTTGTGTTCGGCGCATGTGACAAATAAACGTTTGATTTGATTTGATCTTAAACTGTGACATGTGCAAAAACACACCTGACAAAGGCCACCATCAATGAGGTCACCCGATGACTGGGGAGTTTTGACAATGGGGGTGTCAGGGCCAAAGTCAATCATTGCCTTTTTTTCTTTACCATGAATATTCAATCAGGTATAAATTGCAGTGGTTTAATCACTGGAAGGTAATCTGCTCCGTTTGTATCTTTGCTGATTGAAAATGTACAGTGCATGCAAAAGTATTAAACTCCTTTTCTTATTTTATTGCATGACAACCTGTATTTTAAATTGATTTTTATTTGGATTTCATGTAATGGACATAAACAAAATAGTCCAAATTGGTGAAGTGAAATGAAAAAAATACTTAGTTAAAAAATAAATGTTAAAATTAAAAATGGAAAAGAGGTGTGTACATATGTATTCACACCCTTTGCTATGAAGCCCCTAAATAAGATCTGGGGCAACTAATTACCTTCAGAAGTAACATCATTTGTTAAATAAAGTCCACCTGTGTGCAATCTAAGTGTCACATGATCTGTCACATGTTCTCAGTATGTATACACCTGTTCTGAAAGGCCCCAGAGTCTGCAACACCACTAAGCAAGGGGCACCACCAAGCAAACAGGTCAGGGACAAAGTTGTGGAGAAGTACAGATCAGGGTTGGGTTATAAATAATATCAGAAACTTAGAAAATCTGACGGAGCAAAAAATGTCAAGAATATAGCACCGCAACAAACCTGCCAAGAGAGGGCTGCCCACCAAAACTCATGGACCAGGCAAGGAGGGCATTAATCAGAGAGGCAACAAAGAGACCAAAGATAGCCCCGAAGGAGCTGCAAAGTTCCACAGTGGAGATTGGAGTATCTGTCCATTGGACCACTTTAAGCCGTACACTCCACAGAGCTGGGCTTTACGGAAGAGTGGCCAGAAAAAAAAGCCATTGATTAAAGAAAAAACTAAGAAAACATGTTCAGTGTTTGCCAAAAGGCATGTGGGAGACTCCCAAACATATGGAAGAAGGTACTCTGGTCAGATGAGACTAAAATTGAGATTTTTGGCCATCAAGGAAAACGCTATGTCTGGCGCAAATCCAACACCTCTCATCACTCCGAGAACACTCCTCTTCTGTAGTCTCGCACCATCACTTCATGTCCTGTTTGGAGATGGCACTCTCGGCCACCGGAGAGCATCTTGCCTTGTTTGTTCAGCACTTCATTATGCCTGTTTGGCTTCATGATGTCCAGCTGTGTGCGGAGAGGCCTCCCGAACATCAGTGCGGCTGGGCTTTCGTTTGTGGTGGCATGTGGGGTGTTTCGGTAGGAGGCCAGGAACTTGGCCAGTTTTGTTTGCAAAGTCCCTTCGTCTCGTTTTGCTGCACGGAGTCCTTGCTTTAGGGTTTGCACAAAGCGTTCTGCCAACCCATTGGTGGCAGGGTGGTATGGAGCTGAGGTTGAGTGTTTGGTTCCATTTACTGACATGAATCTTGTAAACTCGTCACTTACAAAAGCTTGCGCGTTGTCACTTGCCAGCTGCAGCGGCAAACCGAAGTGTGCAAACGTTGTTCTGAGACACTCTATCGTCTGAGCTGAGGTGGAGGAGTCGGTGCAAAACACCTCTGGCCATTTGGAATGGGCATCAACTATAACCAGAAACATGTGCTTTTTCAAAGGGACCAGCGTAGTCCACAAGAATTCTCTGCCATGGCTCTGCGGGCCATTCTCATGGGTGGACTGGGACAGGAGCAGGCATGTGAAGGGTTTCCAAACATCCGCTACAGTTCTTTGCCATATTTTCTATCTGTTGGTCCAGACCTGGCCACCAGAAGTGGCTCCTTGCAAGCAGCTTCATTTTGACAATTCCAACATGACCTTGATGTAGTTGCTGCAAGACTAGATGTTGGCATTTCTGGGGTATCATGACTCTCATTCCCCACATCAAACATCCTTGGTACGTTGTAATTTCGTTTCTCCGCAGGAAATACGGAGTCAGCTCCTTTCTGCCAGTAGCTGGCCATCCTGACATGGTGTAGGTGTACACTTTTGACAAGGTCACATCTTTCCTTGTCTCCTGTTTGATAACTGTGCTTGTGACTGGTAAGGCCTCGAGCTGAGCGGTATTGAACATGTCCACTGCATCCATCATCCTTTGTCTTTCTCTTGTACATGTCAGTCTGGATAATCCATCTGCATTTGTATGGCGGGATGACGGCTTAAACTCAATGTCATACATATGACTGGCAAGGAACAGGGCATATCGCTGTAACCTGGCTGCTGTCATTGCCGGAATGCCTTTCTTTGGACTGAAAATGGAAAGCAACGGCTGGTGATCTGTAACCAGTGTGAAACGCTTGCCATATAGGTATGCGTGGAATTTCTTGACGCCCCACACTAGTGCCAGTGCTTCTTTGTCGATTTGTGAGTAGTTTTTCTCTGCATCATTCAATGTTGCAAATGCAACTGGCCTTTCTGACCCATCTTTCAGTGTGTGTGAAAGGACGGCCCCTAATCCATAAGGGGACGCATCACAAGCCAACTTCACTGGCATTTCAGGGTCGTAATGCATCAGGACCTGTTCAGATGTTATGAGCTGTTTTGCCTCCAGAAATGCATTTTCACACTTCTCTGTCCACCGCCATGTCCTATTCTTTTCCAGGAGCTGATTTAGAGGCTGGAGTACTGCTGAAAGGTTAGGAGGAATCTTCTGTAGTAATTGATCAGTCCCGTGAAAGATCTCACTTCTGTGATATTTTGTGGTCGTGGTGCCTGTACCACTGCCTCGATTTTGTCCTGTGTTTTGTGCAATCCATTGCAGTCAATCTCATGTCCACAGAAGACAATCTTGTCTTTGAAGAACTCACACTTCTTAAGTTTGCCTGTAGACCATACTCTTTCAGTCTTTTCAGGACCTCTTCCAGGTTAGCCAGGTGCTCTTTGTCGGTGCGTCCTGTTATGATCATGTCATCCAGGATACACTGGGTTCCTGGGATTCCTTGCAAAATCTGGTCAATAGTTCGTTGCCAAATGGCTGATGCAATGCCAAAAACCAGGCGGTTATACTTATATAGACCTTTGTGTGTGTTTATTGTCAGGTACTGTTTGGAACTCTCTTCAACCGGTAGCTGCATGTAAGACTGTTTCAGATTGATTTTACTGAAGTGTTTCCCACCAGCTAGTGCAGCAAAGATGTCATCCAGACGTGGTAGATTGGTCCACATGCAACATTTAATTCACAGTTACCTTGAAGTCCCCACACATTCTAACAGACCCGTCTTTCTTCACAATAGGAACTATGGGTGTGGCCCATTCGCTTCTGTCCACTTTCGTCAGGATCCCTGTATCCTGCAAGCGATCGATTTCTGCTTCCACCTTTGGTCTCAGGGAGTATGGAACAGATCTGGCTTTGCAGAATGTTGGGGTTGCGTCATCTCTTATCTGCTGGGTGCTGTCGTTCTCCATCAGCACCGGCCTGTACCCTACCTGCCATAAACTCTCTCCTGGACCCTTAGTCTCAATTTGTCCTGCTAGGTGACCTAAACTGGGACATGTTTTAACCATCTGACCAAGTCCTAAAGCAATGGGACACCCTACATCTTTCTCATTATGACCATTATGACAAGGTATGACTCCAAACACCCAGAAAAGGCTATTCTCCTCGACATTATCCTCACAAATAATCCTGATAGGTATCAGTCTGGTGTTTTCTGTAAGGACCTCAGTGGCCACTGTTTTACAGCCTGTGTTCGTAATGGTTGCTCAGTGAAACAACCTGTCCTGATTTGTCATAGATGCTTGCTACAAAACTTTACTACAGAACTGGCCCCTGTAAAATGGTATAGAATCAGCTTGATCCCCTCTGTCAAAGACGTTTGGACCTTCTTTTTTTATATTTTCTGTGGGATTGTTACAAACACGCCCCCATAAAGAAAATGATAATTAAAACAGGTTCAGCCCCTGGTTCAACCGTGATCTTGCAGAGTTGCTCCACCTCGAATTGCATTTGGCCAAAGGCTCGGCACACACCTACTCATGCTGACTGGCTCTCGTTCAGGCAAATGAGAAATAAGTGCACTCAGGCTATCCGGAAGGCCAAAGTTAATTACTTTAAGGAGCAGTTCTCTCTCTCTCGGTCTAACCCAAAGAAGTTCTGGAAAACGGTTAAAGGCCTGGAGAATAAACCCTCTCCCTCACAGCTGCCCATGTCCCTTCATGTTGATGATGTGGTTGTTACTGACAAGAAGCACATGGTTGAGCTCTTTAATCACCACTTCATTAAGTCAGGATTCCTATTTGCCTCAGCCATGCCTCCTTGCCTGTCCAACATTTCCTCATCTCCCACTTCTTCTAATGCGACTATCCCCGACTCTTTTTCCCCTGCCCTGCTACAAAGTTTCTCCTTGCAGGCAGTCACTGAGTCAGAGGTGCTGAAGGAGCTCTTGAAACTTCACCCCAAAAAAACATCTGGGTCAGATGGTTTAGACCCTTTCTTCTTTAACTTTTTCATACGTGAGTTCCAAATATCTCTAATGGTCGCCCCAGGGTGAGTTAAAAAAATAATAATTATGCATGTGATGTTAGAATGTTCTTTCCATTCCAGAATGTGATTTGTTATGCAACAGTATATTTAATCCGCACTGCCCTCAAACCAGGAGCCTCTTTTTATTTATAGGCTGTTTTCAACTTGTCAATTTCAACGGTTTTTATTTTCTAAGAACAGTTTGAATTGAGGTGTTCCTCCTCATTCATTCACATATAAGTAGTCCTTTTTACTTTTTGCGGACAATATTTATTTTTTACATTTCTAACCCGGACAAAATTCCCAAAGCACTTCCCAAATGTTTGTGCAGTTCAAGTCTGCAGACATTTGCGCATCTCCCGTCAGAACAGGTCCTTCACACACGTGTTCACATTTTCTGTATGTTGCCCGCATCGCAGTCATTGTTGTTTTCATTACCAATAATAACTTTGGAAAAGTTTCTATCAAAGTGCCTTATTACGTTATTATAGTTTCTGCATGTCGTGTTATGTCATTTCTACTGTACAGCTGCAGAGATCGGTTAGCTGCTCAGATAGCAGATGTTTAAAGTTGGTGAGGGAGATAAAAGTCTCCAACTTCAACGATTTTTGCAATTCGTTCCAGTCACAGGCAGCAGAGAACTGGAAGGAAAGGCGGCCAAATTAGGTGTTGGCTTTAAGGACGATCAGTGAGATACACCTGCTGGAGCGCGTGCTATGGGTGGGTGTTGCCATCGTGACCACTGAACTGAGATAAGGCGGAGCTTTACCTAGCATGGACTTGTAGATGACCTGGAGCCAGTGGGTCTGGCGACGAATATGTAGCGAGGGCCAGCCGACTAGAGCATACAGGTCGCAGTGGTGGGTGGTATAAGGAGCTTTGGTAATAAAACGGCTGCCACTGTGATAAACCTCATCCAGTTTGCTGAGTAGAGTGTTGGAAGCCATTTTGTAGATGACATCGCCGAAGTCAAGGATCGGTAGGATTGTCAGTTTTACTAGGGTAAGTTTGGCGGCGTGAGTGAAGGAGGCTTTGTTGCGAAATAGAAAGCCGATTCTAGATTTGATTTTGGATTGGACATGTTTGATATGAGTCTGGAAGGAGAGTTTACAGTCGAGCCAGACACCTAGGTACTTATAGATGTCCACATATTCTAGGTCGGAACCATCCAGGGTGGTGATGCTAGTCGGGCGTAGCTATGTATGGAGCATTATGTATTTGTGTATATTCCTTATAACCATGGACATGCGAGGTACCGTTACTCATTTCATAACCTTTTTTTATGGTGTTATATTCGATTGTGCTTATGTAGCTAGCTACATTCTTATATTAGCTCTGTAAAACGATGCTGATTGCGTCAGAGAAGTATTAGCTTTTGTTGTATTTTGAAGCTACCCTGGCCTTATGACTCCGAAGGGGCGCAGCTGTCTGAGGCACAGCGTCTCAGTGCTAGAGTCACTACAGAACCCTGGTTCAAATCTAAGCTGCGTTTCTATCAAGGTAAGTAAGTGCCTTATTATGTTATAATAGTTTCTGTATGGGAACTGTATGTTCAATTACAACAAATACCTTGTTCAGTAATCATCTAACCTGTTAGTTGGCGGTGAACTATGTGGCCATTGAGGAGCAGCAGTGTCGATCAGATGGAAAAATATCTTATACCACTTGGTCGTTTCCGAGTGCATTCCACAAAGCTGTTTATCATGCTGCCTTATCCACTGCCCCCATTTTTGGGTTATAGTCAAACACTGGTTTGATTTTTCTCTCTCCCATCAGGTGGTCCACCTTCCCTGTGGCCGACATGGTTGCTGTATGTACAGTGGAGAGGACATGGACGTCTCGTTTGTCATGCCACTTTATTGCCAACTGTTGACCATTCTCCTTGTACTCCACCTCCCCTCTCTGCATCTGAATGCCGGCATCCCCTTCCTGTTCGACCTGACTGTGCCACAGGCCCCCGTGCTGTTGGAGAGCAGACGCTGGAAGAGTTTGGGACTGCTGTAACAATTGTCCACATACAAAGTGTGTCCCTTGCTGAGATGAGGAGCCAGTATTGTCATTACCACGGACCCAGTCACCCCAAGCCCCTCATAATGTTGGATGTCAGTGGTGGACCCTGTGTAAACTATAATGGCCTGGACAAATCCTGTCTTCGCATCACACATGATAAAGAACTTGACCCCAAACCTGTGCCTTTTGGAGGGAATATTGACGGAATGCCAGCCTACCTTTCCATAACATCAGGGACTCATCAATGCATAGGTCCTTGTACGGCACAAAGACCGACCAAATGCTGATGTCGGGCTGGTAAGAACATTTCTTATTTTGTATAATGGGTCATTTAGGATGGCAGTAACATTGTTGACGAAATGCAGGCATCGCAGCAGAACTAGGAAGCAGTCTTGGGAAAAGAGGGTGGCAAAGAATGGAGTTGTAAACATAAGATCTGTGTTCCAGTATTCTCTCTTCTTTACTATCCCCATGAGAAGGACTGTCACCAGAAACGTATACATTTAACACATTTTAGTTGTCACCCATTTAGCGAGTTTCCCCCTCACTCCTGGCCCTCTCTTCTCCTGTAGCTCCAAGGCATAGCGATTGGTCTCCTCTACTATGTCTCCCACCAGCTCCTCTGTCAGAAACAACTTGAAGCACTCCGCCTCCGATGGAAATGGCAAGGGGTGTTGCCCTCCAGAAGGGGACTCATCAAAGCAAACAGCAGGGCCAGGAGGGGTGAAATAGCCTGCGGCCTTCCAGCTACCACAGAACTCCTGTACTTCCTCCACTGTTGATCTGCCTCCATCACCACCAGCATCTTCAAATGGACCTGGGACTTCGTCCGTGGACAAGGAGTCCTCACATTAAGGGTTCTTAATGGCAGCTCCTCACTGTCAGAATCTGATTCCTGACTTTCATACTCAGACTCATTGTCAGAATTTTAAAAATCTACAGAATTTCCACATTTGTGAGATGTCTCCTTTTGAAGGACATTGCTAATGCTACAGCTTATCTATCACTGAATGGCGTTGGAGTGAGGTGAGGAGTGAGGTTACGAGATTGAAAGTGTTTTGTGTGGTAGTTAATTATATATTTACTGTTTTATTCACGTTTTCAAGTACTATTGACAAATCATGTATTTCGATTCTTGCATAGATTGTAATGGGCACAAATGTGTGTAAAAGGTTGTACTGATTATGATGAGCTAAGCTAATTCCAGCTATGTGTGGAGCCATGTTCGTTGACACACAATGTGTTCTGGGTGTCACGTAATCGTCCGCTGAACCAAGGATGTAATAACAAAATGAGGTGTGGTAAGGGTTCACTAATTTTTTTGAGAACTTCCGGATGTGAACGATGGTAGACGACACACCCCCTTCAACATGAGCATACGTTCGGTAGTTCCAAAACCTCCGGTGATTTTGCAGAGAGCCACATCAATTTACAGAAATACTCATAATAAACATTGCTAAAAGATACAAGTGTTATACATGGAATTTTAGATCCACTTCTCCTTAATGCAACCACTGTGTCAGATTTCAAAAAAGCTTTACCGAAGAAGCACACCATGCAATAATCTGAGTACAACGCTAAGACAACAAATCAAGCCATACAGATATCCGCCATGTTGTGGAGTCAACAAAGTCAGAAATAGCATTATAGAGATTCACTTACCTTTGATCTTCATCAGAATGCACTCCCAGGAATCCCAGTTCCACAATAAATGTTTGATTTGTTCGATAAAGTCCATCATTTATGTCCAAATACCTCCTTTTGTTAGCGCGTTTAGTCCAGTAATCTAAATTCAAGGCACGAGCAGACAAAAGTTGAAATGTTCTGTTACAGTCCATAGAAACATGTCAAACGGTGTATAGAATCAATCTTTAGGGTGCTTTTATCATAAATCTTCAATAATGTTCCAACCGGAGAATTCCTTTGTCTCAAGAAATGCCATGGAACGCAAGCTAACTCTCACGTGAACGCTCGTTGTCAGCTCATGGCACTCTGGCAGACCTCTGACTCATTCAGCTCCTGTCCCCCATTCCTCACAGTAGAAGCATAAAACAAGGTTCTAAAGACTGTTGACATCTAGTGGAAGCCTTAGGAAGTGCAATTTGACCCCATAGACACTATATTCAATAAGTAATGAGTTGAAAAACTACAAACCTCAGATTTCCCACTTCCTGGTTGGATTTTTTCTCAGGTTTTTGCCTGCCATATGAGTTCTGTTATACTCACAGACATCATTCAAACAGTTTTAGAAACTTCTGTCTTTTCTATCCAAATCTACTAATTATATGCATATTCTAGCTTTTAGGACTGAGTAGCAGGCAGTTTACTCTGGGGACCTTGTTATCCAAGCTACTCAATACTGCCCCCCTGTCCCAAAGAAGTTAAAGGATCTCAATGATGTCACCATTGCCCTTGATTCTAAGCAATGTTGTGCTGCTATTTTTATTGACTTGACCAAAGCTTTTAATATACGGTAGACCATTCCATTCTTGTGGGCCGGGGTCTTTGGACTGGTTTGGTAACTACCTCTCTCAAAGATAGCAGATTTTCTGACTTTATACACTGCAGTCTCAGCCACTGCCTGTCACCAAGGGAGTACCCCAAGGCTCGATCCTAGGCCCCAAGCTCATCTCAATTTACATCAACAACATAGCTCAGGCAATAGGAAGCTCTCTCATCCATTTATATGCAGATGATAGTCTTATACTCAGTTGGGCCCCTTCCCAGATTTTATATTAAATTCTCTAAAACAAAGCTTTCTAGTGCCCAACAAGCTTTCTCAACCTTGTTCTGAACACCTCCAAAACAATGCCCCTCTCTCCACAGGTGTGATTACTACCTCTGAGGGTTTAGAGCTTAAGGTAGTCACCTCATACTAACTACTTGGGAGTATGGCTCGATGGTACACTGTCCTTCTCTCAGCACATATCAAAACTGCAGGCTAAAGTTAAACCTAGACTTGGTTTCATCTATCGTAATCACTCCTCTATCACCCCAGCTGCCAAACTAATCCTGATTAAGATGACCATCCTACCCATGCTAGATTACAGAGACATAATTTATAGATCGGCAGATAAGGGTGCTCTCGAGCGGCTAGAGGTTCTTCAGCATTCTGCCATCAGATTTGCCATCGATGCTCCTTATAGGACACATCACTGCACTCTATACACCTCTGTAAACTGGTCATCTCTGTATACCCATCGCAAGACCCACTGGTTGATGCTTATTTATAAAACCCTCTTAGGCCTCACTCCCCCCTATCTGAGATATCTACTGCAGCCCTCATCCTCCCCATACGACACCCGTTCTGCCAGTCACGTTCTGTTAACCTCTCTGGGATAGGTGAGACGCAATCGTCCAACCTGGCCAATAGCCAGGGAAAATGCAGAGCGCCAAATTAAAATAAAATATTATAAAAATCAAACTTTCATTAAATCACACATGTAAGATACCAAATTAAAGCTACACTCGTTGTGAATTCAGCCAACATGTCAAATTTCCAAAAGGCTTTTCGGCGAAATCATAAGATGCTATTATATGATGATAGAACAACTGTAAACAATGAGAGAGTAGCATATTTCAACCCTGCAGGCGCGACACAAAACATCATGCCTTACCTTTGACGAGCATATTTTGTTGGCACTACAACATAAACATCACAAATGGTCCTTTTGTTCGATTAATTCCGTCCATATATATCCAAAATGTCCATTTATTTGACGCGCTTGATCCAGAACAACACTGGTTCCAACTTGACCAACGTCACTACAAAATATCTCAAGTTACCTGTAAACTTTGCCAAAACATTTGAAACTACTTTTGTAATACAACTTTAGGTATTTTTAAACGTAAATAATCGATCAAATTGAAGACGGGATGATCTGTGTTCAATACAGGAAGACAACAAACTCAAGCATGCTTTCTGGTCTTGCGCCTCTATCAGACAGTACACATGATGTGACACTTGTTCAAGATGGCCGTACTTCATCACACAAAGGAATAACCTCAACCAATTTCTAAAGACTGGTGACATCCAGTGGAAGCAGTAGGAACTGCAAACAAGTCCCTTAGAAATCTGGTTTCCCATTGAATAGACAGTGACCTCCAAAAAAAAAAATCGGAATGGTTTGTCCTCTGGGTTTTGCCTGCTACATAAGTTCTGTTATACTCAAAGACATAATTCAAAAAGTTTTAGAAACATTAGTGTTTTCTATCCAAATCTACTAATAATATGCACATCTTAGCAGGCAGTTGAATTTGGGCACGCTATTTATCCAAAAGTGAAAATGCTGCCCCCTATCCCGAAGAAGTTTTAATTAAAGGTCCCCAAGGCACACACATCCCTGGGACGCTCCTCTTTTCATTTTGCTGCAGCTAGTGACTGGAACGAGCTGCAGCAAACACTCAAACTGTACAGTTTTATCTCAATTTCTTCATTCAAAGACTCAAGGACACTCTTACTCACAGTTGTGGCTGCTTTGTGTGATGTATTGTTCTCTACCTTCTTGCTGTTGTCTGTGCCCAATAATGTTTGTACCATGTTTTGTGCTGCTATCATTACCATGTTGTCATGTTGTGTTGCTACCATGCTGTGTTGTCATGTGTTGCTGCCTTGCTTTGTTGTTGTCTTAGGACTCTCTTTATGTAGTGTTGTGTTGTCTCGCCGTGATGTGTGTTTTGTCCTATATTTATATTTTATTTTTAATCCCAGCCCCCGTCCCCGCAGGAGGCCTTTTGGTAGGCTGTCATTGTAAATAAGAATTTGTTCTTAACTGACTTGCCTAGTTAAATTAAAATAAATAAATAATCCCTATAACCCACACATACACACTCATGTATCAATCTGACTGATGGATTGTGTTGTGCAGTAAGCAAGCTCGTGTGTGTAACTGCGGCTCCTTCCACCTTCAAAGAATAGGCAAGAGGGCCAACCATGGACAATAGTAAAACACTTCATTATTTCTATAACTGTGCTGTATTTTTTTTTTGTCCTCGTGTGTCTGTGCATGTTTTACCAGCATAAATCACTCTCCACCCACTTAGTGTGGACACTAGGTGAGGCCACACACACAGATTCCTGTTGAACACTGTCTATTTAACTACCTTATTTTCTCAATAAGTCTCTCTCCGTCACTTCATCCCTCTCTCCCCTTCTCCCTGCCCTATAGGTTATATCAGCTGTGTCGGTGAACCCCTACCGCATCTGAACTGGATACATAGAGAGCACAGCATGATCAGAAGTGAGAGGTCACTTGGTCAGGTCAACAGGAAATATTATTCAAGATATGCTTTACATTGAAATCCAGATAGATGTAGTTGTCCTAGAGTTAATGATTCAATTGTTAGTCTTGCATTTCACCTCCTGATGATTATGATGACTGACAGTGTTAGTATGTTTAAGCCTTGTGTTTTTAATAAAATTCTCTCTCTTTCTCTCCATCTGTCTTTTGTCTGCAGGTATGTTTTGATGTGAGAGGATGCCAACCCCCAGTCCCATCATCGCCACCTCGCCTGCTCTTAAGATAACCATTCCGACTGAGACACCACTAGACACTATCATATAATTGTGATGAACTGAGAGAATATTAGGGAAGCACTGGGATTCATTAATCATATGCCGTCTTCCTGCTCCTCTGTTCTTACCTCTTTCCCTTTGTCTTTTACACCTCTCTCGCCACCTCTTTTTTCCTCTGTTTTTATAATGCACACTAGATGTGCATTGAAGTACAGATTGAACTTGTATTTATATTACAGTTATATGTATAATGCATGTATTATGTATTTATGGCACTTGGATAATGAACTTCAACTTCTTTCACATTATCTACTAGTTGAACTTAAGTCTCTCATTTGATGCAATACTTCACCTATTCTGTGTTTATCAGATCAATGCAGATGAAGGAATATGAGATATTGAGATGCATCCGGTTTTAGAGTATTTACATGATGGATAGGAAGTGTAGTGTACTGGGTCTTAAATTATATTCCTGTATATATGAATTAAAAATCAGCCTTTAACTAGTTAAATCATGTTTCTAATCTATTGCATAGATACAATGTGTAACCATTGATGTCCCAGGACCAAGATTGGTTAACACTGTTTAAGTTTATAATTATAACACATACATGCAGACACAGCATCATTCAAAAACTGGAATTTGATACACCTGGTATTGGATATGACTGAAACATAATATCAAATACATTCATACCTGAACTGCACCTTTATTTGCCAAGGTAGAGTACATTGTTATGACTGGCCTGTTCGGGTCAGGTTATATATAAATGTACTTTGGGACAATATATGTAATCAGACAAAATCAGCCAACGAAAATATCAAAATAAAGCTTCACTTCTTGTTAATCCAGCCGCTGTGTCAGATTTCAAAAAGGCTTTACGGCGAAAGCACACCATGCAATTATCTGAAGACAGCGCCCCACATACAAACACATGAAAATAATTTTTCAACCAGGCAGTTGCGACACAAAAGTCAGAAATAGCGATATAATTAATGCCTTACCTTTGAAGATCTTCTTCTGTTGGCACTCCAAAATGTCCCAGAAACATCGCAAATGGTCCTTTTTTAATGTCCTTTATGTCCCAAAAATGTCAATTTATTTGGCGCGTTTGATTCAGAAATACACCGGTTTCAACTCGCCCAACATGCCTACAAAGTATCTAATAAGTTACCTGTAAACTTGGTTCAAAAGTTTCAAACGTTTCTAATCCAACTTCAGGTACCCTAAAACATAAATAATCGATCAAATTTAAGACTGAATAAACTATTTCTAATACCGGATAAGAACAACGTGGAGCGCGCTCCTGTTCACACGCACCAAAACAGTAGAGTCCATCTGGAGTAACACAATGAATAGGACTACTTCATTTCTCAAAAGAAAAACATCAAACAATTTCTAAATACTGTTGACATCCAGTGGAAGCCATAGGAACTGCAACCAGGTTCCTAATAATAAGGATATCCCATAGAAAACCATTGGAAAATCCTATGACCTCAATTTTTTTTCTCCCCTGGATGGATTGTCCTCAGGGTTTAGCCTGCCAAATCAGTTCTGTTACACTCACGGACATTATCTGTAACAGTTTTAGAAACTTTAGAGTGTTTTCTATCTAAATCTACCAATTATATGCATATCCTAGCTTCTGGGCCTGAGTAACAGGCAGTTTACTTTGGGCACACTTCATCCGGATGTCAAAATACTGCCCCCTACCCAAGAGAGGTTAACAATCAATGCTACGGTTGAGTAGCTGTATCTGTATCTAAGGTGAATTCAACCAGGACCACCTGGTTATTTTCTCCAAGGAATCGTGTGAAAACACTGCGTTCAATCCCATGCTGGAACATCTACATGGCTGATTAGCCATTCTCAGAAGACCCCTCTTACAGAATGAGGGTGAGGAAACAGACCACTAAGAGAAAGGACTGACATTGTGTGGAAAAATCAGAGACTTACACCCGGTGAGACGAAAGCGGTGCAGCCATCAGAGGAGGAGGCGGAACTCGGTCCATGAAGAGATACCCCAACGGAGACCTTTGACAAGTAATTACATCATTATATTCTGACCCATAAGAGCGGCAGTTCGGGGCAAGGTGTTAGAATCATTTGTAAACTATGCTTAGTTTAGTCCTAAGTGTGCTTTTGTCTCGTGCACAGTCCTCATGTCTCCTTGCAGCATGTCTAAGGCATGTTCACGCAGATGAGCGGGGACCCTCGGCATCTTTCTTTTGGTGTCCGTACAAAGGCCTCTTTAAGCTGATTGTGTCTTAACGACCATTCCACAGGGGAATGTTAATTAATTGTTTATGGTTCATCATGGGAAACAGTGTTTAAACACTTTATAATGAAGATCCGTGAAGTTATTTGGATTTTTACGAATGATCTTTGAAAGACAGGGTCCTGAAAAAGGGACGTTTCTTTTTTTGCTGAGTTTAGATAATCTTTGGTATCGATCTAATGGTATCGAATGGTTGTGTTCCAAGTGGAAGTGTCTGCAATTTGTATTTTTAAGTTGTGCTGACAATATCGGAGATAACTTAGACAAAAAAGACAACTTTTTACAAATGTTATTACTACATGTCAGAAAAGTATAATTTCATGAGTTGGATTGGACTGTATACATTTTTCTACCAGTACATAATCATATTTTCAGAATAAAAATTATTGAGCAATTACCATGTTTACATAAGTCAAAATTGTCAGCACAAATATCTACTCTAAGTGACATTGAAAGTGATATGGTGCTTTTAGCCTTACTATATCCAGTACTTCGTCATCAGAGTCGTAAAATTACAGTGACTTTCCCAAAATGTGGAAGATTCCCAGAGGAATCAGGAGGGAATAAGCAGGAAATCCTCCAACCAGGGTTTTTGGAAAATTTGGGAAAGCTACCAGAATTTTGCAACCCTAGTCATGATAATAATCAGAGAACCTTGGCCTCCAGCTGGCTTTAGTGATACCTCTATGTGGAGATTTGGGACATCGTTTGGTAATCCCTAGAATATTATACTCATTGTTATTTACTTATTCAGCAATAAAGTCTACATTTTAGCCCCCAACAAAACCTTAACTATAGAATGAGAAGACTATACACATTTTACATAGAAATGTACAAAAGCATTGCAGAGGAAAACACATAGGTGTACACCCTGAATTTGTTCTGATGTTGGAATATTTTAAGGAGCGAGATATCCTTCTTCCTCTCCACCTTTTCCACATCTTTCTCTCTTGTTTCCAAACTATCCCTCTTCTTCTCCAGCATCTCTTTCTCAAGACTGTTGTTTTTCTTCTCCACTCACTATCTTCTTCTCCAACTCTTTATCCTCTTCCCCAAACTTTTGTCTCATACTATATCAAGATACCAGTACCAGGAATGATGATAGGCGTTTGCTCCAGATCAGTGATTCTCAAACCCCTCCTCGGGCACCCCCAGACGTTTCACCATTTTTTTGTAGTCCTGAACTAGCTCACCTGATTCACCTAATCAAGGGCTTGATAATTAGTTGACAAGTTGTATCAGATGTGCTAGCTCTAGAATAGATCAAATACATGGAACAGCCGGGGGTCCCTGACGATAGGTTTGAGAACCCCGTAGTTAGTCAACCACAGACCAATCATAACACCCTCAGAAAATGTGATAAATAATTACAATTACTGTAGAAAAATGAAGTACAGAGAAAGAAAATACAACCTCTCTCTTTCCGTTGACATACACAATTCCCTTTGCCACAGCCCTCTTGAGTCTTCACATGCTTGTCCTCCATCTCTGCAGTTACAGTTGAAGTCGGAAGTTTACATACACCTTAGCCAAATACATTTAAACTCGGTTTTTCACAATTAAAGACATTTAATCCTAGTAAAAATTCCCTGTCTTCGGTCAGTTAGGATCACCATTTAATTTTAAGAATGTGAAATGTCAGAATAATAGTAGAGTGATTTATTTCAGCTTTTATTTCTTTCATCACATTCCCAGTGGGTCAGAAGTTTACATACACTCAATTAGTATTTGGTAGCATTGCCTTTCAATTCATTTCCATAACTGCAACAATGAGAGTTGGTCTGATGTCTTGACAGGATAACAACATTTTCTGAATTATGATGCCTTGCCGTTTAGTACTCTGAGGCGTCATAGTACCATCGTCATGACACATACAAGCAGAGGTTTAGTTTATTAGGATTATCATTAACTACTGTACATGCAAGCACTCTTCCTGGGGTCCACATAAAACATTATGTTCTGTGCTTGGTCATCTATTTGAAAGACAATAACATAAGATATTACATAAAATTCAAAATACAAAACTAAAATAAGAGTTGTATTAAAGAAAGACACCAAGAGAAAACAAAATACTATTGACACTATTCATATATATATATATACAGTTGAAGTTTACATACATCTTAGCCAAATACATCAAAATACATTTAAACTCAGTTTTTCACAATTAAAGACATTTAATCCTAGTAAAAATTCCCTGTCTTAGGTCAGTTTGGATCACCACTTTATTTTAAGAATGTGAAATGTCAGAATAATAGTAAAGAATGATTTATTTAAGCTTTTACTTCTTTCATCATATTCCCAGTGGGTCGGAAGTTTATATGCACTCAATTAGTATTCAGTAGCATTGCCTTTAAATTGTTTAACTTGGGTCAAACGTTCCACAAGCTTCCAACAATAAGTTGGGTGAATTTTCCTCCTGACAGAGCTGGTGTAACTGAGTCAGGTTTGTAGGCCACAGTTTTTCGCACACACTTTTTCAGTCCTGCGCACAAATTTTCTATAGAATTGAGGTCAGGGCTTTGTGATGGCCAATCCAATACCTTGACTTGTTGTCCTTAAGCCATTTTGCCACAACTTTGGAAGTATGCTTGGGGTCATTGTCCATTTGGAAGACCCATTTGCGACCAAGCTTGAACTTTCTGACTGATGTCTTGAGATGTTGCTTCAATATATCCACAATTTTCTCTCCTCATGATGCCATGTATTTTGTGAAGTGCACCAGTCCCTCCTGCAGCAAAGCACACCCGCAACGTGATGCTATTACCCCCGTGCTTCACGGTTGGGACGGCGTTCTTCGGCTTGCAAGCCTCTCCCTTTTTCCTCCTAACATAACAATGATCATTATGGCCAAACAGTTGTATTTTTGTTTCATCAGACCAGAGGACATTTCTCCAAAAAGTAAAGATTGTCCCCCCGTGCAGTTGCAAACCATAGTCTTTTTTTATGGCGGTTTTGGAGCAGTGGTTTCTTCCTTGCTTAGCGGCCTTTCAGGTTATGTCGATATAGGATTAGTTTTACTGTGGATATAGATACTTTTGTACCCATTTCCTCCAGCATCTTCACAAGGTCCTTTGCAGTTGTTCTGGGATTGATTTGCACTTTTCGCACCAAAGTACATTCATCTCTTGGAGACAGAACGCATCTCCTTCCTGAGCGGTATGACGGCTGCGTGGTCCCATGGTGTTTATACTTGCGTACCATTTGTACAGATGAACATGGTACCTTCAAGCATTTGGAAATTGCTCCCAAGGATGAAACAGACTACACATTTTTTTCTGAGGTCTTGGCTGATTTCTTTTGATTTTCCCACGAGGTCAAGCAAAGAAGTACTGAGTTTGAAGGTAGGCCTTGAAATACATCCACAGGTACACCTCCAATTGACTCAAATGATGTCGATTAGCAGAAGCTTCTAAAGCCATGACATCATTTTATGGAATTTTCCAAGCTGTTTAAATGTACAGTCAACTTAGTATATGTAAACTTCTGACCCAGTGGAATTGTGATACAGTGAATTATAAGTGAAATAATCTGTCTGTAAACAATTGTTGGAAAAAGTAGATGTCCTAACCGACTTGCCAAAACTATAGTTTGGTTGTGGAGTGGTTGAATAATGAGTTTTAATGACTCCAACCTAAGTATGTAAACTTCCGACTTCAACATTAGGTACATAGAGTCATTATTTTGAACTATTTTGAACCCTGGACTCAACTAATCATGCATCTGATTAATTTGATTCAATGCAATTACTGGCAGGCTACATGGCAGGCATTTTTTTTTTTAAAGACATTGTCTCACAGGTAATTTTACAGAATTAATGTAAGCCCCCAAACAACAAGCCTGATGTGGCACGTAATAAACAGCATTTGTGTTTTTGAAAGTAGGACAACTCTCACCCTGTTTTCACACATTCCCATTTACCCTTGCTTTTTTGGTTTGCTTCTGCCCCTGAAATCAGATTAAATTAAGTCTATATCAAATTGCTGCTGTAATGTTTATCACAGGAATACCTTTGCATAGCTACAGCACTCATGGATAATAGTAAAAACGGTTTTGATTGCACAAATTGAATTAGACAAATGCTTGAGAGTATATCATGTTTTAGGCTCCCTAAAATGATGGATAGAATTAACAGGCAGTTCAGCACTCCATAAACATTTAGCAAGCACTTTATTTTCCTCTACATTTTAATATACATGACCTTGAACAGCAATCTTCTGTTCACTATACAGAGAATGGAATACATATGCTCCCTTGTACGATGTATTTGTACATATTTGAGAGGCCTAAAACAGGACTTAAATATGGCCCCTGACTAAAACGGCTTTGGGTGGCAAGTTCAGAGCAAAATATCCATAGGCTATCTATCACCTTTCCTAACTGTGGTTATAAATAATATATATTTAAAAGTTAAAGAAACATGATTAGGAAGACAAATCAAACAGTTTAGAACAATATATTTAGCAAGATGAGCAATCTGAGCCACCAAAGACCTAGGGCAGGGCTGGATTAAGAATGACATGGTAAAAAAAAAAAATGAAAAAAAAAAATACCAGGACTCAAACCCCAGTTCCTGCGACGGTCAGTCAAACCCCTCAAATATTACACCAGAGGTCCAAAACCATTCGGCTAACAAGGTTGGTACTGGTGGCACTATGATCGCTACACTTACCCCAATTGTAGGCCAACAGAATATCATTCCTCCATTTATCTGAAACCTACAGCATGAATGACCCACACTTATGTTGCTTTTCTTTGTGTTTTCATATGAGTGTTGTCCTGTCCACATCCTGCCTTTTTATTCCCACCATCTGACAGATCTTTCTCCTCATTTCTTTCTTATTTCCTGTTTTCGTCCTGTTCTCTTTCTTTGTGGACGTTGTTTACATGCCTCACCAGATGAGCCTTCTGTGTGAATCCTTTACCACATACTGAGCAGACATGTTGTTTCTCTCCTGTGTGAGTCCGAATATGTTCATTTAGGTGTCCCTTCTGATAGAAGCTTTTCCCGCAATCACCACAGCTAAATGGTTTCACTCCTGTGTGAGTCAGTATGTGTGTCTTTAGGGCTGCCTTCTGATTGAAGCTTTTCCCACAGTCACCACAGCTAAATGGTTTCACTCCTGTGTGAGTCAATATATGCTTCCTTAGGTGCCCCTTATGATTGAAACATCTTCCGCAGTCAACACAGCTAAATGGTTTCTCTCCTGTGTGAGTCAGCATATGCCTCCTTAAGTCTCCCTTGTAACTAAAGCTTTTCCCGCAGTCACTACAGTTAAACGGTTTCTCCCCTGTGTGAGTCCGTATATGTTCGGTTAGGAGCCACTTCTGATTAAAGCTTTTTTTCCCACAGTCACCACAGCTAAATGGTTTCTCTCCTGTATGGGTTCGAATATGTTCGGTTAGATGTCCCTTCTGAATGAAGCTTTTACCACAGTCTCCACAGCTGAATGGTTTTTCTCCTGTGTGAGTCCGTACATGGTTGGTTAGATGCTGCTTGCGTTTGAAGCTTTTCCCGCAGTCACCACAACTAAATGGTTTCTCTCCTGTCTCTCCTGTATGAGTCCTCATGTGCCTGGACAGAACCCCTTTGTATTTGAAGGTCTTGCCACAAATTGAGCAGGGTTTCTCCACGTGACAGAGTCGAACATGGGCCTTCAGTTTACAGGTAGAGTGGTACTGTTTTTTGCAGAATCTGCATTCCCTGGGTCTCATCTTAGTGAGAGTCAAGTGCCTCTGCAGGTCAGCTTTCAGAGCAAATGTTTCACCACAGTCACGGCAGCGTTGATTTTTTATAGACGTGGTGTGGCTGGAGTCATTGTTTTGATTATTTAGGTGGGTCACATTGCCAAAAGGTTTGAGATCCACTAGTTTAGAGTCACTATCTCTGTTCTCCAAGGTCTGGGGTTGGGGAAGAGTCAAGGGCTGAAGTGTGTCCTCCTGATCACATTCACTTTTCACACAAGGAGTGAATTTGAACTCTATGATATCAGCCTCCATCCCTTGAACCTTCTCTTTCTCCTGACTGGTACAGAGTTCCTCCTGTTCCTCTTTAATCTGTGTGGGCTCTGGATCCTCCTGCCCCAGTCTCGTGCTCCACTCCTGCTCACAGTGCTGCTGCTCAAAGGGAACCTCTTCAGAGACAGCAAGAGAGAGCTGCAGGGAGTCTGGAGGGAAGGAGAAAGGAGCAGATATGATCTATTCAGCCTTTAGACATCAGGGTCAATTTGAATTGAAGTCAGTAAATTCAGAAAAAAAAAAAAAACAGAAATTCCAATTCTATAAAATAAAAACTTGAAATCCATTTTCAATTACTTCTTTGCATCTCTTCTTAGTCTTACACGTACCCCCAAATCATGTCTCAAAGCAACTTCAAAAGTCCACTATCACAAGATACTTGTATTCAGACCCCTTCACTTTTTCCACATTTTTGTTACGTTACAGCCTAATTATAAAATGTATAAAATGAATGTTTCCTCAATCTATACACAATATCCCATAATGACAAAGCGAAAACAGGTTTTTAGAAATTTTAGCAAATGTATTCAAAATTTTAAAAAACACCTTATTTACATAAGTATTCAGACCCTTGGCTATGAGACTCGAAATTCAGCTCTGGTGCATCTTGTTTCTATTGATTATCCTTAAGATGTGTCTACAACTTGGAGTCCATCTGTGGTAATTGCAATTGATTGGACATGATTTGGAAAGGCACACTCCTGTCAATATAAAGTCCCACAGTTGACAGTGCATGTCAGAGCGGAAACCAAGTCATGAGGTCGAAGGAATTATCTGTAGAGCTCCGAGACAGGATTGTATCCAGGCACAGATCTGGGGAAGCGTACCAAAAAAAGTCTGCAACATTGAAGGTCCCCAAGAACACAAGTGGCCTCCGTAATTCTTAACTGGAAGTTTGGAAGCACCAAGACTCTTCCTTGTCAGGATCGAGGGAAAGATAAATGGCGCGAAGTACAGAGAGATCCTTGATGAAAATCTGCTCCAGAGCGCTCAGGACCTCCGACTGGGGGCGAAGGTTCACCCTCCAACAAGAAAAAGACAATCACACAGCCAAGACAATGCAGGAGTGGCTTCAGGACATGTCTCTAAATGTCCTTGAGTGGCCCAGCCAGAGCTCGGACTTAAACCTGATCTAACATCTCTGGAGAGACCTGAAAATAGCTGTGCAGCAACGCTCCCCATCCAGCCTGTCAGGGCTTGAGAGGATCTGCAGAGAAGAATAGAATAAACTCCCCATATACAGGCGTGCCAAGTTTGTAGCGTCATACCCAAGAAGACTCGAGGCTGTAATCTCTGCCAAAGGTGCTTCAACAAAGTACTGAGTCAAGGGTCTGAATACTTGTTTCCATTTGCTAAAATGTCTAAAAAACAGTTTTTCCTTTGTCATTATGTAGTATTGTGTATAGACTGATGAGGGGGGGGGAAATGACTTAATCAATTTTCGAATAATATAATGAAGTCTGGTTTAACAGCAATGCGTCAGTGTCTTTCATCCTGGCCATGCATTAGCCAAGTAGCCCATCAATGGAAGGATTTTAAATGGTGTACTCGTAAGAATGCCTTGAAATATGAGGTTTTTGCATCATTCACAAATCACATAGTTACCTGCATACTTCATTTTGCTTGTTCAAGTATCCATCCCATTTTCAAAGAGTGAGTCTTGTCTGATTACCAAATAAGCACTCCTCCAAACTTATTTAAATGATTCAGTCCTATAATTCCATATCGTCGGCAAATATATCTTTGCAATTGAAAACGCGCTGTTAGGTTCTAAATAAACGGAGTTAAAAACTCAGACGATTAGTAAAGCTCAAACCAAGTTTATTCGCCCACTGGGTCACACAGCTGCTTAAGACAAAGACATGCTCCCACCAGCACCAGTATTTATACCCACCTTAAGGTATACATTTTGATCAACTTTTCTCTAAACATGACATCTTTGTTGCTAGGCAGGACGTGGGTAATAAACTGTTCCTTGTCCCTTCATGTGACCTGACCTCTGCTGCCATTCCTCACTAATCCACTGCTATCCACCCTCATCAGTGACCACAACCATGTGATTTACTATGTAAGGGAAAAGGCACTCTCTGAGCCCATGGCTCATACCCACCCTTAATTGACCCCAACATTTACATTCCAACATTAACTTCTGGTGTAGCAAGTATTTCAAATTTACAACCCAACAAGTGCCACATTTCTAGAGTGCAAATGTGATGCGCAAAGGCATTTAGGCCTACATGTTGAAGCCAAATAGAACATTGTAGACTGCAAACATATTAAGCAAAACTGGATTCATTTATCTGTTGCTATTATTTGTTACTGCATGCTATTTAATAAACGCTATCAATTTACAAATGGGCTATGAAGAGAATATTCTGTGCCCTCCAGCCGAATTGGAGTTGATAAGGCAAAGACCATCAATAACCTACAACCTACACCGGACTAGGATGAGAATATTCTTTGCCCTCCAGCCGAATTGGAGTGGATGATATCGCAAAGACCATCAAAAACCTACACAACTTGAGACAACAGCATGCAGTACTAAGCCAAGGAGAACCTTGATTGGCCAGTGAGTGATCAAGCTCTCGTCACACCCTCAACTTATTTATTCATCAAAACCCAGCCCTTTTGTGCCACCACCAGCGAGACAGTATAGACATTTTTGGTTGTGTTCCCTTGCCTGTGTGTGTTTTGGGCCGTTCGTAAATTCTGAGCGTTTCGGTCTCAGAGTGCACACTGGACCCTCTGGCTGAGGAGTAGGATTGATCCGAGCGTTCTGACCTCAAAACGGCAGTCAAACACCCAAGCTAACAGCTACTTCCAGGCACAAATGAGAGAATACCTCACTCTGACCATTTTACTAGTCCTAGCAGATCTGGTTCGAATGTTTTAGTGGGTAACTAGACAATGTTGCGATAGGTTGAACCACACAAAAAGGTATCTATTGGAAGGCTCCATCCACGACATTTCAAGCTGGCTGTGGAGTGAGCTTACGGAACATTCTTAACTGCGTTACACTGGCAACAATTTAATGACGTTTTTTTTTGCTGATGTTTACTGACAACTGTCATAACTTGGTACTTGGTCGTTCATATATTCCTCAATTATTCTGCGCTCTGGCACTCTCATTCTTATATTGGAGTAGATTGCCCGTGCTGATATGTAAAATACAGGGTTTTGGTTTTTGACATACATCAGCAACGTCTGTCCAGCGAAACACTAGCAGTAATCCAATATTTTTGCGACAGCTATACGAGCAGAGATGTAGAGGCGAAGCGAGAGGGTCGACTCCGCCCAAAATCTGTCTGTGCGAAATCAAGCGTTAAGCAGACCAATAGTTTTTGTATGGGGGGGTAACGAGTGTCAAATTTGGTCAAGATAAAAGTGAATTGCTATGTTGATAGGTAAGGCTTATTTGATCAAATATAAGTTTCATAATGCTTGGGTTGTTAAGTGTAATGCACGTGACATTCCAGCAATTTTGCGCAAAAAGATTTTATATCGGAGTTGCGCCTGTTGTTCACATGCATATCTGGCCTCTCATTGGCTAGAATGTTCCCACCTGATCTCGCCGCCTGCCTTTTGCAGACATGTATTTCCATTGTTAGAGCGGTTAGCCGACCATCTTGTCAATATAATCACAAGTCTTCGGTGAAAGTGATGACCCTTCTGATTCACTTCCATATCCTTTCCCATATTGTTGTGAATTGGCTTCAAGATAACGAAATTCATGAAAACGCGCAGAGGTCATTTAAGATCAATCTATCAAATGCCTTTTTTGAAGTATATTAAAGAGCTAGAGTCTATTTTCCTGAATTTCCGCTTGACTGATGTGCCCAAAGTAAGCTGCCTGTTACTTAGGCCCAGAAGCCAGGATATGCATATAATTAGTAGCATTGGATAGAAAACACTTTGAAGCTTCTAGAAATTATTTTATAATGTCTGAGACTATAACACAATTGATATGGCAGGCGAAATTCCAAAGGAAAACCAACCAGAAATGTTTTTTTTTTGAGCTCCCAGGCTCTAATAATGGAAAGCTATTGGTTCAATGTAATTCCAGCTTCCAGATTGCAATTCCTATGGCTTCCACTAGATGCCAACAGTCTGTTGGACCCACTCACTGTCACAGTCATACTCTGGACCTAGTTTTGTCCCATGGAATAAATGTTGTGGATCTTAATGTTTTTCCTCATAATCCTGGACTATCGGACCACCATTTTATTACATTTGCAATTGCAACAAATAATCTGCTCAGACCCCAACCAAGGAACATCAAAAGTCCTGCTATAAATTCACAGACAACACAAAGATTCCCCAAGGACGCCAGAGGACAAAAATCAGTTAACCACCTAACTGAGGAACTCAATTTAACCTTGCGCAATACCCTAGATACAGTTGCACCCCTAAAAACTAAAAACATTTATCATAAGAAACTAGCTCCCTGGTACACAGAAAATACCTGAGCTCTGAAGCAAGCTTCCACACCAAACTGGAAGTCTTCCGACTAGCTTGGAAAGACAGTACCGAAGAGCCCTTACTGCTGCTCGATCATCCTATTTTTCTAACTTAATTGAGGAAAATAAGAACAATCCGAATTTCATTTTTGATAATGTCGCAAAGCTAACTAAAATGCAGCATTCCCCAAGAGAGGATGGCTTTCACTTCTGCAGTGAGAAATTCATGAACTTCTTTGAGGAAAAGATCATGATTATTAGAAAGCAAATTACGGACTCCTCTTTAAATCTGCATATTCCTTCAAAGCTCAGTTGTCCTGAGTCTGCACAACTCTGCCAAGACCTAGGATCAAGAGAGACGCTCAAGTGTTTTAGTACTATATCTCTTGACACAATGATGAGCTGCATACTGGACCCTATTCCAACTAAACTACAGAAAGAGCTGCTTCCTGTGCTTGGCCCTCCTATGTTGAACATAATAAACGGCTCTCTATCCACCGGATGTATACCAAACTCACTAAAAGTGGCAGTAATAAAGCCTCTCTTGAAAAAGCCAAACCTTGACCCAGAAAATATAAAAAACTAATCGGCCTATATCGAATCTTCCATTCCTCTCAACATTTTTAGAAAAGGCTGTTGAGCAGCAACTCACTGCCTTCCTGAAGACAAACAATGTACACAAAATGCTTCAGTCTGGTTTTAGACCCCAACATAGCACTGAGACTGCACTTGTGAAGGTGGTAAATAACCTTTTAATCTGCCCTCATGCTCCTAGACCTTAGTGCTGCTTTTGATACCATCGATCACCACATTCTTTTGGAGAGATTGGAAACCCAAATTGGTCTACACGGACAAGTTCTGGCCTGGTTTAGATCTTATCTGTCGGAAAGATATCAGTTTGTCTCTGTGAATGGTTTGTCCTCTGACAAATCAACTGTAAATTTCGGTGTTCCCCAAGGTTCCGTTTTAGGACCACTATTGTTTTCACTATATATTTTTACCTCTTGGGGATGTCATTCGAAAACATAATGTTAACTTTCACTGCTATGCGGATGACACACAGCCGTACATTTCAATGAAACATGGTGAAGCCCCAAAATTGCCCTTGCAAGAAGCATGTGTTTCAGACATAAGGAAGTGGATGGCTGCAAACTTTCTACTTTTAAACTCGGATAAAACAGAGATGCTTGTTCTAGGTCCCAACAAACAAAGAGATCTTCTGTTGAATCTGACAATTAATCTTAATGGTTGTACAGTCGTCTCAAATAAAACTGTGAAGGACCTCGGCGTTACTCTGGACCCTGATCTCTCTCTTGAAGAACATATCAAAACCATTTCAAGGACAGCTTTTTTTCCATTGCAAAAATCAGAAACTTTCTGTCCAAAAATGATGCAGAAAAATTAATCCATGCTTTTGTCACTTCCTAGGTTAGACTACTGCAATGCTCTACTTTCCGGCTACCCGGATAAAGCACTAAATAAACTTCAGTTAGTGCTAAATACGGCTGCTAGAATCCTGAATAAAACCAAAAAAGTTGATCATATTACTCCAGTGCTAGCCTCCCTACACTGGCTTCCTGTCAAGGCAAGGGCTGATTTCAAGGTTTTACTGCTAACCTACAAAGCATTACATGGACTTGCTCCTACCTATCTCTCTGATTTGGTCCTGCCGTACATACCTACACGTACGCTACGGTCACAAGACGCAGGCCTCCTAATTGTCCCTAGATTTTCTAAGCAAGCAGCTGGAGGCAGGGCTTTCTCATATAGAGCTCCATTTTTATCGAATGGTCTGCCTACCCATGTAAGAGACACAAACTCGGTCTCAACATTTAAGTCTTTACTGAAGACTCATCTCTTCAGTGGGTCATATGATTGAGTGTAGTCTGGCCCAGGAGTGGGAAGATGAACGGAAAGGCTCTGGAGCAATGAACCGCCCTTGCTGTCTCTGCCTGGCCGGTTCCCCTCTTTCCACTGGGATTCTCTGCCTCTAACCCTATTACAGGGGCTGAGTCACTGGCTTACTGGGGCTCTCTCATACCGTCCCTGGGGGGGTGCGTCACTTGAGTGGGTTGAGTCACTGAAGTGATCTTCCTCTCTGGGTTGGCGCCCCCCCCCCTTGGGTTGTGCCGTGGCGGAGATCTTTGTGGGCTATACTTGGCCTTGTCTCAGGATGGTAAGTTGGTGGTTGAAGATATCCCTCTAGTGGTGTGGGGGCTGTGCTTTGGCAAAGTGGGTGGGGTTATATCCTTCCTGTTTAGCCCTGTCTGGGGGTGTCCTCGGATGGGGCCACAGTGTCTCCTGACCCCTCCTGTCTCAGCCTCCAGTATTTATGCTGCAGTAGTTTGTGTCGGGGGGCTAGGGTCAGTTTGTTATATCTGGAGTACTTATCCTGTCCTATTTGGTGTCCTGTGTGAATTTAAGTGTGCTCTCTCCAATTCTCTCTTTCTTTCTCTCGGAGGACCTGAGCCCTAGGACCATCTGACATGATGACTCCTTGCTGTCCCCAGTCCACCTGGCCGTGCTGCTGCTCCAGTTTCAACGGTTCTGCCTTATTATTATTGGGCCATGTTGGTCATTCATGAACATTTGAACATCTTGGCCATGTTGTTATAATCTCCACCCGGCACAGCCAGAAGAGGACTGGCCACCCCACATAGCCTGGTTCCTCTCTAGGTTTCTTCCTAGGTTTTGGCCTTTCTAGGGAGTTTTTCCTAGCCACCGTGCTTCTACACCTGCATTGATTGCTGTTTGGGGGTTTAGGCTGGGTTTCTGTACAGCACTTTGAGATATCAGCTGATGTACGAAGGGCTATATAAATAAATTTGATTTGTTCATTGTTTTAGGCTTGTTTCTTCAAAAACGAGCAAGAATATAGAGTTTTTGTACAAAGACTCCTGGTTCAAAATCAGTCTGTTGGTGCGCACGGTGAAGAGCACACCAATAGACTGCGCGCTTACTAATTTGACTTTTCTATTGAGCATACTTCTTTCCATATTAAATATTATAATTTATTTACATTTTTGGATACCTGAGGATTGGATAGAAATGTAGTTTGACTTGTTTGAACAAAGTTTAATGGTAGCTTTTTGGACTCCTTTGTCTGCATGTTGAACGAGTGGATTACTGAAATCGATGGCACCAACTAAAACAGACTTTTTGGGATATAAAGAAGGATTTAATCTAACAAAACAAACATTCATGTTGTAGCTGGGACACTTGGGATTGCAAACAGAGGAAGATTTTCAAAAGTAAGTGATTTATTTAAATCGCTATTTGTGATTTTATGAAGCCTGTGCTGGTTGAAAATATGTTGTGGGTGCCATCCTCAAACAATCACGCATTGTATGCTTTCGCTGTAAAGCCTATTGTAAATAGGACAACGCTGTTAGATTAACCAAGAATTTAAGCTTTTAAATGATTTAAGATACTTGTATGTTTAATATTACAATTATTTATTAGAATTGAACACCCTCCACGGGATGCTGTCGACAGGTGTCCCGCTAGCAGGACGGCCTATCCCTAGAGCCCTCAATGGAACGCCCGGGATCAGAGATAGATAAAATAAAAATAAAATGTTTAAAGCCCTATTTGCACAGGAGTAGTATTACTAGAGAACGTTGGTTATGCAACCATTACCCCACAATGTCTGTTATTCCAGAGGACGATTTGGACTGGATTAGTTTGTTCAAAACTGGCCCCTGTAAATACATTTTTTTAAATAAATGGATTGTTATGCAGAAGCCTGGATGTTTTTATTCTAGGAATTAGAAGACCTATCAACCTGTCCAGGCGATAGCAGGCTACACTGAGAACTTGCGCTTGGCTCCCAAGTTTCTAAGCCATATCAAGCCATCTTTGGTATAGTGTCGCCATAATATTTGAATTGAGGAAGTGATCATCATTATTTTAGCGATCAGAAGGTAGATGTCCAAAAATTTCCAGTCAAAAGTTTGGACACACACACACACACAACTACTCATTCCAGGGTTTTTCTTTATTTGTACTATTTCCTACATTGTAGTAACCAAAATAAGTGTTAAACAAATCAAAATATATTTTATATGAGATTCTTCAAAGTAACTACCCTTTGCCTGACAGCTTTGCACATTCTTGGCATTCTCTCAACCAGCTTCCTGAGGTCATCACCTGGAATGCATTTCAATTAATAGGTGTGCATTGTTAAAAGTAAATTATTTTTGAGCTTAGTTGGTCAACTTGCAGTGTACAAATTAATTATTTTTATGTCTTTCCGGCCATGATTAAGCTGACACCTGCTCGCCGAACAACTCATTCCACTATCATGGGCATTAATATGCAATTGGTTCCCCCTTCGCTGCTACAAGAGCCTCTACTCTTCTGGGAAGGCTTTCCACTTTCCCTTCACTGGAACAAAGGGACCTAGCCTGAAACATGAAAAACAGACCCAGATAATTATTCCTACTCCACCAAACCTTACAGTTGGCACCTATGCATTGGGACAGGTAGCGTTCTCGTGGCATCTGCCCAAAACCAGATTAGTCTGTCGGACGTCCAGATGCTGAAGCGTACTTCATCACTCCAGAGAACGGCTTTCCACTGCTCCAGAGTCCAATGGCGGCGATCTTTACACCACTCCAGCCGACGCTTGGCATTGCACATGGTGATCTTAGGCTTGTGTACGGCTGCTCAGCCATGGAAACCCAAAGTTCCCAACGAACAGTTCTTGTGCTGACGTTGCTTCCAAAGACAGTTCACCCGAGCAGCAATTTGACAAACTGACTTGTTGGAACGGTGGCATCCTATGACAGTGCCATGTTGAAAAAGTCACTGAGCTCTTCAGTGACACCATTCTACTGACAATGGTCGTCTTTGGAGATTGCATGGCTGTGTGCTCGATTTTACACACCTGTCAGCAACAGGTGTGGCTGAAATAGCCAAATCCACTAATTTTAAGTGGTGTCCACATACTTTTGTATATGTAGTGTGTTTAGCTAGCTTCTAGCCTAGTGTTTGATATGCAATGCGATCTCCTCGTAAGTCTCAGGCATTGGCTGTGAGACACACTCCTTTGACCCTCTTCTCACGCTCTCACAGCACACCTCATATCACACGCATTAAAAATACTGCTTTTATTTTTCTAATTAGTCCACTGTATAGTGAGCACGTACATTTTTCAACTGTGCTCCAAATAGTTTTGAAATCAGAGCATGCGATCTCATCTGCGCCGGCAACTTAACATCACGAACAAAACCTCTAATTGTCCTGTCTTGCCACGGCACTTTGAACCCGTGGCACATTGAAGCATTTCATTAGTCTAGGGACGGCAGGTAGCCTAGTGGTTAGAGCGTTGGACTAGTAACCGAAAGGTTGCTAGATCGAATTCCGGAGCTGACAAGATGTAAATCTGTTGTTCTGTCCCTGAACAAGGCAGTTAACCCACTGTTCCTAGACCATCATTGTAAATAAGAATGTGTTCCTTACTGACTTGCCTAGTTAAACAAAGGTTAACATTCTTTTTTCTATAGTTATGTAAGGGATCAACAGGATTGGATGCATGTTTTAAAGAAACACACCTCAAGATTAGAGTGGAGCTGAATGGAGAGAGAGAATGTTCTCCACTGAATTTATTTAACTAAAAGGATGTTGTCAACTAAATTAGGTTGCTGGTACTCCCATCCTTATAGCAGAATGCAGCCTTTTGACTTCATGTACAAAAGTCGATTTAATCACATTAGTCCCCTCATTTGGTGATTGTCATTTAGGCTGTGGCAACTTAAAAGCAGCAGACAGATAGATCTACAGTGTGTTTTAGCAGGGAAGTTTTGTAAGGTGACCTGATTTGTAACTATAAAAATAATTGTGTTGAACAGATTGTGAACCTAAAAGTGTCAATTTCATCCCCCCAAAAAGCTACAAGTAACAAAGTCGTCGAAGTTTGAGTGTTCATTTAAATGTTCAAAGCATCCTGAATACACCTGACCTATGGTTTTTATTTCCCACACTGGTCATAGTTTAGGCCTGTGTCAAAATACGTAGAATGGCAGGAAATTCGCTTTAAAAAAGTTAAATATCCCCCAGTCTCCCGTCTAGGGGGCTATGAAATTGAAACATCGGGCAACATCCGCTTGTTGGTATGGATGTATCCAAATTAATGTCAATAGAAAGCAGCTTAAACACACGCAAATGTAGCTACTGGCTGCAGAGGTCGTGACTGTATTAGCCGTAGCTAGTTGGCTAGCTAGCAAGCAAGAGGCAAAACGTTGCCAGCGACCATGGAACATAGCTATAGAATGAACTGGGCAGCGTCCATGAATATCGAACTAAATGAAAGACTGGGTCGCATCTAGCAACCAAAATATGAGAAAGTATTCAATATCTTGTCAAATATATATATATAACGTTAAATAAACACATTTTCCGGGTAAGTGGACTTTAGTATTGTTTTATTTGGCAACTGTGGTATGTATATACGCGGGATAAAGGCCTGAGTTCTGTACATTACCAGTTTGGGGAAAAATTGTCGGGCGTTTATCCCTTACAATAAGTACATAACCCTAGATCCCCTGGTAGATATCTACTAGCTACATACTAACCAATTCTACTTAGTTTTATCTTCGGTGTGATCCGCAGCAGTCTCCGTAGCCGATCATTCTCCTCCTTGTACTCTGCCACCGTTTTCTCAACTGCCGCGAAAATATCCAGGGCAGCTGCCGTTAAACGCTCATTTAAAAACACACGAAACGACTGTAGTTTAGACATTTTCGACAGAGTGAGGTGAGTAGTCGGCCTATTCCGTCCAGTCAGTAGGTCTTGAATCCGCAAGGAATGTTCATAACCAAAACAAACTAGTCTCCAAATCTTCCTACTTCCTTTTTCTTCCTCATTTGGGTTTCATGGTGAACTACACGCAAAAGGCGTATTGTCGCCACCAAATGGACGGGGGTGAAATATTTACAAAACAATTTAATTCCATAGGGGAAGGGAAATTAAGATGAATCCACACAAACTCCTCAAAAAGTATTAATAAAAAATATATACATTCCCATTCCTTCTGTCATTCGCAAACTCAAATACCCTGCTCAGTCTCTGGGGCCTGAGTGGGTGGGACTGCACAAGACAGTAACACACATGCATACTTCCAGATATTGTTGGTCTACCAGCCATGCAACTATTAACACATTTACCATGGCAGACATCCGTTTCCCTTAACACAAATACACATAAGCTGTTCATGTGATGTCACCATTACTCACTTGTTACAACATTTATTCTTTTACATTTTGCTCCTGGGCAATTCTCTTCTTCTAAACTAAATCTAGTTTTGTGGTTTTCTTCTTCTTTTGTGTTTAACAGCAGCTGGCGCACCAGGAAATGTGCAACAGCGCCGCCAGTTGGAAATGTACAAAGGAGCCAGACCAGTAGTAAAGGAAAACGATAACTAATTAAATCCAGGCAAACAGTGGTTATCATAACATCATAGACTGGCTAGTCAGTTGGTTTGCTAAGACAACTAAGAGGCTAGTTAACTAGCTAGTTAGCTATTGTTTTTTATTTGAACAAGAACAGAAGAATTGGTTTGGAAATGGCACAGATCTCCCGAGTGGTTACTCCAAGGTGGACTTTTCCTGTAACTGAGGTGCAGTGGCCCTTTGGCGCCCTATCTGGCATCACCCAGGTGGGTGCTACACAATGTTTGAGGAGTACCTTACCACAGAGCCTACAAAGAGGCTGGGGATGGCAATTCATTCACTTGAACTCAACGAGTGAACACACAATGCCAGGACGAGGCCAGTAAGCTGTGGTCCACCTTCCTTATCTCCCACAGTGATTAGCCAACCCTTACCATCATGGCTCCCATTTCTGTCCATTTTGGCCAGTACCGGGCCCGGCTGAGTTGTGTAGGTGAAGGCGAGCCCCCTAACAGAGTGCTTTCGGAAAGTATTCAGACCACGTGACTTTTTCCACATTTTGTTACATTACACCCTTATTCTAAAATGTATTAAATTGTTTTTCCCCCTCATCAATCTACACACAATACCTCATAATGACAAAGCAGAAACAGGTTTTTATAAATGCTTGCTAATGTATAAAAATAAAAACCTGAAATATCCCATTTATATAAGTATTCAGACCCTTTACTCAGTACTTTGTTGAAGCACCTTTGGCACCGATTACAGCGTTGTCTTCTTGGGTATGACGCTACAAGGTTGGCACACCTATATTTGAGGAGTTTCTCCCATTCTTCTCTGCAGATCCTCTCAAGCTCTGTTAGGTTGGATGGGGAGCGTTGCTGCACAGCTATTTTCAGGTCTCTACAGAGATGTTAGATCAGGTTCAAGTCCGGGCTCTGGCTGGGCATTCAGAGACTTGTCGCAAAGCCATTCCTGCATTGTCTTGGCTGTGTGCTTAGGGTTGTTGTCCTGTTGGAAGGTGAACCTTCACCCCAGGTCCTGAGCAAGTTTTCATCAAGGATCTCTCTGTACTTTGCTCCGTTCATCTTTCCATCGACCCTGACGAGTCTCCCAGTCCCTGCAACTGAAAAACACCCCCACAGCACGATGCTGCCACCTCCATGCTTCACCGTAGCGATGGTGCCAGATTTCCTCCAGACGTGATGCTTGGCATTCAGGCCAAAGAGTTCAATCTTGATTTCATCAGACCAGAGAATCTTGTTTCTTTAGGTGCCTTTTGGCAAACTCCAAACGGGCTGTCATGTGCCTTTTACTGAAGATTGGCTTCCGTCCGGCCACTCTAACATAAAGGCCTGGACTGGGTGGAGTTTTGCTGGACACAGTTAAAAAATTGCTATTTAAAAGCATTTTGTTGTGTTAAAGCCTGAATTTAAAATGGATTAAATTGCGATTTTGTGTCACAGGCCTACACACAATAGCCCATAATGTTAGATTGCATCATCTGATGGTCTGTTGGGGAGGTATGCAAATTGGAGTGGGTCTACAGTGTCTGGGATGATGGTGTTATGTAATAGTATTCCACTGTGTAATAGGATTCCACCTTCCTCCTATATTGTCCTTTTGATGTCTCGCCGGAGGTGGTAGCAGGCTTTCTTGTCCCTGTCCCATATTGAAAGGTGTCCAGGTGATCCTGGAACCTGTGGCACTGAGAAATGATGGATGAGGATTTGAGAGAGCACCTAAAGTACATAAATGCGTAACTGTTCTTTCCACTTCAATTTAACGTGTCGACAGACACGCAACACACAGATAGATAGATGTAAGGTGGCTTAGTAGAGGTAAATTCCTGCAGAGATTTAGGGATCTGTTATTTGAAATCGAGGAGTTTCTGGCTTCAAAAGATGCAGAATATGAGCAGTTGCAAGACAAAGTGTGGCTGTTAAATTGAGAATTTTTGACCAACGTAACTGTTCGGCTGAATGAGCTCAAATTTGAGCTGCAATGACAATACACAAATATGTTTTAAATGATTAGCTCTGTGACTGACAGCATTTAAATAAAAAACTGAAATTGCTGTCCTCACAATCGCAGCAACATGAACTGAGGAATTTCAAAAATATGTCAGAGCTTGAAAGTCAGGGAAAAGCACTAGCACTTTGTGACTGTGGTCGATACGTTGAACATTTTCCCAGACTTTGACTGACGCTTTCAAGACTTTGCGATCTTGGAACCTGTGGCAACATTTATGTGCTTTATGTTTGGTGTGGAAGTTGATATTGACGAAATTGCCAAAGAAATTGCATAATTTTTTCACATGGAGGCATCAGCCATCGAGAGTGAAATTTTGACTCTGCAAAGTGACCTCCAAATCAAATTGAGGGCATCAGGGGAACACTTTCGGGAACCTTATCATGGAGGAAAAATATCCAAACATGAGAAAAGTTGCCATGTACTTGACAGCATTTTTTTTGGATCTACCTACCTTTGCGAGTCAACATTTTAAGACATGAAGATCATCAAGTCAAAAATAACGGTCCACTCTAACAGATGATCACCTGGACACCTGCTTGAAGATAGCAATCAGTAGCTACAACCCAGACTATATAAAGCTTGCCGACAGCATGCAGTGCAAATCATCCAATCAATGAGGTGAAAAGTTATTTAATATTGGCTAGGGGAGGGGCCGGGGGGTAGACCGCGTTAGGATCTACTTTTTCCACCCTCTTCCTATCGAACTAAAGTCTGGGCACCCTTGCTCTAGCCTTTAGATGGATATTTCCTGTAACCCATGGTTTTTGGTTTGGATACGTTCTTATAGTCACTGTGGGGACAACATCATCGATGCACTTATTGATGAAGCCCGTGACTGTTGTGGTAAACTCCTAAATGCAATCGGATGAATCCCGCAACATATCCCAGTCTGTACTAGCAAAACAGTCTTGTAGCATCGCGTCTGCTTCCTCCGACCACCTCAGTATTTTGCACATCTTTGTAAACAGGAAGCACGAGATTGGAGTAGGGATGGGTACCGAAACCCGGTATTAAACGGGCCCGGAGCTAAATGATGAAAGACCGTAGTATCGATAAGCTCCGACGTTATCGGTTCTGCTTTCAGTACTGGAGAAATTAAGAAAATCCATGTCCTATTTATTATTTCTAACCTAAATATTATAAACGCCTCCCTCTAACCAACCAACGCCTCCCTCTAAGCCAGACAAGCCCAAAGCCCCTTCACGCTGGCAGTTAGTGTGAGGATGACTGAGGAGAGGGTGAATGAGTGCCACCTAGCTGTGACAGTTCAATATATTAAAGTATTATTTATTTAGAAAGGCCTAAAACCAAGCATACAGAGGAAGAGTCCAAGGGTCTTTAGAAACACAGGGAGGTCTGTCAGTATTCATTGCAGTTAAATTACACTGTTTTCCTAAGTAGTGAAACTAAAGGCTCTTAAGAGCCACCCACATCCGATTCAAAAGGGCCAATTCCAATGATGATTGGTATGTTATGGAATGTTGTTTAGGTATTTTTACCCCTTCTATGACCAGGTGAGCAATCGCATCTCTGCATGTCTGGCAGACATAACAGTTGGATCAGTGATCACCACCTATCTGAACCTGGTGCAAAACGGAGCTGCTCTTCCTGAGGGAAGGACTGCCCGCTTCCATGATCATCATCACGGTGGACTCCAGCCTCCTCCCAGGAGCGCAGAATCTGGCGTTACAGTGCACAACAGCCTGGGCAGTTCTCAAAACATCAAACTGGCGAAGTCCTGGCAGGTTCAGATCTCAGACATTCTGGAAGAGTTTGCCTCACACAGGAGCTGAGCTAAAGGCACTTGTCATCTGTCTGGATTACTGCAACTGGATGTTGCCATCCCAAGTGCCATTAAACATCCTAAACTCATCCAGGATGCTCTTGTTCACACATTCCCAAGTTCTGGCAGACCAGAAAATCTCTCAAACTGACTTCCATTGATAAATAGGCAGCTACAAGACCATGGTGCTTGCCTACGGAGCTGTGAGGGTTCAAGAACGGCATCCTCAATGTCCAAAACAGGCTTGATCAGGCCCACACCCAAACAATGGCCAGTTCATATATGGCCTGTATTATTTATTGAGAAACAGTTGACTCAGCCCAGTCAAAACCAAGCTCTACCCCAATGGTGGAGACACACTCCCCATGGACGCGTGGACTATGCTCAAAACACCAGGGAGACACCTGAAACCCCACCTCTTTAAAATACCTAGGATAGGATTTCCTTCTACCCCCCTTAAAAGATTTAGATGCACTATTGTAAGAGTGGCTGTTCCACTGGATGTCATAAGGTGAATTCCATTTATAGTGATTGGTATGTTACTTAAATGTAATGTAATGTAAATGTATGCTATTTGGTAGGAAAGCATGAGCCAATCCGAGTGGACAGGGAATATTAATGACATGACTCTGTTCAGTGCAGCCTTCATGCACAGAGTGACGCCTATGTGTGACAGTGCCAAAGTGGGCAATTCGAGGATCAGCGTTATTTGGAGCAGCAATCGTGCCCCCCACACACATTTTGAAACGCACAATTTCCCATCCATTACAGAATGTGAGAGAAGGGGGAGGGGAGGGGAAGGCATCCCACACATTTGTCTTTGTTCGGGAAGCCCGCCTCTGAGTGGAAGACTCTTTTGAGCGCAAGAGCTCCACTGGGCAAATGGCAGGGATGAGAAAGCAGGGGTGTGTCCATGGCAGCTGAATATGCTTAGTTTCCTTTTCATAAGACAGGTAAGCGCTCTCCACCCCTCATTTGTTTCTGAGAAGCAACGAGACATCAACATCATGTCCGAGCCAGCAAAGTCCGCGCCCAAGAAGGGCTTCAAGAAAGCTGTCACCAAGACCGCAGGGAAGTGCGGCAAGAAGTACCGAAAGTCCAGGAAGGGGAGCTACGCCATTTACATTTACAAAGTCCTGAAGCAGGTCCACCCCGACACCAGCATCTCCTCCAAGGCCATAAGAATCATATTAAGTTGAATGAACTCATGTCCATGTTATTTGACATGAATTCTGAATTCTGTACAGCACTTTGTGACATCAGCTGATGTAAGAAGGCCTTTATAAATACATTTAGACCCAGTCACAAAGGTTCACATTTTACCTTTAGATTTACTAGATCAGAGTTCCCTTCACAGAAAAAGGTATTAGGACAGCAGGAATATGTCGATTTAAACATCAACAGTTTTCAAAACAGCTCTTATTAAACTGTACAAAAGCAGCAGCAACGGACGGTCAAATTATTACTTGACAAATGACAAGATTTGCTATCAACATTGCAGGTGCGTCCTGGTTGCTGCATAGACTTCATAAGGAAATAAATATTCTCATAGTAACCGTGGTGCTGAAATGGCCACCGCCTCTGCCCAGTTGGCAAGGGCTATTTTCCGTTTGAGTGAATTTTGACACGCTATAGGCACAGTTCAGTACACCCCTCATCCAATAGACTCCAGTATCTATATAACCCCCCCCCCCTGTAATTCTCACAGAAACCACTTTATTTTACTCCACTTTCCCTGGTCATCTGTAGCATCTCCACTTTTTAAGTCACTGCAACAAAACGAATGTGGAGGTGCATTGATGTAATATATAGTCCTCGAGAAGAAGTTATACAGGATATATAATGTAATGGCATCTCAAACGTTTTTTTTCTCGTTTTTACAATCCATATACCAGTAGGAGAGCGTACAGAAAAATAATGCTGTAGGTTTAGAGAGAACAGTTGCAATCCATTTTTAATCAAGTAGTACCATTTGAAGTGACCCTCATTTTATACTTCACAAACATACATTGTCATGATGTAGTGTTCCAAATCTGCAGTAGACAAAAACCAGCTGAAAATGTGCAGGTGGCAGTGTAGCCTAGTGGTTAGAGTGTTGGACTAGTAACCGGAAGGTTGTGAGTTCAAACCCCCGAGCTGACAAGGTACAAATCTGTTGTTCTGCTCCTGAACAGGCAGTTAACCCACTGTTCCCAGGCCATCATTGAAAGTAAGAATGTGTTCTTAACTGACTTGCCTGGTTAAATAAATAAATAAAAAGGTTCAACACCAAACAGTTAAGTGATTCTGATTTCAGAGCAGTGAGATTAAGTAATAGAGTGGAATACATTTTAAAAAATGAAATAGAATATCATATCAAAAGTAATGTGAGCATTGCATTGTGGAAAGCAATGACTTCATAAAAACATGTATTGCAATGTGCAGCACGTATTTGTAGATGAAACACTGATTACGTTGGGTGAAAAAGTAACTATGATTTGGTGTACTCTACTTGAAAATGTGTTTGGAGTTTTGAAAGCACTGCCTATTTGATGATCTGTTGTTGTTTTTTTGTTTTTTTAACCACATACTTGGGGAAATGGCACCAGTTGAGCAATGATGGCTCTCTGTGGCCATTGTGAATAGTACTTCAGATCCAGCAGGTGGTGCTCAAATGCCTCCCTCCGTGGCTTGAATGAGGAGTCGACCTATTCCTTATAGCTCCTAATGCATTTAAGGCCCGTGTTGGCAATATGACTTCTGATCCAGCAGGTGGCAATGAAATCCCTCCCTACATGACTTGACTGACCAGTTAGTTGTCTGACTCCTTATAGCTCCTAATGATTTTAAGCTGAGTGTTGGCCACATGACTTCTGGTCAAGTAGGTGGCGGTGAGATCTCTCCCTTACATGAGTTTACTTATTCCTTTTAGCTCCTAAATTAGGCAGAGGGTGTCAACAGTGCATCTCGGATGAACCCTGTTCTGAGCTCCTTTCTTCATTTAATTCGAGATAATTCCTGTCTTCTTCATGTCCTCTTCATTAGTCCCTCTGCATGTCTTCCTTCATGTCTTCTTCATGTCCTCTTCATGTCTTCCTTCCTGTCTTCTTCATGTCCTCTTCATTAGTCCCTCTGCATGTCTTCCTTCCTGTCTTCTTCATGTCCTCTTCATTAGTCCCTCTGCATGTCTTCCTTCCTGTCTTCTTCATGTCCTCTTCATTAGTCCCTCTGCATGTCTTCCTTCCTGTCTTCTTCATGTCCTCTTCATTAGTCCCTCTGCATGTCTTCCTTCCTGTCTTCTTCATGTCCTCTTCATTAGTCCCTCTGCATGTCTTCCTTCCTGTCTTCTTCATGTCCTCTTCATTAGTCCCTCTGCATGTCTTCCTTCCTGTCTTCTTCATGTCCTCTTCATTAGTCCCTCTGCATGTCTTCCTTCCTGTCTTCTTCATGTCCTCTTCATTAGTCCCTCTGCATGTCTTCCTTCCTGTCTTCTTCATGTCCTCTTCATTAGTCCCTCTGCATGTCTTCCTTCCTGTCTTCTTCATGTCCTCTTCATTAGTCCCTCTGCATGTCTTCCTTCCTGTCTTCTTCATGTCCTCTTCATTAGTCCCTCTGCATGTCTTCCTTCCTGTCTTCTTCATGTCCTCTTCATTAGTCCCTCTGCATGTCTTCCTTCCTGTCTTCTTCATGTCCTCTTCATTAGTCCCTCTGCATGTCTTCCTTCCTGTCTTCTTCATGTCCTCTACATTAGTCCCTCTGCATGTCTTCCTTCCTGTCTTCTTCATGTCCTCTTCATTAGTCCCTCTGCATGTCTTCCTTCCTATCTTCTTCATGTCCTCTTCATTAGTCCCTCTGCATGTCTTCCTTTCTGTCTTGCCACGTGGGTTCCACTAAGGTGTGTTTTTTCTTCTTCTCGGCAATCACTAGCCACTCATAACGGAACAGCAGTCACTTGAATAATGTTTCCATATTTTGCATTACTCATGTCATATATGTATACTGTATTCTACTCTATTGTACTGTATCTTAGTCTATGCCGCTCTGACGTTGCTCGCCCCATACATGTATATATTGTAATTCCATTGCCTTGGTTAGATTGATGCGTCTTGTGTGTGTTGTTGTTGTGAAATTGTTAGATATTACTTGTTAGACATTACTGCACTGTTGGAGCTAGAAACACAAGCATTTCACTACACCCGCAATAACATCTGCTAAACACGTGTATGTGGCAAATAGGATTTGATTTGATGGGTGATTGGATTAGATTTGATATTGGTAGGAGTTTTCCTCAGTGTGTGTCCATCTTCCATTTCCACGTCATGTCCTAGTTGGGGAGCTATCCGTTATACTGTAGACTACTTACTAGCAATGTCACTGTAGTCAAAGTAGATTATCTAGGCTATAGGGTGTGGTAACAGGCCCTCTGTCATTTGTTTTTTGTACTGTACATGTGAAGTAACTGCACGCTAGCCTAGCGAAGAGCAAGGCTGTTGAGAATAGGGGATTGCAAGCAGTTGAGGGGAACTATAGTGAAAGACTCACCTGCTGTTCAACACAAGGCCCCAAACACCTCTGCAGACAGAGTATTATTCACTCCCAGTCCTATGATCTTGCTCTGTGAAGGAGGTTTGCTTTTCAGCATCGAATTCATGGCAGCCTTCACCCTAGTTGATTTGGGCATGTGAGTGATTCGAGAATGGTTGGCTTTGGTATCCAAGGTGTTTGAGAATGTTGGGGGTCAGTGTTCCGAGGGGCTGACTGTGACACCATAAAGTGGAATGTAGTTAGTGTGCTGTTGGAGGGATTCCAATTCAGTCCGGTGCAGTCTTCCAGACAGTGCAGTTGTGCTTCAAGTCTGCTCTCTGTGTGATGACTTGTAAGTTGATTGTGACTAGATGGAGTACAGCTACGACCAGAAGGGACATTTTCGGTAACCCTAACCCTTTTCATAACCATAATTATCCTAACCTGCTAGGGAAAAGTCACTTCATGACACTAGCTGTAGCCCACCTAGTCAAAACCTTGTCAACCCTTATCCTAAAAAGCCCACTCTGTTCCTAGATGTACTATGTACTATTTATTTATTTATATTGTATTTATTTATATATTACTAAACCAAGGGCTGGCAGCCAGTAAGTACAGGTAAGAGACCAGAATGGCAACAATAATTTGATAGATTAAAGCTAGTCACATCTGAGATGTTAGACTGCACTGAATGATAAAGTGCCAGTATGTGCTCTTGGACCCTTATGGCATCAATGGGTCCGCCCCATTTGTCCCTTTTGAAATGAACAGTTGAGATGGGCCCTCCTTCTGTGGCCGTCGTTTTATGCTACATCTGAGGCAATCTTGTGGGCGTAGTGTCACCTGGGCCAGAAATGAGCAACATCACACCAATAATAAGACACTTTGTTATTGGTTAGCAAAGAAAAGTACAATACTATTTTTGCACATCCCTATCACCTCTGTATGGATAGGTAAACCATCTGTTCATTGTGTGGGTGGGTGGGTGTCTGAGGAATGTTTTACTGCGTTTCAGCTGACAGAGGTATCACCACCCCTCCTATTGGCACCTCAGGTCCTCTTGGCCCCCTGACTGTCAGGTTGGATCCTGTCTAGGGAAGAAAGAAGAAGAATGATGTTATTAATGACAGGTAATATACTGCCGCTGCAAGATGACATGGCCTTCCACAAGGTGACATGATGGGGCCCCTTTGCCTTTAGGGCATCCCATGTGTATTTGTTTCCCTGTAGCCTATATCTTCGGCGTTTGGATTTGACGGTGTCCCGTGTATGGAAAGATGAAGAATCCATTTATGAAAAAGTGGGCATTTTTTCCAATGGATGTTTGGTGTGTTAGTTGTTGTTATTTTGTGTGTGGGAGAGTCACCTCCTCTCTACTTGGGACCTCTCTGAGTTCTTTAGGCCTATCTCTATTAGAGGGTTTCAACGTGGGGTGAATCATACTAGTTCAGTATGTAGTCAGTGTGCCTTCCATGGCCTGTGAAGTTAAAGTTAAAGACCCATTTCCTCAGTGCGGCTCCTCAGTCTTTGGGTGAGTACTCCCTCAAACAGCTTCCCAACATGACTGTGGAGGCTGATTGGTCTTTAACTTGTGACGTTGTGTGGGTCTTTACCAGGTTTGTGACTCATTGTGACAACTGCAGATTTCCAAGGTAGGGGAAAATGGCCATCCATGAGACATGTGGTGAAGAGGTTAGAAAGGAGGTGCAGGTATTCATCAGGTGCTTGCTTGTGTGTGTTGTCAATGTTGTCTTCCCCAGATGCTTTGTTTTTCATTTGATTTCAGATGAGTCTTTATTCCTTCAATAGTAACAGAGAGGGTGAGGGGATGGTCTACTGGTGTCAGATTTGAAGTATATACTGTTTTCTATATTTCTCGGTTGACAATGTTTTTCCATTCTTTGTTATAGAGGGATTAATTGGGACGAGAATTAACATTTTGTAGGTGGTTTCTACCGGTTGTGCTACCGGCTTGCAGACGCCAATCTCAAACTACCACTCTCCATCAGAAACATTATCACTTTCACTTTTACAACCCCACAACCGTACAATTAAAGTGAAGGTCTCCACAGCAATACCCCAACCCCCCACCACTTAAAAACGCTGTGCGGAAGAAAATATGGAGCTTCACCTCAGACAGTGATGAAAGTCTATGAACTACATCTGATCTCTCTTTGGATACGCCCTACCAGCCTGGATAACAGCTTCACCATAGCAGATGAATTGGCTACAGATAAACCCGAAACATGGCAATAGAAATGGCTTACAGACTACCAAGATACATCAGCAATCACTACATTCACAGCACATCCGGACTCACATCAATCAACAATAGACAGTCAATCATTGGCCAGAAGTTCATCAACAGAGCCACTCATAATCTATCATTGAAGGAAGCTGTCGGACAGGCCAAATGGGCCACAGACACACCCGTGTACATAATGTTGAAACTGACCTAAAATATCCTCCATCTAAAACATAATCATGCAAGGCTGACTTTAATTACACATAGTTTATTTTCCAACATAAAAAAAGAGCAAAAATAAAATACAAAAACATTCAAAATACATTTGCATAATAAAAATAAAAATGTGTGTATATATGTGGATGCATTCATTCACCCCCCCTCCCTTTCCCCCCATACAGCTATGAGCTGTAATTGTAATAAAGTTGGTTTTAAATACAGTAAATTCATGTCGGGAAAGGAAAATAGAGCAACGAATCTATGCCAGGAAGAGTCAAAGAGGCAAAGAAACTTGGAAAAGGAGGCGCCAAGTGTCACCGCAAAGTTCTCTGTGAAAAGATCCATGGAATCACCAAGCCCGCTATCGGTGTGAAGCGTATCTCCGGTCTGATCTATGAGGAGACCCGCCTTGTCCCGAAGGTGTTCCTGAAGAACGTGATCCGTGATGCCATCACCTACACCGAGCATACCAAGAGGAAGACCGTTACCGCCATGGATGCGGTCTACGCTCTGAAACGCCAGGGACGCACCCTGTACGGTTTCAGAGGTTAAACGCACTGTTTTCGGAACTTCGACATCCCGACTTGAACCCAAAGGCCTCTTTTATGAGGCACCCACATCCTCTTCAAAAGGGCCAAGTCCATATAGTGGTTGGTATGTTATTGGAATATTGTTTACGTATGCTATTTGGTAGGAAAGCATGAGCCACTCCGAGTGGACAGGAAGTATTAAGCAGGTCCACTCCGACACTGGCATCTCCTCCAAGGCCATGGGAATCATGAACTCGTTAGTGAACGACATTTTTGAGCGTATCGCCCCGGTGTGCCCACTACAACAAGTGTTCTACCATCACCTCCAGGGAGATCCAGACCGCCGTGCGCCTGCTGCTCCCTGGTGAGCTGGCCAAGCACGCAGTGTCTGACGGCAGCAAGGCCATAACCAAGTACACCAGCTCCAAGTAAGCAGCGCATTTGGACTGCTATATTAACTCTAAGGCTCTTTTAAGAGCTACCCACCCTGTCAGTAAAAAAGCAATTCCATTGTGACCGAATGAATGTGTATGTAGGTAGGCTGTGTCCATTGTAGGACTGTTCCATTGTGGGCCGGTGGCTGCTTTGTATCCTTTTCCGTTTCAAGTGTAGGGGTTTTGCGTGCTGTCTTTGTCTGCCGAATGTAAGATAGCAACAGACGTTTCTCTGAAGGACATGACAAACAGGGTTGGCCTCCATTCCAGTTGAAGGCCGTGTATAGTGGAATAAGTGAGTGGAATGTGAAATGGCAAAGGGTGAAGACAGGGCCGAAATGGCCGTTGTTTGAGGTGACTTCCTGAATAAGTAGGAGACGGGATAGAGTCCCATTTATTCACTCAATCTTAATGATGAATCATGCTACCCAATGATGAAAAGAGGAATGGCATGAATAATCCAGTGTCGGAAGAATAGGAGTAGGCCTATATGAAAGTGTGTAGGCCCCAAGTCCCAGTAGAACACAGTGAGTGAGTGAGTGAGTGAGTGAGTGAGTGAGTGGGCCTTGTCATTGGAGCAGTAGTGGAATCCCCTTCGAATAACTACATTGGGAAGAAAATAAGCGGCAATGAGCCTTCTGAACTATACGCATCTTCCGGGACTCTTCTCCAGGTCCAAGCAGATGAGATGTATACAGCCCTTGAGATATTTCCTAATGAGTTAAAGCAACCATCTACCACCAAAAATGTGTTCTCACCATAACTGAGTCAGGTTTGTAGGCCTCCTTGTTCGCACACGCTTTTTCAGTTCTGCCCACAAATTGCCTAAAGGATTGAGGTCAGGGCTTTGTGGTGGCCACTCCAATACCTTGACTTTGTTGTCCTTAAGCCATTTTGACATAACTTTGGGAGCATGCTTGGGGTCATTGTCCATTTGGAAGACCCATTTGCGACCAAGCATTACCTTTTTGATTGAGGTCTTGAGATGTTGCTTCAATATATCCACATCATTTTCTTTCCTCATGATGCCATCTATTTTGTGAAGTGCACCAGTCCCTCCTGCAGCAAAGCACCCTACAACATGATGCTGCCACCCTCTTTTTCCTCCAAACACAACAATGGTCATTATGACCAAACAGTTCTGTTTTTGTTTCATCAGACCAGAGGATATTTCTCCAAAAAGTCCAATCTTTTTGGATCTTTTTGCAGTTGCAAACCGTAGTCTGGCTTTTTTTTTTATGGCAGTTTTGGAGTAGTGGCTTCTTCCTTGCTGAGCGGCCTTTCAGGTTCTGTCGATATAGGACTCGTTTTACTGTGGATACAAAAACGTTTGTACCTGTTTCCTCCAGCATCTTCACAACGTCTTTTGCTGTTGTTCTGGGATTGATTTGCACTTTTTTCACCAAAGTACGTTCATCTCTAGGAGACTGAATGCGTCTCCTTCCTGAGCGGTATGACGGCTGCGTTGTCCCATGGTGTTTATACTTTGTTTGTACTATTGTTTGTACAGATGAACGTGGTTGTCACGATCGTTGGAAGCATACTCGGACCAACGTGCAGCGTGATCTGAGTTCCACATCTTTTATTAGAAATAAGTGAACCACACAACAAAACAATAAAGACTAAACGAAACGTATATAGGCATATATAGCCTTACGGAGCTTCACGGTCGTTTTTTGTTGTATTATTGTTTTGTTGGCGACATTTGCAAAATAAAGAAAAATGTACGCTCACATGCACCTTTGTCCGTTCCATACTGCGATCGTGACAACAGTGGTACCTTCAGGTGTTTGGAAATTGCTCACAAGGATGAACCAGACTTATGGAGGTCTACAATGTTTTTTACTGCATCCTTTTGATTTTCACATGATATCAAGCCAAGAGGCACTGAGTTTGAAGGCCTGAAATGCATCCACAGGTAAACCTCCAATTGACTCAAATGATGTCAATTAGCCTATCAGAAGCTTCTAAAGTCATGACATCATTTTCTGGAATTTTCCAAGCTGTTTAAAGGTACAGTCAACTTGGTGTATGTACATTTCTGACCCACTGGAAATTGTGAAACCGTGAATTTTAGGTGAAATAATCTCTCTGTAAAAAATTGTTGGAAAAAGTATTTGCGTCATGCACAAAGTAGATTGCCAAAACTCTAGTTTGTTAACAAGATATTTGTGGAGTGGTTGAAAAACTAGTTTTAATGACTCCAACCTAAGTGTATGTAAACTTCCCACTTCAACTGTATATATATATATATATATATATATATATATATATATATATATTAGCCCTATACCTACTATTCTTATTGTTGTTTTCGATGTTCATAATTGATCACTTGGCAACATTGACCTTGTCATTCATGCCTTTAAAGCATATAAAATGAGTGGGTGAGACGGAGAGACAGGATTAGTGGCAGCATATTCATATGATTCTGAATTCTCCGGGGAGGAATTTTAAAGAGCACACAGCAGGAAGAATGGAGAGGTTAATGAGACACAGAGCAGGGAGTCGCTCACCATTATGCCGGTGCCTTACCAAAGAAGGAATTCTTAATTGAACCATGGAAAACCACAGGTGTCAATTCGGCAAATCATAAACCAAGTGGCCACCTCTATTGTGCTGTGCAGAAGATGGAAAATCCAAAGAGATGAGTAAGTAAAAGTCACGTGAAATTAAATCACTGAATGATCCATACACATTGCATCTCACAACAATGCTTTGGAGAAGTCAATGGGTTCTCAAACAGGATTCTCAAGTGAAAGACCACAGTTGACATCCACTATTTGCCCATTTCACTCTTCTACCTGTTTTTAAATAATCTGGGGCGACAGGGTAGCCTAGTGGTTAGAGCGTTGAACTAGTAAACAGAAGGTTGCAAGTTCAAATCCCTGAGCTGACAAGGTACAAATCTGTCGTTCTGCACCTGAACAGGCAGTTAACCCAGTTAAGAATTTGTTCTTAACTGACTTGCCTAGTAAAATAAAATCATGCAAATCTTAAAATTACTCAAATATGCTGTGATGCCAAATTGCTTAAAATAAATATATCTAATCAATATGATTAGATATAAGTTAGATAATAATAAATGGGGAGATTTGGACTAGGATTAATATACTGTAGCAATTCTACAAAATAGGCTTGAATTACAAAATGACCCAGCATAGCATGCATGCAGCCACCACTTGAAATGAATTAAGGAAATCATAAAAAATAATTTAGGGCTGCTAATGCACGAGTCTAGCGTTATGTGGATCATTGTAAGCACGCAAATCCTTAATCGAACCCATCATGCGCACACCGTCAAGGCTCAGAACTCAATTGCACGTTAAGCATTGTTAAATATCCAAGCTGTGTCCCAAAACTTTCATTACTAAAATAACTTTCATTACTTAAACGCTTGTTATTTACCGACTGCCTCAGACTACTCGTAGAACAGCTAAGCGCGTGGTTAGATGCGTTTTTCCCTACCATATCACTTTATACACAGAAGATATTCGCTAAACATAGAAACATATTTATCAGTCTCTCCGTGACTGCCACAGACAACTTCACAACCATTAAACTATGTAACTGTTTGAAAGTCACTATTGGTCTCATGGTGAAATCCCTGAGCGGTTTCTTTCCTCTCAGGCAAGTGAGTTAGGAATCTTTGTATCTTTGTAGTGACTGGGGTTTTTGATACACCATCCAAAGTGTAGTGAATAACTTCACTATGCTCAAAGGGATATTCAATGTCTGCTTTTTTTTTTGTTACCCATCCGCGGTTCTTTGCGAGGCATTGGAAGACCTCCCTGATTTTCGGTTGAATCTGTGTTTGAAACTCAATGTTCGACTGAGGGACCTTACAGACAATTGTATGCGTGGGGTACAGAGATGAGGTAGTCATTTCGAAAATGATGTTAAACACTATTGTTCCACACAGAGTGAGTCCATGCAACATATTATGTGACTTCTTGAAAGCACATTTTGAATCCTGAACTTATTTAGGCTTACCATAACAAAGGGCTTGAATACTTGTCGACTCATGACACTTCAGCTTTTCTTTATTTGTTAATTTGCAAAAATGTCTAAAAATATCATTCCACTTTGACATTACGGAAATGTAATTGAACCATTCGTGTGTAGGCCAGTGACAAACAAAATGTACATTTAATCCTTTTTTTATTCAGGCTGTAATTCCTTTAAGGATGGCCATTCTGCCAACTGCTGCAAGGTACAGAGATGGGTAAGTGTTAGTTACAAATCCTAGAGCAGCATCATAAAGTGTGCCTAGTGAATCCAATTTCATCTTTGCGGACTGCCACCAACACAAAGCACAAATTCACGCTGCTAAAAAGCTATTTGCAACATCCCGTTTATTTAAAATGTTATGATAATGGTGCTCGCTGCCAATTGTGCACGCAAAATGTCACCCTGTGTGTGCAATATTGAAAAAGTACTTGGTTCCGAAAATGTTTATTGGCCGTGCTGAGCTGTGGCTGAGTGGTAACTCAACAAATATACGACTTCCAACTTTCTCATCATAGAGCGAGGTTCAACCCAACTTTCTCTCCTCTTTAACCGCTGTAGCCCCTTGTAATGTATAATCTGTCAAAAAAAAGCTTAAATATGTAAGAGTGGAATTCCCCTTTAATTTAATAAAAATAATTAAGCTACTCATTTTGAATTTACAGGTGGCACTTTGTGTGACCATAAAAGTCTCTGCGACCGGGTCAGTAAAATCACAGTGGATTAATGATCCCATGATCCCACCTATGACCCCTGAACTGTCTTGAATTGCTTAACTTAAAAAATGATGGCAAAACTTACTAGTCTGCCTTACACAATGTAAATAGAATTACTATTGTGATGCAAAATTGCCACGGTTTACTATTGTGATGAATAATTGCCATGGTCATTTGGAATGTCTGGTCAATGAGCATTATGGATAATGTAACCATTCTACATTTCTTAAGTTGGTCTACAAATGCATTCATGATATGCATTGTGACAGTATGGTTGCCCGGGATTACAGTCATTCTGACAGAAAATCAATGTGTTGTGAGGGGTGGCATTCTGTGGCTTTTAACCTTCTCCATCTCCTGGTGGGCACATAACAGATGGCATTTTGCAGGGTGATTCTGCTTATACTGCCATGTCCCTATGAATCAACTCCTGATGTCACTATGAATCAACTTCTGCCATCACACTGTGACAAATTTAGCTTGGCCCTACCATCCAAAACATTCTGTATATCGGATGTGATGGGTGATCTTCAAACCTTTTGGCTTTTCATAGGCAAGGGCCTGAAGTGCTAATATGAGTAAAAATGTATTTAAAGTGATAATGAATCCAAATGACAAAATTAAATATTAAATGACTTACCCTGTAAGCGGTCTAAGGACAAGGTATGACGTGGTATTCAATGCTGCACTAGGCAAGTCAAGTATTTCAAAGGATTTAACTTATATAGTGTTTGAAACCAGGCCTCACATACTTTGTGTGCTTTGTTATGTAAAGGAAATCATTTTTTTAAATGTTGTTTACTTTTTTGATAATTCCCTTTGGAACTGTTGGGCAGCACCTGAGATAAACTATCATGTAAACCAAAGCCTGTCCCTTCTCTCCTGGCTGTCAATCATTTGCTAATGTTTAAAAGGTGAGAAAGTCTGACCACCAGTCTAATCTAAACAACTGTTCACCTAAACCAGGGATACAGCAACTGGAGATGTGCACCCAAACAGTCATTTGTACATCTGGGAACTCTGTCCACAAAAGGGAAATGTGAAATAGAATTGGATTTGCTGTATTGAGTCCTGTAATGTGATTGGACCTGATGACTTGTATGCTCTGGGATTCTGTCTTTCTGTAGGATAAATAATTACTGTGCTATGATCCACTTAAATGTAAATCGTGGTACTAAAGCATTGCTGGGAATGCGAATAAATCATATTTAATTAGCTGTGCTGACTAAGACCAAAAATAGGCTGTTTTGTCTTTTTGAACATACACTGAGTGTACAAACCATTAGGAACACCTGCTTTCCATGACAGACTGACCAGTTGAATCCTGGTGAAAGATATGATCCTTTATTAATGTAACTTTAGAAACAAAACACTTTTTCTTTGCAATATTTCTGCACTGGTTGCATTTAAGAGCCCTTTGATTTGTGGTCAAGCCTATTTTTTTGAGAGTCAGCAGGAAGATAGCTGTGGACTAATTAGTCATTTAAGGGTAGGACATCTCTTAAAGCTTATGACTGGTGGCTCTGGGAAGACTTGGCGTAGTAGCGTATCACTTTCGATGATTCCCAAATTATTTTTAATGATTCTTTTAATGTTCTCTGCTTCAGTGCTCCATTTTGTACCAAAGTACACTCTCTTGGATGTATCACGAGGCACTCCTAATCACAACAAGGTCTCTGTCTAGTCGTCTGACCCTTATACCTGCATCTTTCAGGACCTCAGCACTGTAGTCCCGATTCAAGAAGCGATTCTCTACTTCAGCAGATTTGATACTGTAGTCTGATTGCAAATTCTGCGGACTCTTTGGAATTGGCCATATGGAATGTTTTCTTTTAGCCTTTTGGGGTGAAAGCTGTCTGCCCTCAGAATGGTATTCTCATCTGTAGGTTTCTAAAAGATTGATGTGTGCAAACAACCTTTATCATCTTTACTGATGTCAAGGTCCAAAAAAATGAATGTTATCCTTGCTGTACTCCATAGTTAGTTTGATGTTAGGGTTAATTCTGTTAAGGTATTGGTGAAGGAAATAAGTTCATCTTCTGAGTCGGACCAGAACAGGCGAACATCATCAATATATTGCGTTCCCCACCACATAATCCGGTCAAAGAGCTGGTTATTCGAAGGATCCAAAATGAAGTCATTTTCCCATTTACCCAAGTACAAACCAGCGTAGGAAGGGCTGTAGGAATTCTGCCATGGCACATCCTTTGACTTGTTTAACAATACGGTCCAGTAAGACAAAGATGTTATTATTAAGAGTCCGTTCAGTCAGTGAAACAATGAATTCTGTAGGAGGCATTTCAGTCTCAGGCCGGGTAGTCAAGAAATGGTGCATACCTGCCAATCCTTGATCATGTTCAATGGTGGTGTACAGAGACTCCACATCCATGGTGACTAAAAAAAAGAAGCTGTACCTATATTGTTCAATTCCTTCATTTTGTTCAACACGTCTGTGGTATATTGAAGATAGGCTGCGAGTGACGTCAGAAAAGGCTTAATGAAGTAAACTATGTACTTGGAGATTCTGTCCGACTTTCATTACCACTAATGACTGGTCTGCCTGGGGGGGTTCTCAACCTGGGGGGGTTCTCAAGATTCTTGTGGACTTTTGGAAGAAGATAAAGAGAAGCCATATGCCGGACTGCCATTGAAAATTAATTTGAACTCATTGTCTGAAATGTAGCCATTCTCCTTAGCTTCTGTGAGGATCCCTTTCAATTCAGTTTTTAGGTCCTCTGTAGGGTTGAAGGTAAAAGATTGGTAGAATTCATCATTGTCTAATTGATGGTAGGCTTCTATCACATATTTGTCTTTACTCCACACTACTGTATTGCCAGCTTTATCTGCTTTTTTTAACCACAATCCATCCATTTTTGGACAATGATTGAACTGTATCCCTCCCTGTCTGAGTTTCCCGTGTTCATCAAGAATGGTCCACCACCCAAAAAACATTCAGCCAACTTGACACAACTGTGGGAAGCATTGGAGTCAACATGGGCCAGCATCCCTGTGGAATGCTTTCGACACCTTGTAGAATCCATGCACCGACGCAATAGTAAGAAGGTGTTCCTAATGTTTTGTACACTCAGTGCAACAATAAGCCTCCCACTGGGCACAGAAGTCCGGACTGTCCGTTCTTAATAAGCCTGTGACGAGCGCATTGGGAATTGTTACGATGACGTATCGCCACTACTGTGATTGCGTTCCATACTTAGAAAGCAAAGAAATAATAGATGCAGAGTCAGTGAAAGGTGGTGGTTCATTTTACCAGATCCAAACCACGGCTTGAATAATACAGAAACTTTTCTTTCAGCACCGTGGACAGCAGCCCAGCCGACCCACGGTGATTGTTGATGCATGTGAGTCTATTGCATTGTGCAATATATACAACCTGATTTACTTAAGGAAATACAAGACTGTGTATTTTTATTTCATTTAGTTAAAATGTTAATCTTAACAGTAAATGATAAAGTAATTGTTCCAATGGTGATCAAGAAGGAGAAAAATACAATGCTATTATTCTGTCTCTGCATGTGCAGAGCGTTATGGCACAGACGAACAGCTTTCATCGACTTTTTTTGATGGCACTATGCAGTATGCTGTGTACCAGAACCACGAGTCTACCTGCTGTCGCCGCATACTCAGTCAGGTAATGATATTTTATGATTTTGTTCTGACTTCTGTTTTGAGATACTCTTACTGATAATTTAAAGAAAAGCATCTCGTTACAATCGCTGATAGATACAGACACATTTACTATATGGTTACATGGTTATCATAAACAGGCTGACTGTCGGTACTAAAACCATGTTTAAATGATTCTGGTCTTGCTTACATGATTCTGATTGGAAATTGTTGGTGCGTATATACTGTATGTTAAGATTCATCTCTGCCATCCGAAGGGAACTTTGAAGAAGAAACTCAAAATAAAAACGTTTTCACATGAAACATTTGGTGACTCCGACTATGTAGCAATTGAGAAATTAAATAATGTCATTGGTCAATTATGTATATTGAATTTGATATGACGATGGACTCACTTATTGCTTCCGTTCTATAGGTCAGGGACTGTTGAGACAGATGGGAAGGGTGACTGGGAGCAGAGTCTGTCAATAAATGACATGGAAAACCTTAAACTTCTCTATGATATAATTGCAAGGTAATGGTCACATTCACTTAGTTACAAAATGGTTTGTGATGAAATCAGTCCCTCACTTATGTTTCTCAGCACAGAATCGAATGAAATTGGTTCCTCCTATGGATTTTAATGCACTTCTGTCATACAGGTATCTGTTGACATCTGTTTTCTGATGGGCCAAGTATGTATTACAATAAAACATAAAATGTGTTGTGTTGTTAGCCAATGATAGTAATAAGGCAACATTGACCTCACATCAGGGTCCACCAACATATTTGAGGCTAAAGTTCTTAGCAGTAAATGTCGAATGTCCTGAAGTGCCCGTCACCAGCAATTAATACTTTGTGACTGTGACATTTAGCTGAATAATCTGCTCTTGACATCCTGTCTGCATCAATCAAAAGTGAATTGATGTAACTATTGACACTTTAACATCATTTGTCCTGAATCTGAAAGCATTTTATTGATCTTTTTTTTTTTTTTTAGACCAACAAGACATGCAGATGGTCTCTTCACAAGTGGCTACAGCAAACTTTTAGGTCAGCTTTCGGCCAAGGACTACCTTGAATCCTTGATTGCAAAGCGAGTCAGGTACAACCTTCACATGGTAACCATAAATTGTGCTCTGAGGGACTCTAAATCTATCTTGGGCTATTCCTCTATTTCTAACATTCACCATGTAGTACAATCAGTACGTTAAAATACAAATAGGGACGCCGGGGCAGCTCTAAGGCAGGTTGACCGAAATCAACACCAATGGTGTGAATTGAAGTTTTACAGCTGAGAAGTTCATAGAAGTTTATCACAACAATGTCGCATTTGCCATCCTGCCAGTTCATCCTGCCGATTGAATCACTCTACCGATGTAATACCACTACACGTTTGGCTTGACTGCCATCGTCAAAAGTTATATCTCACTTATATTGCCACATTTCTCTTATTACTGCAACATGATTTGGATGAAAGAACGTTTACAATGGGTAGTAAGTAACTCAATGTTATATTAATGTTGAAGATTCCCTGTTTTGTGTTTTTTAGCATCCGTGCGCCATGGTTTTTCCAAAAAAGGATCTAGTGCTGCCTCAAATCTCCCAGTAGTCAATCAGAAGGGCCTTTGGGGAGGAAATAATTCCTGTGTAGTGACCATCGGTTGGTCCTTGTGATCATGCCCAAGTTGCAGTTCCCCTTAAACTGAACAATTTGAGTCCTTATGGATTGGAATCTCCATGAATATGGCAGAGACCCCTGTGTAGGTCCGTACTGCCCGGTCAGAAGTGGCACCAAACGTCCGCACGGTTGCATATTTTCAGAGAACACATAGAGCCCCGAATTGATTATCATGACCATACAGCGATTACAATTGAACACACACACATGCAAATTTGCCGGTAGAAATGTGTTCCAACATTCACTGAAGTTGCTAGGAAGTTTTACTACTACAGCTACAGTAAAGTGTAGTAACAGAACAAATAGACTTGGTGACGAACTATCAGCTACAGCACAGACCCTAATCTGCAGCAAATGCCTGTTAACAGTTCCATCTGAATTACTAGTGCACCCTCCAAGAAATAATTCATAGCCGTTGGTTATTGTCATGCATTACTGAGAAATAATGCACACTCTATAATGCTCTTCAAGTCAATCAGAAACTAGTATTCAATAATGCTATAGTATAAATGTTTCAACAATTCACAAGGTCTTGTATATCATGGTACAACAATGTGTAAACCAATGAAGTAAACCTTGCTTTGAGCAGATCTCATTGTAATAATTCTTTCTTTTCTAATTATATTTTCATCTGTAGTAATGACCTCATGGAGGACCAGTTTCCAGTAAAACACCACTCAGGCGCCGTGTTTTCAGACAACTACAGCCACTACGGAAAACAGATGGCCATCAAGAAATACTTGAAATCAGCGCTGTCAAACAAGAGGAGGTAGGAACCAGGACAGGCCTAGTTTTTTTAACATAAAAGACTGGACAATATAATTTAAACAGTGTATAAAGCCTGAATGTATGTCCAATGTCTATTAAAACTCATTTGTTCTCCAAAACAAATGGAATACTGATGGTTTACTTTTTGAATTCTAGCTTGGAGGAACCTACTATTCCAGAATTATCCATTAGGAGCGAGCCTTCCTCACAGCAAACCAATGATGACGTCTCAATTCATGAACTCCTCAATAGTCTTTCATTGGTACAGTAGGTCCTGCTTGGATATTAGCATGCTAGTTTCATGTGTTTTTAACTGATGTACAGTACAACGTTTTTATGCTAATTTCTAACAAAACAATTGTGAGTTATTGGTATTTTAAGATACTGTACACTGTATTAGCCTCAGTTGATGTACTTTAAATATTCATTAATTATTAATAATATGATACTCAGTTGATATGGTCCCCAATTTTTTTCGGACACAGGGAGACAGGCTGACATCATACACACATCATGCTATTGTGTTTTTATATTATGACGCAACATTTCTGTTCCTTTTTTTTCAGACCCTCTAAGGAATATCTTCTAAAGTGAACGAACGAACGGCAAAGCCAGACAAAATTACATTTGACCATTATTATATGTCATGTCATTTTTTTGTTTGAATTAAATCGTTATTTTGCCTCGCGGTACATTTCATGAAATAGCTGTGTAGCTGAGTGATAATCACAAAACATGTATATTACATCGTCATGGGAGTATTGCAAACGCAACGCATCCTAAATGACATGACAGTAAAAGCATTATCTTTGGCCAGTACACTGGAGATTTGCAATGTTGTTTAAATGCATTCACCAGTATAATAATATATAGTACATATGCCAAATAATGTGTTACATGCATTACATTTGATTCGTGTATCCAGTATTGTGTATTATTTGTCAGTGTTGCAATGTGTGAAACTACAGACATTCCTAATAGATTGAGATAATAACGGAGATGGTTGCGTTAAGACATCCCAGCACCCAAAAGACTTGAGCACAGAAAGAAGTTAAGGAGCTTGAAAACATTTTTAGTGTGGATGATACAGACTAAAACCCTTAGTAGGTGGCACTGCTGATTTATTTACTGCATGGCAACATCAGAATAGTCTATTGTTATTGAAAGAAAAATAATAATAATATGGATGTTTGTTTTTAGTGTCAATAAATACTGTCAATTATTCACCCCTTTTCCGCTTCCTTTGAATTTTTCCCCCCAAAACTGCAACCCCCATGGGATTTCCCCGGTAATAACAATGTTAAATGTTATTATACCCTGGCTGCATTGAAATCATTTGACTGGCCTGCATGAGGATTTCTGTCCCCGCTCGCCAATGGTAACAGGTCTCAGACTAGGAGTGTTGAACTAGCATCAGGTCCCCCCCCCCCCTAGGGCCCTGGTTTTTATCATTTGCTCTTGTGTGAATTCTGGCGACCAAACAGAACACAAGTGTCAACATGATTATATTCAGAATTTGGTCCAGGGCAAGGCTGGCGGGATATGTCACCAAAATGGCATTAGTGTGTCACAGCATTCCACTGAATGATTCACATTCCTGGAAGAGGGTCATATATATATCACTGAGCAGCACACTGACATTTTGTGATGGTGGGCTGAGATGTGGTGCCCAGGACGTGGTGGTTGGCACAACATGGAGGAGTAAAAGGACCCAGGGTTTGACAACAAGCAGGCTTGGCCAATAGGTAGTCCATCAATTTAAAAGCATAGCTAGTGATTATTTGGGACATCCAGATTTAAAGATCTGTTTGCCACAACTTTCCCGTTTACACTCTCAGAAATAAAGGGTTAGATTTGTTATTAAAGGGTTAGATTTGTTATTAAAGGGTTACAAACTCTTGTCACTGTATTGGTCAGTGGCAAACCGTGGCTATTGGACCTGGGGGGGAAATAACCTTCCAACACATTGTACTAAACAGAAAATCTAGAAACATAACAAGAAATTAGCATCACTTAATGCACCCAACTGAATCAAACAAGCCTGAGCCACCCCATTGGGCAAAAACTAGTTGAATCAACATTGTTTACACGACATATGTGATGGTGTTGAATCACCGTGGATAACTAATTGGGTTTGCAAAATTCATCAACATAAGGGCATTTCTTTTTTTCTTTTCTTTTTTTACACAACTTTTAACCTAAATCCAATGCCGTGATTTTTTTGGGGGGGGATTTCATGTTGAATTCACATTTTGTGACAACTCAACCGAACATAAATCAAAACTAGACGTTGAACTGACGGGATGCCTAATGCCATCACTATCACAGAATCACCAAAAGCGACAACCGTGACCCATCAAAGGATGTGTGTGACAGGCTCATGATGCTGAAAGGATGGCGACCTTAATATTCAGCACACTCCGTGTGATGTGGTATGCTGTAGGAGAGCACACTCTTTTGTATAACATATACTTGGACATATTCTTGGACATTCATGTACAATTATTACTTCCCATTGCAAACATATTTTTCACGTTCATCACATAAAGTAACCGGCGATCTAAAGTTCAAATGCCACAATGTTTCACACGCATAATCATTTGAAAGTTAATCTGGAATTGGCCAAAGCTAACAAATTAGGGACAACATCCTCTTCAATAAAACCTGCTGCAGCCGCCGTAAACTAGCCTACAGCTAGCTAGCTAGACCTTGGGAAAACTACTGCTCGCTATTGGCCCACAAGTTTTATTGAAGGCTCGCTGTCAGCCTTAGAGAAGGCAGATGGTGAGAGAAGGAGGTAGGATCAATGGTGAGAGATTGTTGCACAAGCATTCATTCACATGATACAGATTGTACAAACCAACAACCCAGGTTGCCCAGATTGTTGAAAAAAAGAAGCCTATTCAATGGTCCGCATTCATTCACTAATGTTAAACAAGCAAATGCAGTAGGACCAAAAGCAGGACAACTGAAAATAAAGTGTGCACTAGCGACTACTACTACTTCCTCTTACTTACAAAATAAAGAAGAGGTAAGCCACGTTGTAGGTAATGTCAACAGTTATAATATTAAAGATGTATCGTATGCCAAAACATTATAATGTGTCTCTTATCATTGTTTTTTTTTTAACTGCCACCATGCCGCAACACGCCTTTATGGGTAATGTATTATTTGGGTTCAAATCTATTACAAGTTCCTTTTTTAGCTTGTAAACCACTTTGAACTGCTGCATAAACAAGACAATTGTTACTATTGTTACTATTATTACTCCCTAGTAGCAGTGGTATCAGTAGCAGTAACGTTAGTAGTAGCCTTTGATCATGACTCTTAGTTCCATTCCATTACACAGAAGAGTCATTGGACAAAGGTATCTTCTGTAGAGGGCAGTTTTGTTAAGAGCCCTACGCTTGGCCTGAACATGAACACGGATGGCTTGTAGTACGTTTTGAAAGTATAAGGGTGTTATCTTTCATATCAGCAAGAAATAATTTTCAAAAAAACAAAAGGTTAAATTGATACACACCTTTTATTGGGTTAGGGGTTAGTGTTCCCACACGGCCATATCTCCATGTTAAAGTGCATGTTTACAGAAGACAGACAGAAGATGGAGGGACCACCTGTGCTAATTAACTATCTAGGGTGCTCTGAACACCTGTGTGTAAGGGAAGAAGGCCACCAAAAACGTGTTGTCAACGAAAATACGATTGGCTGTAACTATGAGAAAGCCTTTTAAAACAGTTTACAGTGTATATTTAGCATTTGTGAAATATATATATATATTTTTTAAGGGTGTAGATCAGCTTTAATATTGTGGATAGATTGTAGCTTCCTACAATGTAATTCAAATCAAATCAAACCTTATTTGCCACATGCGCTGTCACGTTCTGACCTTTATTTCCTGTGTTTTGTATTTAGTTAGTATGGTCAGGGCGTGAGTTGGGTGGGCAGTCTATGTTTGTTTTTCTAGGATTTGGGTATTTCTATGTTTCGGCCTAGTATGGTTCTCAATCAGAGGCAGGTGTCATTAGTGATTGTTCCTGTCTCTGTGTTTGCACCAGCTAGGACTGTTTTAGGTTTTCTCACGTTTGTTGTTTTTGTTAGTTATCTCATGTGTAGTTTCTTTATAAATTAAAGAACATGAATAACCACCATGCTGCTTTTTGGTCCGCTTCTCCTTCACCACAGGAAAACCCTTACATGCGCCGAATACAACAAGTGTAGACTTTACCGTGAAATTCTTACTTTACAAGCCCTTAACCAACAGTGTAGTTGAAGAAGAAGAAAATATTTACCAAGTAGGCTAAAATAAAAAGTAATAATAAAAAGTAACACAATAAGAAGAACAATAACGAGGCTTTATGCAGGAGGCACCGGTACGGAGCCAGCGTACAGGGGTACAGGCTAGTTGAGGCCATCTGTACATGTATGTAGGGGCAAGTGACTAAGCATAGGTAACAAACAAACAGCGTGTAGCGGCAGTGTACAAGAAGGGGAGGGGGTGTCAAGGTAAATTGTCCGGTGCCGAATTTTATGAATTGGAGTGGGTCTAGGGTGTCCTGGAGGATGCTGTTGATATGAGCCATTACCAGCCTTTCAAAGCACTTCATGGCTACCGACGTGAGTGCCACGGGGCGGTAATTATTTAGGCAGGTTACCTTCATTACCAGGGACTATGGTGGTCTGCTTGAAACATGTAGGTATTATAGACTCGGTCAGGGAGAGGTTGAAATATCTGTGAAGACACTTGACAGTTGGTCCGACAGTTGGTTTAATGGAATATCTATATAGGCATACAGAGGCCCATTATCAGCAACCATCACTCCTGTGTTCCAAAAGGCTAATTGATCATTAGAAAACCTTTTTGCGATTGTGTTAGCACAGCTGAAAACTGTTCTTCTGATTAGAAGCAATAAAACTGGTCTTCTTTAGACTAGTTTAGTATCTGGGGCATCAGCATTTGTGGGTTCGATAACAGGCTCAAGATGGCCAGTAACAAATAACTTTCTTCCGAAACTCGTCAGTCTATTCTTGTTCTGAGAAATGAAGGATATTCCATGTGAGAAATTTCCAAGAAACTGAAGATCTCGTACAACATTGTGTACTACTCCCTTCACAGAACAGCGCAAACTGTCTTTAACCAGAATAGAAAGAGGAGTGGGAGGCCCCAGTGCACAACTGAGCAAGATGACAAGTACATTAGAGTGTCTAGTTTGAGAAACAGACGCCTCACAAGTCCTCAACTGGCAGCTTTATTCAATAGTACCTGCAAAACACCAGTCTTAACGTCAACAGTGAAGAGGAGACTGGGATGCTGGCCTTCTAGGCAGAGTTCCTCTGTCCAGTGTCTGTGTTCTTTTGCCCATCTTAATATTTTTATTGGCCAGTCTGAGATATGGCTTCTTCTTTGCAACTCTGCCTAGAAGGCCAGCTGTGCTAACATAATTGCAAGAGGGGTTGCTAATGATCAATTAGCCGTTTAAAATGATGAACTTGGATTAGCTAACACAATGTGCCATTGGAACACAGGAATGATGGTTGCTGATAATGGGCCTCTGAACGCCTATGTAAATATTCCATTAAAAAAAAGCCATTATCAGCTACAATAGTCATTTACAACATTAACAATGTCTACACTGTATTTCGGATCAATTTGATGTTATTTTAATGGACAAACAATGTGCTTTTCTTTCAAAAACAAGGACATTTCTAAGTAACCCCAAACTTTTGAACAGTAGTGTATAAACAGCCATTGGAGATCAAACGGTAAAAGAGAACAAGTGAGGAATGCCAGAGTTGGTGCCAGAGTTGGTGCCAGAGTTGGTGCCAGAGTTGGTGCCAGAGTTGGGCTCAATCATTTTTAGACTTAGGCAGGGATTCAATCTGTGGTGGAGGAGCACTATAACTGCCATCAGAGGTTGCTCAGGCAAAAATAAAAAGTTTAGCTTCAAAAACAGATAAAAAAATACATTATCACAGCACCTATCCTCTTTCTAAAGATCTCATTTAACTGTATTGTATATAAGAATATGAATAGTGTGTGAGTAGCATTTTTGTCTTTCCAATATTTAACTCTTTATTTATTAATTTTGTATTAAATGTAATGTTGTTCTTGTCTATAACTGTTCTGTACTTTATCATGTATTTGATTTTTTTTTGGTGTACCCCAGGAAGAGTAGTTGCTACTTGTGCAGTACCAGAGATGGTGGAACAATTTTTTCACAGGGGGTAATTTAGATGTTTTTCTGCTTATAATTTGGTAGACTATTTCTTAGTCAATTTGTCAACAATAAAATACTGTTACATGCGGCATCTCTTCTGTCATACATTGTTGAGCTAGAAGACTAAATAAAGAGGTTCTCACCTAAATCATGTCAAAAATGACGTGCATCAGTAGGATCTAATTGACATTGGTGAAGTTTTCTCTTTCTGCTTCTCTCACGGAGCGAGGACGTTTAGGGACCGGGGAGAAAACAGAGGAAATATTTTTCCCATGCAACATTTCCAAATTACATATTGGTTCCCTTACCCTGTAAGCAGTCAATGGACAAGGTATGGCAGCAATCCATGCTTTGGTTGAGTTTACCTGGCACTATTTCCACATGCTAGTCTTTTAGTGTTTGTGGCACAAATCCCATTCAATTTATGGGACCGATATTAGCATTTTTTTGACAAAGCATGTTCAAATCATCTATAAGTGACTTTGCTGGGTTTCACAATCAATTTCATAAATATTTTAGGAGAGTTCACTATAATATGTTCGATGTTTATTTTTCTTTTTTTCTTTTTAAAAGCTTGAGTTTCACAATATTACAACGAGAGTTCAGTTTACTTAACTGGGTTGACCTTAAAATGAGAGCGAGGTTGTTTTTTTTTAACCTTAAAAGGAATCACATGAAAAAAATGATCTTCAGAAATGACTTTGTTGAAGCAACAAAATAACTAGGGCTTTACAATCATGGTGAAAACTTGGAAAGATCTTGGTGTTTAAGTAGGTTAAAATCTTCCTCGAAGTAACAGAGGGTGCACAGAGCAATATGTCAAAACTCCGAATTTTGGCACTTTAGCAAGTGCACTTTAGCAAGTCTTTCTTCACATAAAGAATCGAATTTATTGACTTCTCCATGTGGTCTACATGTCTCCATGTGGTCTACAGTGCATTCGGAAAGTATTCAGACCCCTTGGCCTTTTCTACATTTTGTTACGTTAAAACTGATTAAATATTTTTTTGTCCCTCATCAATCTACACACAATACCGCATAATGACAAAACAAAAACAGGTTTTTAGACATTTTGCAAATGTATAAAAAAAATGTAATTATCACATTTACATAAGTTTTCAGACCCTTTTCCTCCCATTTTTCTCTACAGATCCTCTCAAGCTCTGTCAGGTTGGATGGGGCATGTCACTGTACAGCTATTTTCAGGTCTCTCCAGAGATGTTTGATTGGGTTCAAGTCCGGACTCTGGCAGGTCCACTCAAGGACATTCAGTGTCTTGTCTCGAAGCCACTACTGCATTGTCTTGGCTGTGTGCTTAGGGTCAATGTCCTGTTGGAAGGTGAACCTTTGCCCCAGTCTGAGGTCCTGACTACTCTGGAGCAGGGATTCATTAAGGATCTCTCTGTACTTTCCGCTCTTCATCTTTCCCTCGATCCTGACAAGTCTCCCAGTCCCTGCCACTGAAAACATCCCCACAGCATGATGCTGCCAAAACCATGCTTCACCGTAGGGTTGGTGCCAGGTTTCCTCCAGACGTGACGCTTGGCATTCAGGCCAAAGAGTTCAAGCCTTTTTGCAAACTCCAAGTGGGAGGTCATGTGCCTTTTACTGAGGACTGGATTCCTCTGGCCACTCTACCATAAAGGCCCGATTGGTGGAGTGCTGCAGAAATGATTCTCCTTCTGGAATGTTCTCCCATCTCCACAGAGGAACTCTGGAGCTCTTTCAGAGTGACCATCGGGTTCTTGGTTGTTGACCAAGGCCCTTCTCCTCCGATTGCTCAGTTTGGCCAGGCAGCCAGCTCTAGGAAGTCTTGGTGGTTCCAAACGTCTTCTGTTTAAGAATGATGGAGGCTACTGTTTTCCTGGGGACCTTCAATGCTGCAGAATTTTTTTTGACACTCTTTCCCAGATCTGTGCCTCGACACAATCCTGTCTTGGAGCTCTACGGACAATTCCTTCAACCTCATGGCTTGTTTTTTGCTCTGGCATGCACTGTCAACTGTGGGACCTTATATAGACAGGCGTGTGCCTTTCCAAATCATGTCTAATCAATCGAATTTACCACAGGTGGACTCCAATCAAGTTGTACAAACATCTCAAGGATGATCAATTGAAACAAGATGTACCTGATCTCAATTTCAAGTCCCATAGCAAAAGGTCTGAATACTTAGGTAAATAAGGTATTTCTGTAATACATTTGCAAACATTTCTAAAAACATGTTTTCTTTTTGTCTTTATGAAGTATTTTCGGTACATTGCTGAATATTTTTTATTTTTTTAAATCCATTTCAGAATAAGGCTGTAACGTAAAAAAATGTGGAAATATTTACCCGAAGGCACTGTATACATTAAAATGAACTTCATTGAATATAACAAGGTTTTAAAATTCAATATTGGTGCACAATTTCTACTACAAAATCAAAGGGGACTCTTTTTGTGGAACGGCCAATTATAAAAAAAATGACGGTTTATTCAGCTGTCTTTAGCATGTCGAATGACCAGTCACTTTCATAGCATATGAGTTTTGGAGTTTTTTTAATGGATTTCATGAATTTCAATTCACTCTATAAATTGGGAAATCATGAAAACCAAGACACTTTATTGTAAGTCCTTAAAATGGATTAACATGCCGTAGCAATAAACTTTTTAAATACTAGTTTTAGTAAAAATACTACAAAAAAAAAAATAATACTACTAGTAAAATACTACTAGTACGAAAGTAGATCTCTAAACCAAAGATCACCTTCAGTCACACTGTTGATATTCTACAGGAGGGATCATCAACTAGATTCAGCCGCGACACATTGAGCAGATAGTCGGGGGTTGGAACATACTTATAAATCATTTGTAGACTGCAAATTGACTGCAAGAAGCCCAAACAGATACGTTTGACTAAAGCGTAATCATTTCAAACCTTGCTGACATTTGTACAGTTGTGTCTCTTTATTATGCACGGGAATAGTTGGGAACAGATTTCTCATTTTAAAATCACTTGGAGCTGATTTCCTGGTGTTCTTTTTCAGTTTTTTTTTATGTCTAAAAAAAGACAATTCCACACAAAATTATAATTTATTTATATATGTTTTGCTCAGAAAACTTGGGGGGCCAAATAAAACCAGTTGGGGAATCTTGTTCTACAGCTTACCCACATACTGCTCTCTTATCTTTCTTCTGGGTTGAATTAACCGAGGAATGCGAGTACAATAGTGCTTGACAAGGGTATGTCTGCAGGAGAAAAGGCATCTGTGGTGGGCTCAGCTGGTCTAATGTGCTTTCTTCTGGATTTACTTTACTGTAGATCTGGGTCCTGGCTCTCTCTGTGTGTTTTGCCTCCACCATTGGCACCTTCCCGGCAGTGAATGACGATGTCAAGTCTACCATCGCTGATGGAGGCACCTGGTGTGTGTGTGTGTGTGTGTGTGTGTGTGTGTGTGGTACATGTATATGTGTATGAATATCTATGATAAGAGCATGGTTTATGAGTCCATATTAGAGTATGTGACTTGTCATCTTGCAAGCCTTTACAAAATGATCGTGTTCAATAATTCACAATCAATGAAACACAAATGAACAGACATGTTGTGTTGTTATACATTTGCACTCTCCTCTCGAGCTGTACTTCATCTCGGTGTGTTGTTTCCTGCTCTTCAACCTCCTCAGCGCCTGGGTTGGGAGAAGCCTTAGTGTGTATGTGGGTAGGTCGTCAACAAAGCACTTGTAAATAGAGTGAAAGAAATCGGTCAATGTGAACTGATTCGTATTCAAACTTTGCATATTAACAGATGTGTTGTCTTATTATAATTGTCTTATTACAGGTCTGATAATGCCCTTAGAAGCCTTGGTTTGGAGAACAGTTTATATGTGACCCAACACCTTCATGTGAGATGAAGTAAAACATTGCAATGAGGTATTATTTTTCTTCTTCTTTATAAGTACAGAATCAGAGCTCCGAAATTGTATATCATATACACTGTAGATGGAGGAAACGAGGGAAACCTACATAAGAGAAAATGCCCTTGAACGTTTTTTGTATCAGATTTTCACACCTGCTACGGAGCTGTCTTTGTTTGTACCCATTCAGCATCATTCACACTCTCTTAAGCCTCAGCCACTCTCATCTCTTTAAATCAGAATGGCATTTTCCTCCAGAAAGTTGTCACTTCACTTAAGCTTTTGCCCACTTCGCTTTGTCGATAGCACCAGCTAAATTCAGGGCTGCAACGTTTTTGAGATCTGTAGAAAGAACACTTTGGCAGTTGTCCATAGCTCTATCGTTCCAAACAAAATCGGCGGTAGCAAAGATTATCTACAGTTGAAGTCGGAAGTTTACATACACTTACGTTGGAGTCATTAAAACTCGTTTTTCAACCACTCCACACATTTCTTGTTAACAGATTAATTAAATTGTTAATTTCTTGTTATAGTTTTCGCAAGTCGGTTAGGACATCTACTTTGTGCATGACACAAGTAAGTTTTCCAACAATTGTTTACAGACAGATTATTTCACTTATAATTCACTGTATTACAATTCCAGTGGGTCAGAAGTTTACATACACTAAGTTGACTGTGCCTTTAAACAGCTGGGAAAATTCCAGAAAATGATGTCATGGCTTTAGAAGCTTTTGATAGGCTAATTGACATCATTTGAGTCAATTGGAGGTGTATCTGTGGATGTAATTCGAGGCCTACCTGCAAACTCAGTGTCTCTTTGCTTGACATCATGCAAAAATCAAAAGAAATCAATCAAACAATTGTAGACCTCCACAAGTCTGGTTCATTCTTGGGAGCAATTTCTAAAAGCCTGAAGGTACCACGTTCATCTGTACAAACAATAGCATGCAAGTATAAACACCAATGGACCACACAGCCGTCATACCCCTCAGGAAGAAGACGCGTTCTGTCTCCTAGAGATGAACGTACTTTGGTGCGAAAAGTGCAAATCAATCCCAGAACAACAGCAAAGGACCTTGTGAAGATGATGGAGGAAACAGGTACAAAAGTATCTACATCCACAGTAAAAACGAGTCCTATATCGACATAACCTGAAAGGCCACTCAGCAAGGAAGAAGCCACTGCTCCAAAACCGCCATAAAAAAAGCCAAACTACGGTTTGCAACTGCAGATGGGGACAAAGATCGTACTTTTTGGAGAAATGTCCTCTTGTCTGATGAAACAAAAATACACTGCTCAAAAAAATAAAGGGAACACTAAAATAACACATCCTAGATCTGAATGAATGAAATATTCTTATTAAATACTTTTTTCTTTACATAGTTGAATGTGCTGACAACAAAATCACACAAAAAGGATCAATGGAAATCAAATATATCAACCCATGAAGGTCTGGATTTGGAGTCACACTCAAAATTAAAGTGGAAAACCACACTACAGGCTGATCCAACTTTGATGTAATGTCCTTAAAACAAGTCCAAATGAGGCTCAGTAGTGTGTGTGGTCTCCACGTGCCTGTATGACCTCCCTACAACGCCTGGGCATGCTCCTGATGAGGTGGCGGATGGTCTCCTGAGGAATCTCCTCCCAGACCCCAGACCTCGACTAAAGCATCCGCCAACTCCTGGACAGTCTGTGGTGCAACAGTCTGTTGGTGGATGGAGCGAGACATGATGTCCCAGATGTGCTCAATTGGATTCAGGTCTGGGGAACGGACGGGCCAGTCCATAGCATCAATGCCTTCCTCTTGCAGGAACTGCTGACACACTCCAGCCACATGAGGTCTAGCATTGTCTTGCATTAGGAGGAACCCAGGGCCAACTGCACCAGCATATGGTCTCATAAGGGGTCTGAGGATCTCATCTCGGTACCTAATGGCAGTCAGGCTACCTCTGGCGAGCACATGGAGGGCTGTGCGGTCCCCCAAAGAAATGCCACCCCACACCATGACTGACCCACCGCCAAACCGGTCATGCTGGAGGATGTTGCAGGCAGCAGAACGTTCTCCACGGCCTCTCCAGACTCTGTCACGTCTGTCCCATGTGCTCAGTGTGAACCTGCTTTCATCTGTGAAGAGCACAGGGCGCCAGTGGCGAATTTGCCAAGTAGTTTTAGTTTTTATTAACATAGTTTTGCACACTGAGTTGTATGCTGAACACTTGGCAACATTGCTCAAGACAGCAGTGAACACTAGTAGGATGGATGTGTCCATGATGTGGTATCTGCACATCCTAACTACAATCCTAAATCAAACTATGTTCACTGGACCTGACACTTTTGAAGATTTGAAAGAGTTGTTGGTGTGTGAAATGCAACCTCCACCGCTTTTTCTAATGCACCATTGCCTAGGATTTGATATAGAATTGGGCATCACATTTCTGACAATTTGGACATTTTGAATCTTAATTCGGCCTGTGTTGTCATTGGAGGAACAGTATCCTGCAGCAGGAGGATTTTAATAACTGAAGAAATATTTAGAAATGCCGCCAGGGGGCAGCTGGAAGCAGAGTTTGTATACAATAGAGTACCATACCCACATTGTACATTAGACTGCAAGTCCACTATGTAGGTTTATGTGCAAGCCACAGAGAGTCCCGTGTGAATTCTTATGTGCATTATAATAAATTGACATTTTTGTAGGGGGTTAGGTGTATTTTTCCGTAGGGAAAATCATTTTTTAAAAGCAATTGTTTTATTTTGGTTCAAGTCAAGCAATAAGCAGAATAAATTGTTGGTGGCCTCGGTGCCTGTGTGGTCCAGCAGTTACAGCTGCTGATCCCAGAACACACATGCCAGAGTTGGCATGGGTTCATATCCGGTCCACTGACCTTTTGACCCTCCCCTGTCTTCCCAACACTGTTCTATCACTTCAATTTTTTAAAAAGTGTCCTTCGTTTTCAGGAACTCAGTCTTTGTTTTGCCAGGGTTGTCATTCTTTCTATTTCTTAGAATGCAGTCAGTGACGTCAAGCCTATGGGATCCCATGGGGTACAAGTTTGGGAAGGCACCCGATGACAGAGTTGATTTTTACATTCCCGTCCAGAGGTTTTATGTCTGCTATTTACTCTCATCTTCAATTCTAAAGCAGAAACACGTTTCAATGGTCAAAGCACGGGTAAAGAATTTGGCTGGCAATGATGAGGCTATTGACTGGGAGAATGTCTGGGAGAATATATTTCACTCATCAGATAACCCACACATACAAACATATACGGGATTGTCCGGAGAAAACTGTACCCCTTGAACCAATTCCGCTTTTGCTTAACGATGATACAGGTATGTAGCTGAATGGGAAACAGCAAAAGGTTTGGCTGGTTGGGTTGACTGCTGCCCAAAACATGTTGTCCTCGATGGGTGCCACCGCGCGACCTTCATATGAGGGATTGGCTGGCATACTGTCAGGGTGTAGTTATGTAGGAGTTATTCACTGCCCGTATGAATAAAGCCAGACTTAACACTTTGGAAATGTGGGAAGTAGCTGCCTCAGAAATCTCTGAACTGCTGGAGATGATGTAGGTGTGTGATAAATGCTTTCTTGGTGTTGTATTGGCAAATGACTTTTCTGTGTATCATTTGTATTCTAGTGTGGTGTTCATTTTAATGGTATATTATGGGTTGTCTGAGGTTGGGGATAGTAGGGTGGGGTGGATGTGTTAGTTAAAAAAAAAATGTTAAGATAGCCCCACAAGTTATTTGCATTTATTTAAATGTTTTCAAGAAGTAAAACGAGTAGCCTGATCATTTACACAAAGTGTCTCAGCTAAACAAAATAATCTTTGGATAGGCTGAAATGCATAAACATCTTTACAGCTTTAAGAAATTAAATATTAAAGCCACACAATACAGGCTTTCAAGCCAAAACAAGGATGTCTTCAAATGCCTGCATCAAACTGAAGGTACAGTAGGCCTGTGCATAACAGCTTAGCAGACTATAACTACACTGAACAAAAATAAACGCAACATGCAACATTTTCAAAGATTTGACTGAGTTACAGTTCATAGAAAGAAATCAGTCACTTGAAATAAATACATTTGGCCCTAATCTATGGATTTAGCAGTGTGTTTGTCTGCAAGGCTGAAGGATTTTCAAGCTGTTGGCTGCACTTCAATTCTCAACATACAAACACAAATGTAATTCTACATTTCAAAGAAAAAAATGGTGGGATTTGAACACTTGCCACAATCTGGAACAAATACAAGGTAGGCGCTCTACACTGTGCAATATAAATCCCCTTAGATCCTATTGACGCACCAGTGTGTCAATCTAAGTAACATAAGAAAAAAATACCCATCAAAATCCGTCAGTTAAGATATGGTTTTTTTTGTTGCATGGGCTGAGTCTCAATACACAGCATCCGCCTATGTCGTCCTTCTGCACCTGTGGTGGAAAGTTGCAGAGCAACAGCGCTGTTTATCAGACCAGGAGACATCCTGAAAATGTCTCTTCTCACAAAATATTCTGTAGCATTCCACTATAAGGAAAGATGAGACTCACAATGGTGTTCTCCGTTTTGGTCAATGACTCCCACAGGTGTCACGGGACTCATAACCCATACAAACTTATGGAAGTATGGAGGTAGTTTTTGCCCCCAAAAATAAGAGATTAAATATGTGTAAAAATATATATATATACACAGTACAAGTCAAAACGGTGTTTCTTTATTTTCACTCATTTCTACATTGTAGAACAATAGTGAAGACATCAAACTATGAAATAACACATGGAATTATTTAGTAACCAAAAAATGTTAAACAAATCAAAATATATTTCATATTTGAGATTCCTCAAAGTAGCCACTCTTTGCCTTGACAACAGCTTTGCACACTCTTGGCATTCTCTCAACCAGCATCATGAGGTAGCCACCAAGAATGCATGTCAATTAACATGTGTGCCTTGTTAAAAGTTAATTTGTGGAATTGATTGATTTATTAATGCATTTGAGCCAATCAGTTGTTGTGACAAGGTAGGGGTGGTATACATAAGAAAGAGCTTTCTGGAAAAAGACCAGTCCATATTATGTCAAGAACAGCTCAAAAAAGCAAATTGAAATGACAGTCCATCATTACTTTAAGACATGAAGGTCAGTCAATATGGAAAATGTCAAGAACTCTGAAAGTATCTTCAAGTTTAGTCGCAAAAATCATCATGAAACTGTCTCTCATGAGGATCCCCACAGGAAAGGAAGACCCAGAGTTACCTCTGCTGCAGAGGATACGTTAATTAGAGTTACCAGCCAAAGAGTTCAAGAAACAGACATCTCAACATCAACTATTCAGATGAGACTTTGTGAAACAGGCCTTCATGGTCAAATTGCTGCAAAGAAACCACTACTAAAGGACACCAATGAGAAGAAGACTTGCTTGGGCCAAGAAACACAAGCAATGGACATTAGACAGGTGGAAATGTGAGATTTGTTGTTCCAACCACGGTGTCTTTTTGAAATGCAGAGTAGGTGAACGGATGATCTTCGCATTTGTAGTTACCACTGAACTATGGAGGTCTATAAAATAGCCTCTAACACTCTACTCAACAAATTGGATGTAGTCTATCACAGTGCAATCAATTCTGTCACCAAAGCCCCATACACTACCCACCACTGCGACCTGTGCGCTCTCGTTGGTTGGCCTTCGCTTCATACTCGTCGCCAAACCCACTGGCTACAGGTGATCTACAAGTCTCTGCTAGGTAAAGCCCCGCCTTATCTCAGCTCACTGGTCACCATAGCAGCACCCACTCGTAGCACATGCTCCTGAAGGTATATCTCACTGGTCATCCCCCAAAGCCAATTCCTACTTTGGTCGCCTTTCCTTCCAGTTCTTTGCTGCCAGTTCTTTGCTGCCAATAACTGGAACGAACTGCAAGAATCACTGGATCTGGAGACTCATTCCTCCCTCACTATCTTTAAGCACCAGCTGTCAGAGCAGCTCACAGATCACTGCACCTGTACATAGCCCATCTGTAAACAGCCCATCTATCTACCTACCTCATCCCCATACTGTATTTATTTATCTTGCTCCTTTGCACCCCAGTATCTCTACTTGCACATTCATCTTCTGCACATCATACCATTCCAGTGTTTAATTGCTATATTGTAATTACTTTGCCACCATGGCCTATTTTTGGCCTTACCTCCCTTATCTTACCTAATTTGCACTAACTGTATATAGACTTTTTGTTTTCTTTTGTTCTACTGTATTACTGACTATGTTTTGTTTATTCCATATGTAACTCTGTTGTATGTGTCGATTTTGCTATGCTTTATCTTGGCCAGGTCGCAGTTGCAAATGAGAACTTGTTCTCAACTAGCCTACCTGGTTAAATAAAGGTGAAATAAAAAAAATAAAAAAAAGGTGTGGTGGTGCTTTGCTGGTGACACTGTCAGTGATTTATTTAGAATTCAAGGCACACTTAACCAGCATGGCTACCTCAGCATTCTGAAAATGGTAAAAATAAAGAAAAAACCTTGAATGAGTAGGTGTCCAAACTTTTGGCTGGTACTGTATATATTTCCTGGGCTTTCTTGTAATCTCCTAGATATAGGACACCTTAAAACTGTATTCCTTATGATGTATTTTTATGTGTTTTTCAATGCTTTTCTACAGGCTATAGTAGTAAAGGCCAAATTAAATATTTGATCAAATATGTGGTAAAATGGCTTAGACGTTTAAGAAATAACCAACAAATGTAACGTAGTTGCTTTGGTTATCAGAACGTTCCCGTTGGCATTCATAAACAAGTGTCGGATCACGTCCAACAAAGTCAACGATTTTAATTTGCTGATACGGATTTGAACCGGATATAATCACGGCCAGCTGTGTGTAGGTTAGCTCAGGACTGTCTGCAGTAGTGGTGGATGGGTAAAAATCACAGGGGAAGCCATTAAAAAAAGCCACATTACAACCTGTGTGTTGTGATAATTGGGTTCTCTATAACCTGTTAGTTCATATAACTTGCACCCGTGATATGTAGGCCTAAAGGCCGAATAAATTCAGCCACACCTTTGTTTCATCACAAAACCCGGAGAGCAACCTCTGTCTAGTGATGTCCACAAAGCATGTTGCATGTAATAAACAGTTACATGGTCAAGCAAGTTAATGTTTCCAACATTTTCAGACCACTAAACAGCTATTGATTTAGAACCACGTAGAGTTACCGCAATTCCATAGAAAACCGGAGCTGCCTCCACTATTCCAGCACCATTTAAACATCAAATCACTTATGCTTAGTCAAATAGTGACAACTAAAAGATTCCAAAAATGATTTATTCCAATCAAAATAAAATTAATATAACGTTGCTGTCCATGGTGCTGATTTCTGTGTGCATGTAGAGAAAACATGCTGAGTCACCTAATTGTAGGGAAACGCCAATACCATCCAGCAATATGAAAGAGACATTATTTTATAAGGATTTTTCTTTATATATTTTTTGGGGAAGCCTGGCTTCCCTTGGCATCCATGAATGCACACCACTGTCTGCCAAGTTATCTGATGAGAACAGCTAACATATTGTGCTTGATCATGTGCAACTACTTCAAACATTTTAATTGGCAGATGCACATTTTGAGACCGAGGTCCAGGTTAAAGTACAGTGCATTCTGAAAATATTCAGATCCCTTGACATTTTTCACATTTTCTTACGTTACAGCCTTTTTCTAAAATGTATTAAATCAAGTTTTTCCCCTCATCACTCTACACACAATACCCCATAAAGACAAAGCAAAAACAAGGTTTTTAGACTTTTGCAAATGTATACATTTTTTTAATAGATACTTTATTTGCATACGTATTCAGACCCTTTGCTATGAGACTGAAACCTTATATAGTCAGGTGTGTGCCGTTCCAAATCATGTCCAATCAATCGAATTTACCACAGGTGGACTCCAATCAAGTTGTAGAAACATCTCAAGGATGGTCAATGGAAACAGGATGCCCTTGAGGGCATCCTGTTTCCATTGGACCTTTAAAAGTGTCTACAAAGTGTGATCGGATTGTAAATTAGTGCCAGAGTCTGGTGTAGCGGTACCGCTCCTGACCAAACAAACGTCTCGGCCACTTTACCTTCGGTGCCCTTCCATCTCTCTCACGCTCTCCCCTACTGTTCTATCACAAAAACATATGTAAGGGGTTTGGAAAACCAATCTCCTACAAAACCACTGTAACTGGAATAGCATTATGTCAAACGAGATGAAATCTCTGCTTACCACAGGGATCGCTCCTCAACGTGAAGGATAAATGACGATTTTATTGCTCAAGGAACAGATAATGACAAATGCCTCACCACACAGACCTTTGGACAAAAGTCTAAATAAATAGTATACACAACCTGACAAATCTACCGCATCAAATGAAACTTTCCTTAGTTGTCTTAGTGAAGGGAACCAGCATGAATGTTAGCAGAGACTGAAAAACAAACAAACGTGTGACCATTTGCTGTATTTATGTAGCCCTACCCATATTCATGCTTTATAGAAACTGTAGATGTACTTTATAACACAACCATAACTTAGTGCATTTTGATGGCTATTTACAAAAATATATATATATATATATATATTGAAATCTAAACTAACTTTTAGCAAACCATTCCCAATCCTTCTATCTGAGCATTTGACATGTTTATTTTGTAGATCACATTCTTATTTTCACAACTTAAATCCTAAGCAACAAATATAAAATTAAATAAAAACTCAGATCATGATAAATTAAAAAAAAAAAATCACCAATAAATGTAACAGCATTGTCACAGCTATCAATATAATACATACATCGGTATCACATCTGGAATAGGCTGTGTCACTGAACACAGTTCCTTTTACGATTTACCTGAATCTCAAAGCCTTTTTTGTCACTATAGAATAGTGTCACTGTAAAATAACTTAATTTCCATTGAGAAATAGACTGTCTATTAGCAAGCAATTCTCTTAAAATATATGTCTTATTGTGTCAGGAAAATGTACTTTCACTGGATAGTTGTTAGTCTTGTGTTAAGAGTGCATAAAATCATAAACAGAGTGTTAGTGCACACTCACTCAAAGGGAAACAGAAGTTACAGACCAGAGTAGACACAGAAAAGCGACAATATATCCAGCATGTAGCTATGGTTTTCAAACAGGGACAAACCACCATACAATGGTCATTTCAGTGTGTCTACGGAGGAACATGTGCTGCTAATAACAAGACAACCATGGTACATGTTTTCATTTTTCCTCTGATGGAATGTTACCAAATCGCCACAGCTTTCATAGATTAGCTTCGTCAACAGATCGAAACGCTCAAAGTTGAAAACAACTAATACAATGTAAAAAAAACAAAGAGATGTAAAGATTTTTTTTTTTAAAGTACACCTGAGACTTAAACATTTCATTAAGTCACTGCTCTCGTTCTATTTCTTTGCTGATTGTCGCAGTTGTATGTTCCTGATGCAAATTGGTAAAACGTCCTTTTTTTCTTACAAATCATTTTGCACAGAGATGAAATACAAAAAACGAAATGACTAAATTATAGTAATACAAAAACACAGCTATTACAGTGACCTCTAGCAGACCTTCACGATCACTGCACCTCATCGGTTGGACTAGTCAAGTGCAGCCACACTTGGTCAATTTTTGGTCCCTAGTCTCTTCCATTTGGCCCTATCCCTATGGTGTTCGCATATCTGAAAGGACTGGCTAGGTTTATAAAGCAATACTTAGAATGCTCCACTTAACAGTATTAGGGAGCTACTAGGGCGAATGAGCCATCACTACTGTATATTGATTATACTTACCCAGTGATTTATTACTCTTGGAAAGTGACATTTATTTCCGCTTTTGTTCTGTTATCCACTTTTTTTCTGTTTTGGATTATATAAATCAAATTCATGAAATTGTGGTAATTTAAGACATATATGAAATTATATACATAGTTGTGCATTCATTTATTTCTACCTAATGCCTTTCATGGAAGTATTTGATTGTATTTTCATGTGTTTTGTGCTTGATGTTCATTTAGAAAAGAAAGTGCACACTGGCTTTGAAATGTCATCACAATTTCCCAGAGTAAAACTGAACACCAAATGGGGTAGTTGCTATGCAGGCTGAGAAAAGAGGCTGAGGGCCAAAATAGACTCTGGCCTTAATACCACAGTTCTGTTCCAGAAAGTGCAAAACAAAGATGGCCGACATCTAAGCCAAAAGGGCCAGCCCATGATGTCATGTTGTTCTCAACCAGGCATCTGACTGATTGCACTTCAATCAGAGACAACTTAATGATACTTTGCATCTAAGTGCATGAAAACACACTGCACCCAAACTGATGTGACTCCTGAGGAGCAAAATACTTTACTAAGGCTACATTTTGTTCATCTATACTTCATTACTATTCCCTCTGAGAGGAAGCATAGAAAAACAGCTAATTCATTGGGACTTGGCTCCTCCAGAGATGCATTAGCTCGCCTCAGCGTACTTCTGATTGTAGGATTTTAAGGGTAGAGTGTACAACTTGAGGCAAGACCAGTTTCTTCATGTCTCCCAGTGCCCCCAATCTAGTTTCTCTTTGAACACTTCTTGACTCAAAAGAACAGGCAGCAGATGACCATAGTCAACAAACACAAAGTGGGAACTCACAATTTAAACCTTTTTGTTGTTGTTTTGTGTTCCCTGTGGGAACAAAGACAAGGCTTGACTACAAAAAATAAACAAACACTTTAATGCTCACGCGCATGAAAGTCATTGTAATTTTTTTTCTTCCTACTTATAGATTAAATCTGGAGTTGACCACTCTCCGAATTTCAACTGTAAGTAAATATAAACATGGCAAGAAATCAGGAATAATAAAGAATATGGGGGGGTGGAGGGGGTCTGTTAATGTTTAAATCCTTAGCAACTTTGTTTGGCGTTCTCATGTTTTGATCTACTGCTAGTGCACACTTAAACACAGACAGGACCCATATAGAGACCGTCTCACAGGCTTAAAAGGTAGATCATCAAGTGCAAAAGCACTGCTTTTCCGTGGATCTACAACTCAAGCTAAACTATTGAAAGATTGTGCAAATGTTCAAAATCAAGGTGAACAGAACTCACAGTAGAAGTTGACAACTGAACTATGCGCTGACAAGAACATTTGTTCCTATTTCTGGTGTGGATGTTCATATGTTTAAGGTAGTAGAGGTAAAATAAAAAAACAAAAATACAAATAAAAAAAACTGCACAATGTCAGTGGCTGCAAGAGTCACCAAGCTATCCATGACTGACCCTTTGGAAACTGAGAAGGACAGGATGGAGGGGAGCAGAGAGACCAGGTGACTTGACAAGGCATCACTGTAGACAAATGTCATGACAACAAATCACACCAGAAATACCACAATCCAACTGAGCGGAGCCTGGCAGGTTGGCTGTTTGGCATGCTATGCTCAAAGCCGTCTTTGGAATGTCTTATGACACGATAGAGGGCCGATGTCATGGCCCTGATATCCTCCAGCACTGCCCATTCAGTCACGTGAGACACATGAAGTAAACAGAAAAAAAAAGAGAAAAAAATACAAACTCGAGCGACTGCATCATCTCTTTATACGTCATGTTAAGATGGTGTCTCCAACCACTGACTAGGATTTTCAGTGGCAGAGTATCGTATGACATATGAATATCTTATGACAAATAGAAGACATCAATGAAATAAGGGACAAGCAAGTCATTTTGTTCATAAACTATGAGAAAGAAGACCTAATGCTGGGTGCTTTGCACGTTGACAAGAATGAACCAAGTTTAGTTTGGGTACGAGTCTGTAGACCCATAAAAATGAATGAACCCCTGTGCTTGGAGCAGGATTTCATTGGAGACCTTGTAGCCTAACTTTCCTGACCTCTCCACCAGTCCTGAGCCACCCTGATGGGGATTTAGTAGTTAGACACACAAGTAAGGAAACATGGATGAAAAGAAACTCAAAACCAGGCACGATTTTGACTCCCCTCTTACCAATAAGAGAGACAAAAATGGGTTGGTATATTTTGGGATTAGTACAAAGTCTAGGCTATTGTATGTTTTTTTTCACCTGGGACTACATCTTTTTGGGTTTGATGAAAACCAGTGTTGGACTTGTGCTCCATAGAATCTCCATAAAAGTGTAGGACTCCAGTAGATAAATAAATAAAACAAGGGGCGTCAACGCCCAGATTCATATCGCGCAGATGGGTGATCAAATTACACTGAGAGGGGACTTTGAAGAATCCGTACAGACAAGCTCCAAATTAGACAATTACACCATGTGTGTGTGGCATTTTCTGGTAATGCCAATGTGCAGAGGCACAACCAAAAAAAAGTGACAGAGTGGGTGAGCATGGGGGAGGAATGACTGCGGATTGTTTTAGAATACAAAGTGAAGTTGGTGGTTTGTTTGTGTCTGGCATTCATCCTCTCCAAAATCCCTCTCTCACCATCTTTCTCGCTTTCCCCTTCTCAGCTGGTAGTGTTACTGGTGGACCTCGTTGGCTATGAGGCTGTCTTCACCAGACTGGAAATCGGCTTCATTGAGACTATTTCCAGTGTTGATCATCTCCTCATCCTGTGAGGACCCCCGATCTTCCTCCCCACTACCTGTGCAAGCGTCATCCGTGATTGGGTCCCGTAAGACCTGGGCAATGTACGTTGTTTGCTAAGGAGAAAACAAACATTCAATGTTATGAAGGATCCTGCACCTCACCATTCATATGCTAATAAATGGCATCTTGAGAAAAAGGTGTTTGACATGCTACTTAGCTTTGTATTGCGTCATACTTCATCATAACCCAAACACACAATGGTTGAGTTTCTGCCCGACGACATTGCAGACCAAAGCCAGCTCTTACAAAGCCCTGGATAGGTATTTAATATATCAGTTAACCGCATCATAGGATATCGCAAAATGATGCCTGACTGCACAGTCGGCGCAACCATTGACTGATGCAATACAACGCCTGCGCATCTAGTCGGGCAGGAACTCACCCATTCTATGCGATAAAATGAAATATATTTTTCACATGTTCAAATGCCAAAAATGTGAACCAATAGTAAGTCAGCAAGACACTGCTGTTTGTTTACATTGAAGATGATCAGAATAGCCAGTGAACAAGCAACTCGTTTTATTTTTCTCTTAAGGAATTTAATTCCTTTACTATAACAGATATTATAATTGACATTAAGCCCTATTTAAAAGTGCTGCTGACTCCAAACAACCACTGGGACAGGGAATACCCAGGGAGCAAATTATCTAAAGTTTATAATAATGGATTGGATTTGTATAGCGCCTTTCAAACAACTTTGGTACTCACAGCGCTTTACATAATAAAGGGGGAAACTCACCTCATCCACTAGCAATGTGTGGCACTCACCTGGGTAATGTATTTCGTGCCAGAACGCTCACCACACATCAGATAGCATGGTGGAGAGGTGAGGAATGATATATGCCAATTTGGGGATGATTAGGTGGCCATAATGGAAATAGGGCCATGTTGGGAATTTAGCCATGGACACCCCTACTCTTGTGATAAGTGCCATGGGATTTTTAAACACAGATTTAGGACACCCATTTAATGTCACATCTGGAATATGTGAGCCTAAGCAGGGCAATGTCCCCTTCACTGCCCTGGGGTACTGACATTCAATCTTAAGACCAGAGGTGAAGAGTGTCCCATACTGGCCCTCCAACACCTCTTCCAGCAGCATCTGGTCTCCCATCCAGGGACTGACCAGGGCCGACCCTGCTTAGCTTCAGTGGAATGCTGCTGGTGAAAAGTTGACAGGGAGATGGTACATAGTTGCATTGACGGGGAGACAAACATTTATATACAGCCAAGTCGGGCATCAGAACCCGAGTCGTCAGAATTTCCACTATAACACTAGCAATTTAGCGCTTGGAGGTAGAGCTGGAAATATAACTTAAATGTATCAATTTTATATCATTTAAAATTAAATGAACATTTCATATTCATCATCTTGAGCACCACCCCAACATCAGCATATATAATAATTAAGCAATAAGGCCTGAGAAGGAGTGGTTTATGGCCAATAAGGGCTATTCTTATGTACAACACAACACGGAGTGCCTGGACACAGCCCTTAGCCGTGGTGTATTGGCCATATATCACAAACCCCCGAGGTGCTTTACTGCTATTATTAACTGGTTACCAACGTAATTAGAGCAGTAAAGATAAATGTTTTGTCATGCATGTTTTGTGGTATACGGTCTAATACACCACGGCGGTCAGCCAATCAGCATTCAGGGCTCGATCCACACAGTATATAATATATAAATATATTCCATTTAGCAGACGCTATTATCCAAAGCGACTAAGTCATTTGTGCATACATTTTACGTATGGGTGCTCTTGGGAAACAAACCCATTGTCCTGGCGTTGCAAACACCATGCTTTACCAACTGAGCCACAGAGAACCACATGAAAATGGTGCGTTTCTATGTTTTGTACTCAAAAAGAAAAATTACTTCCGATGACATGATCCGAAAACACTTGACATTGGCCGTGTTCGGGAGCATCAAAACCATGTAAATAAGAACTAGTTCTTAACTGACTTGCCTAGTTAAATAAAGGTTAAATAGATATATATTTTTAATCTGGACAGTTCCATTCTAGTCCCCCACAATTCAACAGCTTGGAATACTCCAAAACCAGAAGGAATTGGCTTCTCTGCTTACCTGAGACTTAGTAGAAGGAGCGGAGAAGGTGCGGAGTGGTGGGCGGCCATTTTCAACCACGTCAACATCTGTTTCCTTGGTGTCAATCTGTTTGAGACCAGAGGGGGGAAGAAAGGGTGGAAAGAAGGGGAAAGAGCTGTCAGAGATTATCCTCTATGGGACTACTTGGCCTAAGTCTGCTACCTGAATTTAAGGACTGGACACTTGGCGTGTTGGTGAGCACAGTGACCCGTACCTTGTAGTTGTGAGCGCTGAGGTACTTGAAGTGGCCGAAGCAGACGTGCGACAGGCATACCACAATGGTGATGATTAGGACCACCAAAGTGAACATGGACGTGGGGGTCACAAAGCCTGGGTTACAACAGTGCAAAGAGACAGTAAGTCACAATGTTTGACTTCAGGGCTCACCCTTCGAATAAGGTGGTGAGAGTGTTCGGTACGAACACATCTTAACAATCCAATTGACCACTTTGTTTCTGGGAAGTAAAAGATCCCCCAGTGCCTTACCTGTGCGCATGGTGGAAAAGAATAGCAGCCAAAAGAGACAGAGGATGGGAGCTGCCACCACCTGATTGACAGCACCGGAGTGGATTTTCTTGTCCAGTTTCGAGGGAAGGTAAGCGTAATACATGTTGTATCTATCCACCAGGTGCTTCAGCAGCATGTACATCAGACCTGGAAAGAGGGAGAACATGTTTTGTTTGAGAACTGTTGTTTTAACTGATTTTTAACTACTGAACATACACCTCCCATGACCTGCTCCCACCAGTTTTAAATCTAAATCTAAATCTAAATGCTTACTCTTTGGGGGATTACACCTGGGTTGCTACAGTTGAAATTCCTGAGTTGGGGGGGTTACAAGTATTTATTAAATTAACAAATGTGTGCTCACGTCTGCCCAAAAGATAAATGTTCCCATACTTACTAAAGTAGACAAGTGTATATTACCCATACCAAAAACACATTTATTATAAAATACAGTACGTACATATGTGGGGGAATTCATATATTATTTATATACACACAGTACCAGGCAAAAGTTTTGACAAACCTACTCATTCCAGGGTTTTTCTTTATTTTCCTATGTTTTTACATTGTACAACATTGCACATTTGACCATTTTCTACATAGTGAAGACTATGAAATAACACATATGGAATCACGTAGTAACCAAAAAAAATCTGTCCTTTGGTGTGATGAGTCCAAATGTGACATTTTTGGTTACATCCCATCTGGGTTTGTGCTTAGTGGGATTATAATTTGTTTTTCAACAGGACAATGACCCAACACACCTCCAGGCTGTGTAAGGGCTATTTGACCAAGAAGGGGAGTGATGGGGTGCTGCATCATATGACCTGGCCTCCACAATCACCCGACCTCAACCCAATTGAGATGGTTTAGGATGAAGTTTGATTACAGAGTGAAGAAAAAGCAGCCAACAAGTTCTCAGCATATGTGGGAACTCCTTCAAGACTGTTGGAAAAACATTCCAGGTGAAAGAATACCAAGAGTGTGCAAAGGCGTCTTCAAGACAAAGGGTGGCTACTTTGAAGAATTTCAAATATAAAATATGAACTATTTCATATTTTTGAAGTCTCCACTATTATTCTACAATGTAGAAAATATAAAAATAAAAGAAACACCCTTGAATGAGTAGGTGTCCCCAAACTTTTGACTCTGTACTGTATGTCCAGAAAATATTTCTGAAACATAACACATCATAGAATATGTATGTAAATATATTTTACAAAATTTCTTTGTGCCACCAAGAGTATGTGGAGAGCTGCTCTTCGAACATCTCATTCAGAAATCACGGGCATTAATATGGCTGCTTTGCTACCAAAGCAGCCTCCACTCTTCTGGGAAGGCTTTCCACTAGTTGTTGGAACATTGCTGTAGGGACTTGCTTCCATTCACCCACAAGATCATTTGTGAGGTTGGGCACTGATGTTGGGCGATTAGACCTGGCTCGCAGTCAGCGTTCCAATCCATCCCAAAGGTGTTCGATGGGATTGAGGTCAGGGTTCTGTGCAGGCCAGTCAAGTTCTTCCAAACCAAATCTCGACAAAACCTTTTTGTATGGACCTCGCTTTGTGCACAGGGCACTGAAACAGGAAAGGGCCTTCCCCAATCTGTTGCCAAAGTTGGAAGCACAGAATCGTCTAGAATGTCATTGTATGCTGTAGTGTTAAAATTTCCCTTCACTGGAATTGACGGGCCTAGCTTGAACCATGAAAAACAGCCCCGGACCATTATTCCTCCTCCACTAAACTTTACAGTTGGCACTATTCATTGGGGCAGGTAGCATTCTCCTGGCACCTGCCTAACCCAGATTCATCCGTTGAACTACCAGATGTTGAAGCGTAATTCATCACTCCAGAGAAAGTGTTTCCACTGCTCCAGAGTCCAATGGCGGCGAGCTGTACACCACTCCTGCTGACGCTTGGCATTACGCATGGTGATCATGTGTGGCTGCATGGCCATGGAAACCCATTTCATGAAGCTTCTGACGAACAGTTATTGTGCTGGCGTTGCTTCCAGAGACAGTTTAGAACTCGGTAATAAGTGTTGCAACCGAGGACAAACGATTTTTACGCGCTAAACTCTTCAGCACTCAACAGACCCGTTCTGTGAGCTTGTGTGGCCTACCACTTCACATCTGAGCCGTTGTTGCTCCTGGACGTTTCCATTTCACAATAACAGCATTTACAGTTGACCAGGGCAGCTCTAGCAGGGCAGGAATTTGACAAACTGACTTGTTGGAAAGGTGGCATCCCATGACGGTGCCATGTTGAAAGTCACCAAGCTCTTCAGTAAGGCCATTCTACTGCCAATGTTTGTCTATGGAGATTGCATGGCGTTAGGGTCGATTTTATACACCTGTCGGCAACGGGTGTGGCTGAAATAGCCAAATCCACTAATTTGAAGTGGTGTCCAAATACTTAAATAGATATAGTGTATGTAAATATATTTTAAACTATATGTCAATGAAATATATTTTTGTGCCACATGTAGGGCTGCAAAGGGTCGGAAACTTTCCAGGAAATTTAACGGAATTTTATGGGATGCACCTAAGGCAATTCTAGGTGGCATACTTGTGGCATATTTTGGTTAAACTATCCCCAATTCAATGGAATTGCAACCCTCTGCATGCACAGTGCATTCTTCCATCACATGTGCAGTGCACTCTTCCATCACGTGTACAGCTGATTCTTAAAATCTTGCACACCAATGAGATGCTATTGAGCCCACACTACTATACTGTCTGAGCCAAGGACCACATGCTTTCTGGTACGTTTTGATTACAATACTGGGTGGGGGGGAATATATTTTACGACATATATTATTTTTTTGTTAACTAGTAAATAGTAGCCTACAGCACAGTGTGTTTAAATCATTTCTAAAGTGTTAACCATTTCTGCTAGTTAGTTTTTGCTACCAGGTGGGTTTTGGCTTGCTTGAGCTTGTTAAATGAGGAGTGTTAATTCACCTGTTTCCATACATGTTTAATTTTAAAACATGTATCTTACAAAGGAGTTGTTTAATCTAACTGTTTATCTGTACATTAAATTGAATTTGTTGATTTTTCAAAACTCTTTTTTTCTAATCTTTACAGGAAAATGCCACAGGCACTATCTGATGTGTGGAGACATTTCACTGCAGCTAATGTAGAAGGAAAAGCTGCTTATATTTGCATATCCTGTGCCAAGTCATATGTGAAGAATGCAACAAAGATTACTGCTAGCTTGCAGCTAGCTAGCTCACAGCTTGCAGCTAGCTAGCTCACAGCTTGCACTCACCGTGGCACCCAGTACCGAAGCTATCCCTGAGGGCCACCTACCGGCCTACTCAGCTGTTCACCCAAACCCCACTCATACACGGCTAGAGCCCAATACTCCACCGGATCCTTGCTGTAAACTCTGGACCTTGGCACCGGATCACCGCTGCTACCGATTGGCTATAGTGGTTAACACCACTGCCACGAAGCTAGCACCAGTTAGCCATGAGCCAGGCGCATCTCCTGGCTAGCAAACTAAATTCTACAATTCCTCTTTCGCCATCTGGCTTGGATTCTCTGTCGACACGACGCCCCGCCGCACCACCACGACTGGCCTGCCGACGAATACTTCATCCTCTGTGCCTTCAACCGGCCTCCGTTGGAGCAGACGCTCCTACTAGCCCCAGGCTACTAACTTTAAACGCTGTGTCGCCCGCGTGCTAGCGTAGTGGCGGCTTCCCTGTTCCATCTACTGCTGCCCCCTGGACACTATGATCACTTGGCTACATAGATGATACCTACTGGACTGTCCATTAATCACGTTACTTATTTATTTTATCTGTCGGCCACAGCCGCGAACTCAGGCTCTGTGTGTAGTTAATCCGACCCTCTCTGCCTAGCCATCGCCATTTTACCTGCTGTTGTTGTGTTAACTGATTAGCTGTTGTTGTCTTACCTGTTGTTTTAGCTAGCTCTGTATCTCGCTGATCATCCTTAAAGCCAACACCTAATTTGGTCGCCTTTCCTTCCAGTTATTTGCTGCCTGTGACTGGAACAAATTGCAAAAATCACTGAAGTTGGAGACTTATCTCCCTCACCAACTTTAAACATCTACTATCTGAGCAGCTAACCGATCGCTGCAGCTGTACATAGTCCATCGGTAAATAGTCCACCCAATTCACCTACCTCATCCCCATACTGTTTTTATTTCTTTACTTTTCTGCTCTTTTGCACACCAGTATCTCTACCTGCACATGACCATCTTTCTTTTTTTTCTTCTACTGTGTTATTGACTTGTTTATTGTTTACTCCATGTGTAACTCTGTGTTGTTATCTGTTCACACTGCTATGCTTTATCTTGGCCAGGTCACAGTTGTAAATGAGAACTTGTTCTCAACTAGCCTACCTGGTTAAATAAAGGTGGAAAAAAAGAAAAGAAAAAGATGCTAAATCTGGCCAAATGCATAAAGTTCCCTCAGCGCTCAAAACAAGCAACCTCTGACAAAAATCCCTCTACTTCTATTTGAGGTGAAAATGATGAAGCAGACACCTTATCGACAGCAACAGCTCATGGTCCTGGAGTTTCTTTTGACTCAGAGGAACGTAGTCAGAGAAAGGCTAATGAATGTCTTGCTCAAGCTGAGTATGCAACTGAATGTTCTTCGCCCAGCATACACCCCTCCAACCAGATATGCTTTATCTACTAATTTGCTGGATGCAGAGTTCAGAGTTCAAGGGAAGGTCAAGCAAATCATAGAGAAAGCAGACATTATTGCAATCATCTCTGATGGGTGGTTGAATGTTTGTGGTCAAGGAATAATTAACTACATCATCTCCAACCTTCAACCAGTATTCTACAAGAGCACAGACACAAGGGACAACAGACACACCGGTTCACCATTAAAGATGAGCTGAAGGCAGTCAATGACCTTGGACCACAGAAGGTATTTGCACTGGTGACAGACAATGCTGAGAACATGAAGGCTACTGATGACCCTCACATCACACCCATTGGCGGTGCTGCTCATACATTGAATCTTCTCCTCAAGGACATCATGGCACTGAAAACAATGGATACTCTACAAGAGACCCAAGTAAATGGTTAGGTTTGTGAAGGGTCATCAAGCTATAGCAGCAATGTACCTCACCAAGTAAAGTGAGAAGAATAAGAGCACCACCAGTTGGGGTGGTGTTGTCATCATGTTTGACAGTTTCCTGGAAGGGAAGAAGTCTCTCCAAGAAATGGCCAGTCTGCTGATATGGACAGCCCCATCAAGAGGATCCTCCTGGATGATGCATTTTGGGAGAGAGTGGTAAGCAGCCTGAAACCTATAGCAGTAGGCATTGCACGGATTGAGGGAGACAATGCAATCCGGTCTGATGTTCAGACTGCTTGCATCCTGCCCACTTCACTGTTGCTCCAAGCAGAGGAAACTGCAGTTCTGAAATACATCAAAAAGCGTGAAGACGTCTGCCTGAAGCACATGCACACCGCAGCGTACATGTTGGACCCCAAGTATGCTGGCAAGAGCATCCTGTCTGGTGCAGAGATCAACAAGGCCTATGGTGTCATCACTACCATGTCTCGCCACTTTGGCCTGGATGAGGGCAAGGTTCTTGGCAGTCTGGTGAAGTACACTTCCAAGTAAGGGTTTTGGGGTGGAGACACAATATGGCAGTTGTTCCAACATATCTCATCAGCCACCTGGTGGAAGAGCCACCTGGTCCTCAAGCGAGCCAGTTTCATCATTGTGCTTGATGTGTTTTGCGACTGCACTTGAAGAAACTTTGAAAGTTCTTGAAATTTTCCAGATTAACTGACCTTCATCTCTTAAAGTAATGTCTTCCTCTTTGCTTATTTGAGCTGTTCTGGCCATAATATGGACTTGGCCTTTTCCCAAATAGGGCTATCTTCTGTATACCACAATCTATTTTGATTTGTTTAACACTTTTTTGGTTACTACTTGATTTCATGTGTTATTTCATAGTTTGTCTTCACTATTATTCTAGAATGTAGTACAAATAAAGAAAAACCCTTCAATGAATAGGTGTCCAAACATTTGACTGGTACTGTATGTAAAAACTATTTAAATGTTGAAAAACAGCCAGAATATGTAAACATATTTATGAGTGCTTTCATCCTGCTTTCATCTGTGAAGAGCACAGGGCGCCAGTGGCGAATTTGCCAATCTTGGTGTTCTCTGGCAAATGCCAAAAGTCCTGCACGGTGTTGGGCTGTAAGCACAACCCCCACCTGTGGAAGTCGGGCCCTCATACCACCCTCATGGAGTCTGTTTCTGACCGTTTGAGCAGACATGCACATTTGTGGCCTGCTGGAGGTCATTTTGCAGGGCTCTGGTGCTCCTCCTGCTCCTCCTTGCACAAAGGCGGAGGTAGCGGTCCTGCTGCTGGGTTGTTGCCCTGCTACTTCCTCCTCCACGTCTCCTGATGTACTGGTCTGTCTCCTGGTAGCGCATCCATGCTCTGGACACTACGCTGACAGACACAGCAAACCTTCTTGCCACAGCTCGCATTAATGTCCCATCCTGGATGAGCTGCACTACCTGAGCCACTTGTGTGGGTTGTAGACTCCGTCTCATGCTACCACTAGAGTGAAAGCACCGCCAGCATTCAAAAAAGTGACCAAAACATCAGCCAGGAAGCATAGGAACTGAGAAGTGGTCTGTGGTCACCACCTGCAGAACCACTCCTTTATTGGGGGTGTCTTGCTAATTGCCTATAATTTCCACCTGTTGTCTATTCCATTTGCACAACAGCATGTGCAATTTATTGTCAATCAGTGTTGCTTCCTAAGTGGACAGTTTGATTTCACAGAAGTGTGATTGACTTGGAGTTGCATTGTGTTTTTTAAGTGTTCCCTTTATTTTTTTGAGCAGTGTACATGCCAATATATTAGGCTTCGGTATGGATCAATGATACAAGATAGACGACTGTGAGTGAACAGATTTCAAAATTAGACGTCGAATTCTGGGAGCGTCAAATACAATATAAAGAAAAAAACGATCATCCTGGAGGACATCAAATGCTGCCAAAGCAGGAGTAATACAGCACAATTATGGTCCAAATTCAATATGTGGAAACAGTAGTATTGTGTCACCTTCTGGGAGTAAATCAGACAACACCACATTTCTCATAAAGTAGCAGTGACCTTGCAAGGGAAACACTGTGAGATGGTTATCTTCGGAACAGGAAATGTGAATGGGTGCCTTGCTGGCACTATTCTAGCAACCTCTCCCTTCCTGTTGCTCCTCTGCCAACTCATGACCTGACGCGGAGTTATTCAATACTACCAAGCAGACAGTAGGAGGAGGCATTTTACCAGAGGAGAAGCAGACTTAAGGCCTCCACATCCAAACCAACACAATACATTGTCAAACACTGTATGTTTGAATATATGAAACAAATAGGAATGGGTCAAAATGTATTTGAAATATGCATCATATTTCATGCCATCTTTACTACACATATTACTTATGTATCACTATGAACTTATATTTAACAAATACAATTATTTTCACTTTGGACACTCCCACCTTCCCTGGTGTTGGCCTGTCTTTCCAAGTACAGTGCCTTCAGAAACTATTCACACCCCTTGACTTTTTCCACATTTTGCTGTGTTACAGCCTGAACATAAAATGGATTAAATTGAGATTTTTGTGTCACTGGTCATACCAAAAATCTGGTTACCTTCAGACCCATGATACTTGTGAGCCTTTTCACAGTGGGATCACATCAGTTTGTGTTACAGACAGAATATAACATTTATAATACTTAGATGTTGTGTCACTGGCCTACACACAATACCCCATAAGTTTTTCCAATGCCTCACAAAGAAGAAGGGCACCTATTGGTAGCTGGGTAATCCCCCCCAAAAAAGCAGACTTTGAATATACCTTTGAAAATTAACTACACTTTGGATGGTGTATCCTTACAAACTCAATTGCCGGAGAGGATGGAAACCGCTCAGAGATTTCACAATAATGCAAACGGTGACTTTAAAACAGTTACTGAGTTCAATGGCTGTGATCGGATGGATCAACAGTGCAGTTACTCAACAACACTAACCTAATTGACAGAGTGAAAAGAAGGACGCCCGTACATAATGCAAATATTCCAAAACATGGATCCTGTTTTCAACAAGATACTAAAGTAATACTGCAAAAAATGTTGCAAACCAAAATCACTTTTTGTCCTGAATACAAAGTGCCATGTTTGGGGCAAATCCAATACAACACATTACCGAGTACCAATCTCCACATTTTCAAGCATAGTGGTGGCAGCATCATGTTATGGGTATGCTTGTAATCATTAATGACTGGGGAGTTTTTCTGGATAAACAAGAAATGGAATGGAGCTAAGCACAGGCAAAAACCAAGAGGGAAAAGCTGGTCCAGTCTGCTTTCCACCAGACAGTAGGAGATTAATTAACTTTTAGCAGGACAATAACCTAAAACACCAAGGCCAAATCTACACTGGAGTTGTTTACCAAAAAGACACTGAATGTTCCTGAGTGGCTGAGTTACAGTGTGAATGCTTGAAAATCTATGGCAAGACCTGAAAACGGTTGTCTAGCAATGATCAACTTCCAATTTGACAGAGCTTGAAGAATTTTGAATATAATAAAAATGGGAAAATGTTGCACAATCCAGGTGTTGAAAGCTCTTAGAATGAAGACTGACAGTTGTAATTGCTGGCAAAGTTGCTTCTACAAAAGTATGGACTCGGTCAAATAAAGTATTCCCACCCATCTTTTTAATTTTCCATACATTTGCGAAAACATGTTTTCACTTTGTCGATATGGTCTATGTGTAGATGGGTGAGAAATTTAAACCATTTTGAATTCAGGCTGTAACAACAAAATGTGGAATAAGTCAAGGGGTATGAATACTTTCTGCACTTTATCTCTTAGTAAATATACAATATACAATATATCTATCTATACAGTGCTTTAACATAGAGATGCACAGTAGTGACATAAATACTGTATGTACACACCAGGTGTGGGTAAGCCTGTTCTTGGCGCAATGCAGTGTTTAGTTACCCTAATTTCATTGGTGATTCATTCTGACTCATACAAAGCACTGCCAGTAGGTGACCCTAGAGAGGGGAGAGTAGTCCTCTCTATCCCCAGTCACTCTTCCCATACTCCATCTCTCACCCTGTTACCCCTTTCCTCTCTAGGGAGAGGTGGGCTGACTCACCAAAGGGGACGATGATTGGACAGGTGATGCTGTATGTCATAACTACAGTGAAGACGGACATCATCCAGGCGTAGGCCGCTCCAAACTGGAATTCAAATGCTTGATGCTGAAGACACGAAAACATTCAGCATTGAAAAGTAAATAGAATTTTGAGCACAGCAGCGGCAATATTTTCCTTAATGACTCTTACCCTCTTTACGTTGCGCCTCTCTGCAGAGGAACGGGCCAGGGACAGTCGGATCATATACATGAGCAGGCCTGGAATCCGCAGCAGGTCCATGGCGTTACCGATAAACGCTGAGGCGATGACATAGTTGACGAAGAAGGCTCCGTTGTCAGGGAGGAAGACACACCTTAAACAGGGGGAGGCACCACCAGTGTGATTAGACAGCATTTACCATAGTACTGTAATTACTTTTCACAGGTATTTACGGGTAACGGCCTGACAAATCACACAGTAATTATGCTTTGGTTTCATTGAGAGAAATGCTGTTATGTACATTAAATGTACCAGGTAATTAACAATTGTGTTGAAAGTACAGAATCAGGACGTACTATTTATTTTCCCCATAATACCAGGCAAATACAAGCTCTAACAGCAACGGATCTTAATTACATTCCTCTTTTATGAAAATAGAAATACTTACTCAAATCTGACAGTGGCGTCAGCAAGGAATTTCTTATCAAACAGCCAGCGGAAGAAGACATCCAAACTATTAAAAGCAACAAAAAAATGAAATCAAATGAGCTTTTCAGATGGGTCATAATTTGGTCGAAATCTGTAGGCAGACATTGGTTGATTATTCATGTTCCATTTACAGTGGGGAGAACAAGTATTTGATACACTGCCGATTTTGCAGGTTTTCCCACTTACAAAGCATGTAGAGGTCTGTAATTTTATCATAGGTACACTTCAACTGTGAGAGACAGAATCTAAAACAAAAATTCAGAAAATCACATTGTATGATTTTTAAATAATACATTTTCATTTTATTGCATGACATAAGTATTCGATACATCAGAAAAGCAGAACTTAATATTTGGTACAGAAACCTGTTTGCAATTATAGAGATCATACGTTTTCTATAGTTCTTGACCAGGTTTGCGCACACTGCAGCAGGGATTTTGGCCCACTACTCCATACAGACCTTCTTCAGATCCTTCAGGTTTCGGGGCTGTCGCTTGGCAATACGGACTTTCAGCTCCCTCCAAAGATTTTCTATTGGGTTCAGGTCTGGAGAATGGCTAGGCCACTCCAGGACCTTGAGATGAGTCTTTCGGAGCTACTCCTTAGTTGCCCTGGCTGTGTGTTTCAGATCGTTGTCATGCTGGAAGACCAAGCCACGACCCATCTTCAATGCTCTTACTGAGGGAAGGAGGTTGTTGGCCAAGATCTCGCGATACATGGCCCCATCCATCCTCTCCTCAATACAGTGCAGTCGTCCTGTCCCCTTTGCAGAAAAGCATCCCCAAAGAATGATGTTTCCACCTCCATGCTTCACGGTTGGGATGGTGTTCTTGGGGTTTCACTCATCCTTCTTCTTCCTCCAAACACAGCGAGCGGAGTTTAGACCAAAAAGCTCTATTTTTGTCTCATCAGACCACATGACCTTCTCCCATTCCTCCTCTGGATCATCCAGATGGTCATTGGCAAACTTCAGATGGGCCTGGACATGCGCTGGCTTGAGCAGGGGGACCTTGCGTGCGCTGCAGGATTTTAATCCATGACGGCGTAGTGTGTTACTAATGGTTTTCTTTGAGACTGTGGTCCCAGCTCTCTTCAGGTCATTGACCAGATCCTGCCGTGTAGTTCTGGACTGATCCCTCACCTCCCTCATGATCATTGATGCCCTACGAGGTGAGATCTTGCATGGAGCCCCAGACCGAGGGTGATTGACCATCCTCTTGAACTTCTTCCATTTTCTAATAATTGCGTCAACAGTTGTTGCCTTCTCACCAAGCTTCTTGCCTATTGTCCTGTAGCCCATCCCAGCCTTGTGCAGGTCTACAATTTTATCCCTGATGTCCTTACACAGCTCTCTGGTCTTGGCCATTGTGGAGAGGTTGAATTCTGTTTGATTGAGTGTGTGGACAGGTGCAGTTAATACACTTAATGAGTGGAGAACAGGAGGAGCTTCTTTAAAAAAACGAACAGGTCTGTGAGAGCTGGAATTCTTACTGGTTGGTAGGTGAACAAATACTTATGTCATGCAATAAAATGCTAATTAATTACTTAAAAATCATACAATGTGATTTTCTGGATTTTTATTTTAGATTCTGTCTCTCACAGTTGAAGTGCACCTACGAAATAAATTACAGACCTCTACATGCTTTGTAAGTAGATAAACCTGCAAAATCGGCAGTGTTCTTGTTCTCCCCACTGTATTTGATAAAGTAATTTGGCAAAAACAGAGCAAGACCGATCTCGACAAGGCACTTGGGCCAAGGTGGACTTGCACAGCCAGGCACTGTAACTTTCTACCTAGGGCCTAGGTAAACTACTACTTCAACTGCAGATTTCTAAAAGTTTTGCAATTATGCTGCAGGACTTAGAGGTAATCTGTGGTTTAGTACGGTACCCTGTGTCAATACTTCATTGCTCCAGACCAGCGCAAGGGGAAGTTAGACTACTGATTATGCTTTTAGGGCCCAAGGTGCTACTGTGTCTCTGTAGTACTGCATCCTACTCCCGAACCAGTTCCATTGTACTGCGCCTTAGTGGCGCAGCAGTCTAAGACACTGCATCGCAGTGCAAGCGGTGTTGCTACAGATGCTGGTTCATTACCGGTGCCGGCCTCGACTGGGAGATCCAGTCTCTCCCTCTAAAAACAGAAATAAATAATTCTAAATAAACTGGCTACATTAACAAATAAGTAACAATGTCTCACCCATTGTTCAAGAATGTCCTTTTTCCTCGCTCATTTTAAGTTATTTGAAAACAAAATCTCCAAAACATTTACAAATTTTTTAAATAAAGCAATCCCTTTTACTATTATTATTCTTAGAATTATATAAAAGCCCCTGGGATATTCTCAGATATATTAACCCTGTTATTATCAGGGCAATATAAGTTGGTCATGGCTTCCAAGTGGCGCACAATGGGATTGCCTCGCAGTTCTCCATTTGTATCCACTGAAATAGCGGTGGGCGTGAGGGCAGGGGGCACGGGATGCGCCGGAGAGCCGCACACAGAAGACAGACCTAGCCCATGGGGAAGGGAGGAGGAGGAAGGGGTCCATCCCGCCCCACTGGGTAGCACAGAGCAACACTAAGGGGAATTGCACTAATAATGGTGCTGACTAGGGAAACGTTCATGCTGTTCTTAGTGCCAGTCTTCAGGTTCAAACTAAAATGTTCAAACTAAAATGTAACAAATAATGGCGCAAAAAAATCTGATTATATATGAATTCAGAGGGCAGATATTATTAAATATTAAAGTATTAGACCTCTCACTAAAGGCGTCACTCAAAAGATATACTTAAATCCGAACTGAACTTAACGAAAAATGACATAAAAAGCACACATTTGTAAATCCCAAACTCTAAAAGTAATTGGAAAGGTAGATACAAATTACATTGTGACACTGTGTTGACAAAGAATGTAAACAAGATGCTGTGTTTTTATTTACAGTAGTGATGGACAGCTAGTGAAATTTTCAGGATTTAAAACACTTGTAGCCCGATTAGCAGGACAATTTACTCTTTATAGCCGGCTATTGAAGGAGTGAAAGTCACATCTTTCCAGTACTCCTCACCCCACCCAAACTCCACCCTTAACACAGTTACCATTCAAAACGAGCTGGTTATTTTTTTTAAACGAGCTGGTGTCAAAAAGGGCTGCAAAGAAGCCACTTCTCTCCAGGAAAAACATCAGGGACAGACTGATATTCTGCAAAAGGTACAGTGATTGGACTGCTGAGGACTGGGGGTAAAGTCATTTTCTCTGATGATTCCCCTTTCCGATTGTTTGGGGCATCTGGAAAAAGCTTGTCCGGAGAAGACAAGGTGAGCGCTACCATCAGTCCTGTGTCATGCCAACAGTAAAGCATCCTGAGACCATTCATGTGTGGGGTTGCTTCTCAGCCAAGGGAGTGGGCTCACTCACAACTTTCCGAAGAACACAGCCATGAATAAAGAATGGTACCAACACATCCTCCGAGAGCAACTTCTCCCAACCATCCAGGAACAGTTTGGTGACGAACAATGCCTTTTCCAGCATGATGGAGCACCTTTCCATAAGGAAAAAGTGATAAGTAAGTGGCTCGGGGAACAAAACATTAATATTTTGTTCCATGGCCATGAAACTCCCCAGACCTTAATCCCATTGAGAAGCATTGATTATGCAAGAATGGGCTGGCATCAGTCAGGATGTGGCCCAGAAGTTATTTGATAGCATGCCAGGGAGGATTGCAGAGGTCTTGAAAAAGGGTCAACACTATAAATATTGACTCTTTGCATCAACTTCATGTAATTGTCAATAAAAGCCTTTGACACTTATGAAATGCTTGTAATTATACTTCAGTATTCCATAGTAACAGCTGACAAATATCTAACGACACTGAAGCAGCAAACCTTGTGGAAGTTAATATTCGTGTCATTCTCAAAACTTTTTGCCACGACTGTATTTTAGCACTGTTTCACACTGCTCTGAGACAAGCATGGGGACTGGTCTTGATAAATCAATTAGATTTTTATTTGTGACTGAATCTCCGTTTGGGTATTGGTTAGACTACAATGAAGGTATAGAAATGTTATGCCTTTAGTGTAACCTTCATATAACTTGTCAAGTCAGTTAAGAACAAATTCTTATTGACAAGGATAGCCTACTCCGCCTACTCCTCCCTCCCCGTCGGGAGTCCCATATACTAAGTTCTTAGAATTTTTAATTCTCCAGTACAGCCACTATTGAAGGCTATCAAATGCTTCTCAAAGATGCCCTCTGGTGGTCAAACTAGCACTAACTAGCATTAATGGTAACAGTGGTTGACACAGAATTGTGCTGCAGAACGCTGAAACTTTTAAAGGACGAACCACTGTACACATACAGGTATATTTCAAAGTATTCTATGATGGCATAAGAAATATAAAAACAGCTTAGGTTTTGGGGTTATTATTGAGATTCTCCGGGACATTTGTTGACTTTGAAGCCAAAAGTAGCGTTCATGAGGCAAAAGCGGCCCCTGAAAATTGCATACTACGTCACATGTGCAGATATGTGCACCATGTCATTGTGCTCTCTTTCGTTCTGCTGTGTGTGCATCTTCCGAGCTGTCACTCAAATGGCTACGGGCTGAAGCTCATTGGCAAAACTCGAATTGCTAAGGTGCTGGCCCACATGGGTGAAAATGTATGGAAAATGGCACAACACAGCTTCTTCAAAAACAGTCTCATTCAAACTAGGGATTTCGTGGTTAATTAAGGGAAGACAGTCATTCTGCTTATAGATTATGCATGAAGGACTCATTGACACATCCAGCCCAAAGCGGTAGGTTTAAAAAATACTTTGTAGACGTCAAAGTTCCAGAGCATGTCTTGAAGGGATATTCTTTAAAAAAAAGGGGTATTTTACCTTAGTTGAAATAACCAATGACCTGCATGAAATGTTTTGCGCCTTAAAACCGATAGTTTAACAGGTACCTGCTAAGACCCAGTGAAGGCAGCAAGAGGACCATGAAGACGAGGAAGGTGTAGCACTTGTGCATGGTGGTCCGGTTCTCCCCTGATCTGCCCATAAAAAAATAGAGAAAAAGGCCAATGTCACTGAAGGAGCTTTACATGATGATACTTTCATTTTGTTTATTGAAAAGCTGAATTTCAGTAACACACACAAAAAAAACACATTTTAATTAATAAGATGAGATACAACAAATTGTACAAAATGAAAACGTCTGGGAATTGGTTTGAGGATCTTGGTCAGTCAGGGAGGTTGGTGGTCATAGAGTCAGGTCCGCAGCCATCAGCACACCTCACTGTCCCTGACATCCTCAGCCTCTCCTTATGGACTCTGTAGGTAGCTACTCCTCTCACTACTAATTTGTAGTACCCACTTGGATGATGCCCCGGCTGGCGCCAGAAAGCCATTGATAATCATCAGAGTAGTTGTCCTCATCTCTAAAATTATACTAATTGAAGTCTGTGTGATCTTTAGAAAACCCAAAATCAATAAAAAAAAACACAGTGGAAATTATAGGTCAACTGAAAGAAACCCCTCCCATATATTTTGATTCTTCCCCATTGTCAATATCACATCTGCACCAAGAGCTGTTGGAATTAAAGATCTCTCACAACATAATTTTTTTATTTATTTAGGTTATCTCAGAATCAAATAATTTCTGGGTAACAATTAAGTAACTTACTGTGATTGTTTTAAATTAAAACGGTAAAAAATAAACAAAAATAGCTCATCCGCCCGCGGTCACAGACATTCTGAGCAATTATTACAAGATGAGGGGAAAGCATCCACGTGCCAGCATGGAGCAATTTTCTCTTATTCAACTTACTGACTCCAAAGCGTGGGGCGCAGGCCACGTAGTCTATTTCTATGCTCACTGAGGCGTGTGCGCTCCGATTACATGCTGACCACACCGCTCACGTTACGTGTGCGAGCGTTGCAAAATAAATGTATACATGAATGTTATTCAATCATTTAAATCAAACTGCTCACGTGCGCCAACAAGCATCTGCGTAGCCAGGCGCTAAAATAGAATTTGGTTCTGTTATTTATGAGCTTGCAAGTGCAGCCTCTCCCATCTCCTCATTGGTTTTAGGAGCATATACCACGTGGGTGATTGAAAGCCGAACTGAGGTCCACATTCCAGTCGGTGGTGGTAATGCACCTTAAAGTTGGTTGACATCCGCTATTTAAAGTCCAAAGATTGAAGAAGGAGCGATGACTAGAAACTAACTAGGTTTACCCTATTATCAGTGGATTAATTGTTGGAGTAAAAGAACTTGTGTATTTCAGGTAAAATAACAAGCCAATGTTTATATCCCAGGACAAATTAGCTAGCTACAGCAAGGGTAAGGAACAACATCCTCAACACGGGGGCCCCTCAGGGGTGTGTGCTCAGTCCCCTCCTGTACTCCCTGTTCACTCATGACTGCATGGCCAGGTACGACTCAAACACCATCCTCAAGTTTACTGACGAGCAAATAGATTAATTTCATTTCATTTGCGATTTTCATGAATAGTTAACGTTGTGTTATGCTAATGAGCTTGCTGATAGATTTACACAATCCTGGATACAGGGTTTTTTTCGTAGCTAAACGTGACGCAGAAAACGGAGCGATTTGTCCTAAACAAATAATCTTTCAGGAAAAACTGAACATTTGCTATCTGAGAGTCTCCTCATTGAAAACATCTGAAGTTCTTCAAAGGTAAATTATTTTATTTGAATGCTTTTATGGTTTTTGTGGAAAATGTTGCATGCTGAATGCTAACGCTAAATGCTACGCTAAATGGTACGTTAGCCATCAATACTGTTACACAAATGCTTGTTTTGCAATGGTTGAGAAGCATATTTTGAAAATCTGAGATGGCAGTGTTGTTAACAAAAGGTTAAGCTTGAGAGCAAATAGATTCATTTCATTTCATTTGCGATTTTCATGAATAGTTAACGTTGCGTTATGGTAATGAGCTTGAGGCTGTAGTCACAATATCGGATCCGGGATGGCTCGACGCAAGAAGTTAAAGAAGCATTAAAACTGGCCTTCTTTAGACTAGTTGAGTATCTGGAGCATCAGCATTTGTGGGTTCGATTACAGGCTCAAAATTGCCAGAAACAAAGCACTTTCTTCTGAAACTTGTCAGTTCTGAGAAATGAAGGCTATTCCATGTGAGAAATTGCCAAGAAACTGAAGATCTCGTACAACGCTGTGTACTACTCCCTTCACAGAACAGCGGAAACTGGCTCAAACCAGAATAGAAAGAGGAGTGGGAGGCTCCGGTGCACAGCTGAGCAAGAGGACAAGTACATTAGTGTCAATTTTGAAAAACAGATGCCTCACAAGTCCTCAACCTGCAGCTTCATTAAATAGTACCCGCAAAACACCAGTCTCAACGTCAACAATGAAAATGCGACTCCGGGAAGCTGGCCATCTAAGCAGAGTTAAAGAAAAAGCCATATCTCAGACTGGCAAATAAAAAGAAAATAATTAAGATGGGCAAAATGACACTGGACACCAGCATCTCGGGTTCGCACGCATGTTGATATTGTCCATCAAAATCCTGCCGTCGAGGGAGTTTTTCCTAGTCTCTGTGCTTCTGCCTCTGCATTGCTTGCTCTTTGGGGGTTTAAGCTGAGTATCTATAAAGCACTTTGCTGATGTAAAAGGGCTTTATAAAATACATCTGATTGATTGATAACGCTTAACTCAGTGAAGAGCAACTCGTCGCCTTCTGTGTGTGACGATTTCTGTTCTTCACCCCAAATCAGCAACTCATTTGGACTTGGAAAATCCCTAGGACCATTATGGCCTAACCCTCAGTGCAACTTGCAAACCGTATTGCTAAGGATAGGAATGTGAACAGTACCTCGTCCAGTGTTTCTCGAAGAAAGCAGAGTAGTAGACAATGGTCGGCAGCAGGGCAGAGAAAGCCCACAGGAGCAAAGTGGGGAAAAACTGGGTGATGATGGGGTTCTGGAGAAAAATGACACAATGGAACAGAAGACATACATTTCCTCAATAGTCAACGAAGCTTTGCTCCTCAAAGGCCCTCATATTAAGCTTTGTACCAAATAGCTTTAGATTCTGTCCAACTGCAATCTATAACACCATGCTAAGAACAATGACTGAATTCTCACTGAGCAAACTACTAAGGCAGGGCAGGGTATGACTACTAAATTACATCAGAAGCATTGCTGTTTTTGATTCTTACCTTCTAATCAAGGACTGAATTAGACATGGGAAAGCAGGGTTGTGTTCATTAAAGGAAGGAAATTAAATGGAAAGGGACTACCTGGAATACACCAATGACAATGATAATTGGCCATTTTACATTGCAAAACCTTTAAAACGTTATTTTGTGGTCTAGCCTAATAGTGTTTTTTTCAAACCTCTCCTCGGGGCTACCCAGACATTTCAAAATCTTGTTGTAGCCCTGAACTAGCTCTCACCTAAATCAACAAGTCAAAAATGTGATTGTTGACAGGTTGAATCTGGTTTACTAGCGCTGGAATATATCAAATACATGGAATTGCTGGAGGTTTAAGAACCACTGCCCTAACAAACACAACCCAGATGAACTCAATCAATGCCATTCAATTAACAAACAGGTGGAAAAGAAGACCAGCAGTGATATGGTTTAGGGCTGGAATAAATAGCTCTGTACAAGGGTGTACTAGCAATTTCACAGTGCATCATGTTCTTTCATTATGTCAATGTAGAATCAATATGAGACGTTTGTTGACAAAGCCTTTTTTTAAATACATATTTTAAAAGGTATTTCAGATTTTATTGAACAGATAGTGGGAGAGAATGACAGTGGCAAAAGATACAGAAAGGTTGTATCAAAGGGCAGTAGGCCAGATTCGAACCCATGCCGATACGGAGGCTGGCAGAGGCTGCTACAGTGGTTGCTCCACTCAAAGTTTTGCGATTATGCTGTGGGACTTAGAAGTAATTTGTGGTTTAGTACGGCACCCTGGGTCACTACTTCATTGCTCCAGACCAGCGCAAGTGGGAGTTAGAGCACTGATTATGCTTTTGGGTCCCGAGGCACGACTGTCTCTAAAAATATATATTTTTTGTTACTACTCGTCAGTATTACTTACTAAAACTGTCGTTACACTAAGGTTTTTATTCTAAGAGAAACAGACTACAATTAGGGTGTGGAAATGTTAGGATTATTTTGCTCTCACTGTAGTACTGTAGCCTACTCCCAACCAGTCACGCTGTACAGTGCCCGAGTGGCGCAGCGTTCTAAGACACTGCATTGCAGTGCAAACTGCGTTGCTACAGATGCTGGTTCAAACCCCGTGCTGGCCGCAACCGGGAGACCCATGAGGTGATTATAGGCTTTTGAGCGGCAACAGGCGGAGAGTCAGGCGGAGAATGGCACATTGATGAGGGTGAGGAACAAGATGGGAGTCACAATCCATGCCAGGCACACCTGTGACCTCATACAGGCAGAGTCAACATACCTGGTGGGTTCATCAGGTCGTCGGTTCACCCTGATATGTCCATTCCTCTTCTGACAACAGAACTTGACCAACTGCTCACCAGGCACAGCAAGGGCTGTCCGGACCATTATGCTATTCCAAGAATGTGTAATTGAAGAGAGACAGATTACCAACAGGGATGGATCCCAAGGAAAATGTGGCTTACCAGTGAACCTCCGGGTGTTCATCATTAATACTGTGTCTTAGATGTTTCTGTCCATGACTGACAGTTAATGATTACTTGTCAGACTGCACAGTAGCCTAATAAACAAATGTAGGTGGCTTCCATCTTCAAAAAGCTTTAAATGCTTTATTATTCAAATGTTTAAAGTGCGTGGGCGACCTCATGCAACTGCAAAATGTCGGAAAAGCATACAGTACTGTATTTCTTAATCAGCTTCTTTATATATATTTTTTCACCTTTATTTAACCAGGTAGGCTAGTTGAGAACATTTCTCATTTACAACTGCGACCTGGCCAAGATAGAGCAAAGTAGTGGGAAAAACAAAACACAGTGTTACAAAATTTGCTGAGTGTTGGAGGCTATTTTGTAAATGACGTCGCCGAAGTCAAGAATCGGTAGGATAGTCAGTTTTACAAGGGTATGTTTGGCAGCATAAGTGAAGGAAGCTTTGTTGTGAAATAGGAAGCCGACTCTCAATTTAATTTTGGATTGGAAATGCTTAATGTGAGGCTGGAAGGAGAGTTTACAGTATAACCACACAACTTGGTATTTGTAGATGTCCACATATTCTAAGTCAGAATTGTCCAGAGTAGTGATGCAACACGGGCGGGTGGGTGTCGGCAGTGATCGGTTGAAGAACATGCATTTAGTTTTACTTGCATTTAAGAGCAGTTGGAGGCCACGGAAGGAGAGTTGTATGGTGTTGAAGCTCGTCTGGAGGAGAGTTAAAAGTGTCCAACGAAGGGCCAGAAGTATACAGAATGGTGTTGTCTGCGCAGAGGTGGGTCAGAAAATCCCCAGCAACAAGAGCGACATCATTGATGTATACAGAGAAAAGAGTCGGCCCGAGAATTGAACCCTGTGGCACCCCCATACAGACTGCCAGAGGTCCGGACAACAGGCCTTCCGATTTTACACACTGAACTTTATCTGAGAAGTAGTTGGTGAACCAGGTGAGGCAGTCATTTGAGAAACCAAGGCTGCGGAGTCTGCCGATAAGCCTTGGCCAGGTCGATGAATACAGCTGCACAGTATTGTCTCTTATCGATGGCAGTTATGATATCGTTTAGGACCTTGAGGTGAATGAGGTGCACACATGACCAGCTTGGAAACCAGATTGCATAGCGGAGAAGGTACGGTGGGATTCGAAATGGTCTGTGATTTGTTTGTTAACTTGGCTTTCGAAGACTTTAGAAAGGCAGGGTAGGATAGATATAGGTCTGCAGCAGTTCTAGAGTGTCTCCCCCTTTGAAGAGGGGGATGACCGTGGCAGCTTTCCAATCTTTGGGGATCTCAGACGATATGAAAGAGGTTGAACAGGCTAGTAATAGGGGTTGCAACAATTGCGGCAGATAATTTTAGAGAGTTTACAGATTGTCTAGCCCAGCTGATTTGTAGGGGTCCAGAATTTGTAGCTCTTTCAGAACATCAGCTGGATTTGGCTGAAGGAGAAATGGGGAGGCTTGGGAAGTTGCTGTGGGGGGTGCAGGGCTGTTGACCGGGGTAGGGGTAACCAGGTGGAAAGCATGGCCAGCCGTAGACAAATCCTTATTGAAATTCTCAATTATCGTGGATTTATCGGTGGTGACAGTGTTTCCTAGCCTCAGTGCAGTGGGCAGCTGGGAGGAGGTTCTCTTATTCTCCATGGACTTTAGTGTCCCAGAACTTTTGGGAGTTTGTGCTACAGGATGCACATTTCTGCTTGAAAAAGCTAGCCTTTGTTTTCCTAACTCCCCTGAAAAGTTGCATATCGCGGGGGCTATTCGATGCTAATGCAGCACGCCACAGGATGTTTTTGTGCTGGTCAAGGGCAGTCAGGTCTGGAGTGAACCAAGGGCTATATCTGTTCCTGGTTCTAAGTTTTTTGAATGGGGCATGCTTATTTAAGATGGTGAGGAAAACACTTTTAAAGAATAACCACGCATCCTCTAATGACGGAATGAGGACAAAATCCTTCCAGGATACCCGGGCCAGGTCGATTAGAAAGAGGCCTGCTCTCTGAAATGTTTTAGGGAGCGTTTGACAGTGATGAGGGGTGGTTACGGATGCAGGGCAATGAGGCAGTGATCGTTGAGATCCTGGTTGAAGACAGCAGAGGTGTATTTGGAGGGCAGGTTGGTGAGGATGATATCTATGAGGGTGCCCATGTTTACAGATTTGGGATTGTACTTGGTATGCTTTCGTCAATAAAATAATGATAAAAATGCTCTTTCAAAATGCAGATGTTAATTTCCTTATGGATCCATAAGTACTTACTATGGGAATAAATATCACTGAATGACAGAAATATTGGAACAAAGTAGGCTAATGAAGGCAAACAAATTGTTGCTTACTGGAAAATACTCTTTCAAACACATACGGTCATGTTGTACAGCGCCATTATGGCTATTAGCAGAGCTATTAGCAGGACAATAGAATTGCCTAGGAGGAGGGTAGGGGGAGAATTCTATCGTCAAATGTATTTCTTAGCATGGTTGGCTGTATTGCAATTTCAGTTTAATCCACCAGAAAATACAGAACAAATAATATAACAAATATTGTGATTAAACAGAAATATCCTAATTGATAAAAAAAAAAACATTTATCAATTTGAACCTTTAACATGTGGACGGAGGGAAAGGTATTATTATTATTAGTATTATGTTTCACATTCGACTATGGTTGGGAGTACCATAGGGCGGCGCACAATTAGCCCAGCGTTTCTCTCCCTCTAAAAACATAATTAATTGTTTTGGCCTTTACAAATATTATTTTGGCCTTTATTCAGATTACAATCGCTCACTTTCGTTTTTTGAAAATGAAATCTCCAAAATATCGCTACATTTACATTTAAGTCATTTAGCAGACGCTCTTATCCAGAGCGACTTACAAAGTGGTGCATTCACCTTATGACATCCAGTGGAACAGCCACTTTACAATAGTACATCTAAATATTTTAGGGGGGTGAGAAGGATTACTTTATCCTATCCTAGGTATTCCTTAGAGGTGGGGTTTCAGGTGTCTCCGGAAGGTGGTGATTGACTCCGCTGTCCTGGCGTCGTGAGGGAGTTTGTTCCACCATTGGGGGCCAGAGCAGCGAACAGTTTTGACTGGGCTGAGCGGGAACTGTACTTCCTCAGTGGTAGGGAGGCGAGCAGGCCAGAGGTGGATGAACGCAGTGCCCTTGTTTGGGTGTAGGGCCTGATCAGAGCCTGGATGGAGGTACTGAGGTGCCGTTCCCCTCACAGCTCCGTAGGCAAGCACCATGGTCTTGTAGCGGATGCGAGCTTCAACTGGAAGCCAGTGGAGAGAGCGGAGGAGCGGGGTGACGTGAGAGAACTTGGGAAGGTTGAACACCAGACGGGCTGCGGCGTTCTGGATGAGTTGTAGGGGTTTAATGCTATATACAATCAAGTTGATGGCACCGTCATATAGCCCCGGTCACCTACATAAGGTTGAGTGACTCACTCATTCATGGCTTTGGATCAAAATAAAAATTCACCAACATTATTTATGATAGTCTTAATAAAATAAATGTTTTGATTATCCTGACCTGTACAGTATTATAATAGCCCATTATGGGCTATTAGCAGGACAATATACCTTTACTAACACCTCTATGTATTTTGATAATTTGTGCAAGGCAATTAAATCAGCATGAAAAACTTTGTGTATGGGGCCTCCCGAGTGGTGCAGCGGTCTTACTGGCTTTATTTACAAATTAGTGAGAATGTCTCACCCCATGTTCAGGAATGGCATTTTTTTGGCTCACTCAATGAAAACTAAACAAAGCTATTATTATTATTAATTTATTCATAATTATATTAAAGCCTCTTAGATATTATCACAGATCCGATTTGCCCGTAAAGAAAAATGCCCCTTAGATAATCATTCAGAATGCTCAAATGTAATTATTGGCGGAGAGTCACGTCAATTAAAAAAATATTTTTAGATCTACGGTAGACCTACAGTATGCGAAATGAGTCTCACTAGTGTTGAGTAATGTGCTGTTAACCTGTTGAGTGTAGGGGGCAGTATTTTGATGTTTGGGTGAAAAACGTAACTAAATTAAACTGCCTATTTCTCAAAGCCCAGAATCTAGAATATGCATATAATTGTCAGATTAGGATAGAAAACACTTAGTTTCCAAACTGTAAAAATATTGTCTGTGAGTATAACAGAACTGATATCGCAGGCCAAAGCATGAGAAAAATCCAACCCGGAAGTGCCGTTTTTCCTGAAAGCTCTCTGTTCCATTGCCTGCCATTGCTCCATTTAACCTCTTGAAACTTGGGGGCACTGTTTTCATTTTTGGAAAAATAACGTTCCCAAAGTAAACAGGCTATTTTTCAGGACTAGATAATAGAATATGCATATAATTGACAGCTTAGGATAGAAAACACTTAGTTTCCAAACTGTAAAAATATTGTCTGTGAGTATAACAGAACTGATATCGCAGGCCAAAGCATGAGAAAAATCCAATCAGGATTTATTTAGAAACCTCTGCGTTCCTATGCGTCCCTATTGAGCAGTGAAAGGGATATCAACCAGATTATTTTTCTATGTCTTCCCTAATGTGTCTAGTGTCACAAGACATAGTTTCAGGCTTTTATTTTGAAAAATTATCGTGAGCGACAACATTGCGTCAGTGGTCAGCTGGTGGCTCTCAGAGTGATATGTGCGTAATAGACAAATGCGGCCATTGTTTCTCTCGCCCCTACTAAGAAGCCAACTGACCCGGGTGATATATTATCGAATATATATTTGAAAACACCTTGAGGATTGATTATTAACAATGTTTTCCATGTTTCTGTCGATATTATGGATCCAATTTGGAATATCGGCGTTGTCGTGACCGCAATTTCCGGTCGATTTCTCAACCAAATGTGAACAAACAGAGCTATTTCGGCTACAAAAATAATCTTTATGGAAAAAAGGAACATTTGCTATCCAACTGGGAGTCTCGTGAGTGAAAACATCCGAAGCTCAAAGGTAAACGATTTAATTTGATTGCTTTTCTGATTTTCGTGACCAGGTTGCCTGCTGCTAGCTAGGCATAATGCTATGCTAGGCTATCGATAAACTTACAGAAATGCTTGTCTTGCTTTGACTGTAAAGCATCATTTCAAAATCTGAGATGACAGGGTGATTAACAAAAGGCTAAGCTGTGTTTCAATATATTTCACTTGTGATTTCATGAATATGAATATTTTCTAGTAATATTTTTTGTCCGTTGCGTTATGCTAATTAGTGTCAGTTGATGACAAATCAAATCAAATTTTCGGGGATCCGGGAGCAGTAGTTCAAGATGTTAAAAGTGGTGTAGGTCTTATTTATTTTAAAAGCATATTGAAGTTAGAAGCAATATGATTTGAAGCAATAACTATTTCAGCATTGTTTCATGCTGCTCTGAGACAAGCATGGGGACTGGTCTTGATAAATCAATGAGATTTTTTATTTTCACTGAATATCCATTTGGGTATTGGTTACACTACAATTAGAGTGTGGAAATGTTATGCCCCATAGATATTAATTTAGACTATTCCAATCCTCTTATGCTCTTAGTACTGTAGCCTACTCCAGACCGTCATGTTGTACAGCGCCATAGTTTTCGTACCATCCTAACGGAAACCCTGAGGGTTTAATTTTTGTATTTTCTTGCAGTAGAAAGACCATAATATTAATCAATTAGTTAATAAGCTACATTTCTTAAAATCAATTCCATATACTATGTTTACAAAAAAGGTTTTAAATTCTCTAGTAATGCCAATACTGAAGACTATCAAATACTTCTCAAAGATGCCCTCTGGTGATCAAACTAGCACTAACTTGCATTAATGGTAAAAATGGCTGACAAATGACGTGCCATAGAATTCTGCATGCAGCACAACAACTTTTAGAGGAGGAACCACTGTAGATCAGCTAGGCCACGACAAAACCTTTGATATGGAGTGAAATACATTGAGGGATATTGAAGATTTCTTACATTGAGATACTCCACAGGCTTGGTGACGTTAAACTTGTCCATCGTGGAGATAATGATGGCGGGCGTGGTGAGAAAGAAGAGCAGGAGGAAAAGGATGCAGTTGATGATGAAGCAGCGAATCCACCAGGAAATCCCCCCCAATGATAAGTGCTCCCTGTCAGAGAAGTTGACATACACAGAGATCATTTGTATACCATCCAGCATTTAAACAGGTCATCCCACATGCACATTAAAGTGTTACCTTCATATCAGACTTAATACAATACCTTCTGGTAATGTAACATACATAAGAAAAATAGAACACTAGTTTTAAAAGATAATACAATCCAAAGATGTGTTGATATCAAATCTATCGAGCAAAATTCACACCTGTGTGCACACGCACATACTACTATTCTGTTTTACGGGCCCTGACCAATTGTGCTATTATATTTTCTTTTTTTTCTGATCTTAACTCTTTTGTACATAATGTTACCACCATAGTTCCTATGACTAAAAGAGCTTCTGGATATCAGAACAACGATCCTCGATATGGAGGAGGAGTTCTACTTCAATGAGTCGGTGGCAAAGGACAGGCCCAAATCCCAGCCATTCGAAAAAGGAAGAGGCGGCGTTATAGAGACTGGCATGTGGGATACCTGACGAGACTATGTCGGCGAGTGGATAAACCACCTCTACCCTCTGTTCTATTGGCGCATGTGCAATCACTGGAGAATAAACTGGACGAGTTCTGTTCGAGACTATCAACATGATCTGAAGAAATCGAATATCCTATGTTTCTCAGAGTCATGGCTGAACAAGGACATGGAAACTATAAATCTAGCTGGTTTATCTATACATCGGTAGGACATAACAGCAGGGTTGGGTAAACTCAAGGGGGGGGGGGGGTGCGTCTCTTTGTTAACAGCTGATGCGCAATCTATAATATTAAGTAAGTTGAGGTTCTGCTCGCCTGAGTGAGAATACCTAATGATAAGCTGTACACCATAACATTTCTGTCATCTATATTTTTCGTATCTGTCCATTTACTACCACAAACAGATACTGGCTGGAACTAAAACCACACTCAACGAGCTGTATGGGGCCATTAGCAAACAAGAAAATGCTCATCCAGAGGCGGCGCTTCTAGTGCCCGGTGATTTTAATGCAGGAAAACTGAAATCAGTCTTACATCATTTCTACCAGCATTTCACCAGTGCAACTAGAGGCGAAAGACAACTGTAGATCATCTTTACTCACAAAGATGCATAACAAAGCTCTCCCTCACCCTTCATTTGGAAAATCTGACCATAACTATCCTTCTGATTCCTGCTTACAAGCAAAAACTTAAATCAAATCAAAGTGTCACGTGAGCCAAATACAACAGGTGTACAACAGGTGTTTCACCTTAGTGAAATTGCTTACTTAAACATTGCACTGTTGGTTAGGGCTTGTAAGTAAAAAAAATAAAAAAATAAAAAAATAGGTATTAGGTAAACAATAGACAGGTAAAGAAATTTCTTAATTTCAGTAAAATGACAATGAAAATAACAGTAGGGAGGCTAAATACAGGTGGTACCAGTAGAGTCAATGTGTTGGGGCACCGGTTCGTCGGTCTAATTGAGGTAATATGCACGTGGGCATAGTTAAAGTGACGATGCATAGATGATAAACAGAGAGTAGCAGCAGCGTAATAGGGGGTTGGCGGGTTGGGGGTGGCGGGACACAATGCAAATAGTACGGGTAGCCATTTGATGATCTGTTCAGGAGGCTTATGGCTTAGAGGTAAAAGCTGTCGAGGAGCCTTTTGGTCCTAGACTTGGCGATCTGATACTGCTTGCCATGAGGTAGCAGAGAGAACAGTCTATGACTGGGGTGGCTGGAGTATTTGACCATTTTTAAGGTCTTCCTCTTGACACCGCCTGGTGTAGAGGTCCTGGATGGCAGGCAGCTTTGCCCCAGTGACATACTGGGCCATACGCACAACCCTCTGTAGTGTCTTGCTTCCGTAGGCCGAGCAGTTGCAGTACCAGGCAGAGATACAACCAGTCAGAATGCTCTCAATGTTGCAGCTGTAGAACCTTTTGAGGATCTGAGGACCAATGCCAAATCTTTTCAGTCTCCTGAGGGTGAATAGGTTTTGTCGTGCCCTCTTCACGACTGTCTTGGTGTGCTTGGACCATTCTAGTTAGTTGGTGATGTGGACACCAGGGAAGTTGAAGCTCTCAACCAGCTCCTCTACAGCCCAGTCGATTAGAATGGGGGAGTGCACGGTCCTCCTTTTCCTGTAGTCCACAATCATCTCCTTTGTCTTGATTATGTTGAGGAATAAGTTGTTATTCTGGCACCACCCGGCCAGGTCCCTGACCTCCTCCCTATAGGGTGTCTGGTCGTTGTCGGCAATGAGGCTGTTGTGGTGACGAGGCTGGTACCATTGTTGTGTCGTCTGATGTTGGAGTCGTGCCTGGCCATGCAGTCGTGGGTGAACAGGGAGTACAGGAGGGGACTGAGCACGCACACACCCCCGAGGGGCTCCGATGTTGAGGATCAGCGGGCAGATGTGTTGCTCCTACCCTCAGCAGCTGGGGGTGGCCCGTCAGGAAGTCCAGGATCCAGTTACAGAGGGAGGTGCTTAGTCTCAGGATTCTTAGCTTAGTGATGAGCTTTGAAGGCACTACGGTGTCGAACGCTGAGCTGTAGTCAATGAATAGCATTCTCATATAGGTGTGCCTTTTGTCCAGGTGGGAGAAGGCAGTGTGGAGTACAGTAGAGATGGCATCTGTGAATCTGTTGGGGCGATATGCGAATTGGCATGGGTCCAGGGTGTCTGGGATGATGTGAGCCATGACCAGCCTTTCAAAGCATTTCATGGCTACAGATGTGAGGACTACGGGGCAGTAGTCATTTAGACTGGTTACCTTAGCATTCTTGGGCACAGGGATTATGGTGGTCTGCTTGAAATACACTGCTCTAAAAAATAAAGGGAACACTAAAATAACACATCCTAGATCTGAATGAATGAAATATTCTTATTAAATAAATGTTTCTTCACATAGTTGAATGTGCTGGCAACAAATCACACAAAAATGATCAATGGAAATCAAATTTATCAACCCACGGAGGTCTGGATTTGGAGTCACACTCAAAATGAGGCTCAGTAGTGTGTGTGGCCTCCACGTGCCTCTATGACCTCCCTACAACGCCTGGGCATGCTCCTGATGAGGTGGCGGATGGTCTCCTGAGGGATCTCCTCCCAGACCTGGACTAAAGCATCCGCCAACTCCTGGACAGTCTGTGGTGCAACCTGCTGCACATCTGGGACATCATATCTCGCTCCATCCACCAACGCCACATTGGTGGATGGAGCGAGACATGATGTCCCAGATGTGCTCAATTGGATCCAGGTCTGAGGAACGGGCGGGCCAGTCCATAGCATCAATGCCTTCCTCTTGCAGGAACTGCTGACACACTCCAGCCACATGAGGTCTAGAATTGTCTTGCATTAGGAGGAACCCAGGGCCAACCGCACCAGCATATGGTCTCACAAGGGGTCTGACGATCTCATCTCGGTACCTAATGGCAGTCAGGCTACCTCTGGCGAGCACATGGAGGGCTGTGCGGACCCCCAAAGAAATGCCACCCCACTCCATGACTGACCCACCGCCAAACCGGTCATGCTGGAGGATGTTGCAGGCACCAGAACATTCTCCACAACGTCTCCAGACTCTGTCACGTCTGTCCCGTGCTCAGTGTGAACCTGCTTTCATCTGTGAAGAGCACAGGAAGCCAGTGGCGAATTTACCAATCTTGGTGTTCTCTGGCAAATGCCAAACGTCCTGCACGGTGTTGGGCTGTAAGCACAACCCCCACCTGTGGACGTCGGGCCCATTTATTAACATTACTGACTGCTCAAAAGAGTTTGACTTGTTGCAGGTTCATATCACAGAGACAAAGGACAAGTTTGTGAGATGCAGGGTACAGTACTGTAAAAATAGGGGTACAAGGAGGAGGAAGAACAAAAAACAAAATTGCAGAGCAAAGCAGAGTAATAATTTCTGATCAATTGTGATGTTTTCGTTCATCAAAAGACAATGATGGAAAAATATGAATATTTTTTAGATTAAAAATGTACTTCTCCCTGAGAATTGTATGTTTTGAACAATGTGTTTTCTATTTTTCAGTGTATTGTTTACTGACTGCTTGAGAGTGTATATCATTTTGATCACTTTGTTTATGATTTGAGAGCAGTGCTGGATTTTGAACACAGGTAAAACTGTTTTGAGGCGAATGTTTCATTTTGCAAGAGGAGTCAGAGGTTATGTAAATAGTGCTTGAAGATGAGGTTTTGTGTTTAATGTTTTCAGGAAATGGAGCATGGTTTCAGAAATTGTGTTTTAGCAATTGAGAAAAACTAACTTCTGGGCCACATCCTGACTGACGGCAGCCCATTCTTGCATAGTCAATGCTTGGAGTTTGTCAGAATTTGTGGGGTGTTGTTTGTCCACCCACCTCTTGAGGATTGACCACAAGTTCTCAATGGGATTAAGGTCTGGGGAGTTTCCTGGTCATGGACCCAAAATATCGATGTTTTGTTCCCCAAGCCACTTATTTATCACTTTTGCCTTATGGCAAGATGCTCCATCATGCTGGAAAAGGCATTGTTCATCACCAAACTGTTCCTGGATGGTTGGGAGAAGTTGCTCTCGGAGGATGTGTTGGTACCATTCTATATTCATGGCTGTTTTCTTAGGCAAAATTGTGAGTGAGTGAATGGATTCTGAGATATGAATGGTCTCAGAATGCTTTACTGGACTGATGGTAGTGCTCACCTTGTCTTCTCCGGACAAGCTTTTTTCCAGATGCCCCAAACAATCGGAAAGGGGATTCAGCAGAGAAAATGACTTTACCCCAGTCCTCAGCAGTCCAATCCCTGTACCTGTTGCAGAATATCAATCTGTCCCTGATGTTTTTCCTGGAGAGAAGTGGCTTCTTCGCTGCCCTTCTTGACACCAGGCCATCCTCCAAAAGTCTTCGCTTCACTGTGCGTGCAGATGCACTCACACCTGTCTGCTGCAATTCCTGAGCAAGCTCTGTACTGGTGGTGCCCCAATCCTGCAGCTGATCAACTTTAGGAGACGGTCCTGGCGCTTGCTGGACTTTCTTGTGTGCCCTGAAGCCTTCTTCACAACAATTGAACCACTCTGCTTGAAGTTCTTGATGATCCGATAAGTGGTTGATTTAGGTGCAATCTTACTGGCAGCAATATCTTTGCTGTGAAGCCCTTTTTGTGCAAAGCAATGATGATGGCACCACCCTCCTTTTGAAGCTTCCAGTCTGTTATTCGAACTCAATCAGCATGACAGCGTGATCTCCAGCCTTGTCCTCGTCAACACTCATACCTGTGTTAATGAGAGAATCACTGACATGATGTCAGCTGGTCCTTTTGTGGCAGGGCTGAAATGCAGTGGAAATGTTTTTTGGGAATTCAGTTCATTTGCATGGCAAAGAGGGACTTTGCAATTAATTGCAATTAATCTGATCACTCTTTATAAAATTCTGGAGTATGTGGAAATTATCATCATACAAACTGAGGCAACAGACTGAAAATGTATATTTGTGTCTCTCAACTTTTGGCCACGACTGTACACATTACCTCAACTACCTCGTAGCCCCTAAAACATTGACTTGGTAACGGTACTTCTTTTATATAACATTGTGCTTGTTATTTTATTGTGTTACTATTTCCTTTTTTTATTTTGCAAATGTGTCTTACTTTTTAACACTGCAGTGTTGGAAAAGAGCTTGTAAGCAAGCATGTAGCGGTAAAGTCTACACCTGTTGTATTCGGCGCATGTGACAAAACGTTTTATTTGATGCGGAGTCAGCTAAGCATGGGCGGAGACTGAGTGGGTTATTAAGTTATTGGCAAGCATTCAGTCAACCGCAAAGCTCCAAAGTCACGGTTTCAGGAAAAGAGCTGACTGGAAGTCAAGGGGGGCTGAGGATCACTAATGAGTTTTGGACAAATACCTATCATCACACCATCCCCTCCTTCCATAGCCACATTCTGTCCTTGAGTGCAAAGGTGTGGAGTGTAGTCGTTCTACAGAAAGGATTACTCAGCACTTCACATCACGGACAAACTGAAATGGCACATCACAGACAAACTGAAATGGTCCACCCACAGAGAGTGTGGTGAAGAATGAGTCAGGGGGCTGAAGAAATTTAGTTTGTCAACTAAAACCATCACAAACTTTTACAGATGCATAATTGAGAGCATCCTGTATGACCTCCTGGTACGGCAACTGCACCACCCACAATCGCAAGGCTCTCCAGAGGGTGGTGCGGTCTGCACAACATATCACAGGGGACAAACTACCTGCCCTCCAGGACACCTACACCACCCGATGTCACAGGAAGACCAAAATGATCATCAAGGACAACAACCAGCCGGGCCACTGCCTGTTCACCCCGCTACCATCCAGGCGGTCAGGTCAGAATAGGTGCATCAAAGCTGGTACCGAGAATGAAAAACAGCTTCTAGCTCAAGGCCATCAGACTGTTAAACAGCCATCACTAACACAGAGAGGCTGCTGCCTACACACAGAGTTGAAATCATTGGCCACTTTAATAAATGGATCACTAGTCACTTTAGTAAATGCCACTTTAATGTTCACATATCCTGCATTTACTCATCTCATATGTATATACTGTATTTTATACCCTCTATTGCGCCTTGCCTATGCCGCTCTCATTGCTCATCCATACACACACACACACACACACACACATACATTTTTTTTTAATATACAAGAGTCCCTACATACAAATCTAAGTAAAGGAATGAAATAAGATATATATATATATATATATATATTCTTATTCCATTCCTTTACTTAGATTTGTATGTATTAGGTAGTTGTTGTGGAATTGTTAGATATGGCTGCACTGTCGGAACTAGAAGCACAAGCAGTTCGCTACACTCGCAATAACATCTGCTAACCATGTGTACGTGTCCAATAAAAATTGATTTAATGATAAGAGTCCCTTTTAGCCTTTCTTGATGCCCTCCTTTGTTCTACCTCGACATCACAGTTTGTGCTAGCCCCATAGAAATATAATTAGTATTATATTCTAAATTCTATGGCTGGCCCACCCTGTGCAGGACACTGTCTCTTACCAGCGCACGTTCTGAGGGTCAGGAGCATAGCTCACACTCCAGTTGTAGACGTGGAGACTTTCACTGAACTGGGATGACTTGGGCTCTTGGCGACAAGTGCAGCCATGGCATTGGCAGGCATTGAAGTCCTTTAGGATTCTGTGATAAGCGGTAAATGGCAGGGAAATTGAGTAGGCTACACAAGCTTTTATTACATATGGCATTTGGTGACGGCACTGATCTACTGAGGCGGTTTGAAAGACCATCCTGGTCAGATGTAGCACAGATATCGAATTATGTTAAGATCGACTCACATTGCGGTCATGGCCTCATTCTGGAAAGTGACGAACGCCATGCCAAGAGGTTTGGTGTTGACCTTCTCTTTCTCCTTTCTGTAGTCCTCCTTCAGTTTGGCCTCCCGCTTAGTATAGAAGCTCACCGCCTCTTCCTGAAATATGACAGATTATAATTTACATAACATTGCACAGTAGTCCAATTTTCATTGCCTAAAGGTACAACCTAATACATTTGGTGGTTTTCTGGGTGTCTAACCTGCTCACAGCCTTTGATGACACAGCAGCAGAGGTGTCCACAGGGTTTGGGGTTGATCATGGTGGGCATGTGCTCTTTGGCCATGAGATCAGTGAAGAACTTTAAACTGCGCTCTGTCTTCTTCCTGTGAGGCAACACACGCACACAAAAACCATATTGTAAGCTCTACACATGGTGCACACAACACACAATTCTGCACACATGCATGGTGACATCCATTTACGACCACACAATCTAATCAGAGCAGTATATACACTCGCGAACATGCATATATACGCTCACACATATATCACCAGTCAGAAGTTAGGACAGACCTACTCATTCCAGGGATTTTGTTAATTTGGACTATTTTGTACAATAATAGTGAAGACATCAAGACTATTAAACAACACATATGTAATCATGTAGTAACCAAACTTTTGACTGGTACAACAGACAAAGTAAGGCTCAAGACTTCGGGTGAGTGCATTCCGACATAACTTTGGCAATCAATTCCAGTAGAATGGGGGGTATCTGGAGATCAATAGTGTTTAGCACCAGTGGGAGAGTAGGAGGAGATCAAGATGGCCACTGCTGAGTCATCAAGGGCTACTTCAGTCATCAGAACTCACGGACCTAAAAAAATAAGGCCTCTCTCCTCCGATATCTTTTTAGGTCACACAGATAACATGTCTTTGCAACAGTGTCCATAACTTTGCTTAACTTTGTTTAAAGTGGTTTGTCTACAGGTTATTTTCTAAGTGTAATGAATTACAGTTACCTATCCAACATTATAATCAGTAAAGTAAACTTTTGGATTACCCAAACTCTATAAAGTAATCTAAGTTTAGGCATTAACTCCGAATGGTTACGGTTTGTAATAGGCTTAGAACAAAAATATTAAAAAACAACGTTCTATCGGTGGATTCAAACATGCAACCTTTGGAACCAGAGGCAGACGAAAGCAAAACCAGCAAAACCAAAGCCTACTTGGATGGTAACAGAGCTCACTGTTGCCCCTAGTTGCTGGTTCCGACATCCTCAGACATGAATGTTGAATACTGACTTGTATATCACGGGTGAACTACCTGTTCAAGATATAGGATTTTCAAGAAGCAAAGTGTAACGTGCCACATCACTGTATTAACTAAATTAAATGAAAAAAATACCCAAATATAGTTTGCGTGGATTATTCCTTGAAGAGGCATTAGAAGACAAAAATAAACCATCAAACACATTTGGTGTGTCGTCATAGTGGTCTCGGATTTGTGGTCAGACTCGCTCACCTGGAACAAACTTTTTTCCAATGCTGAATTGAGAAAACAAAGGAGTTCATGTATTTTTTCTCAATCATCGTTTCTGCATTTAAATGTAATCCAAGAAGTAAACATGTAACAGTTACTTTCTAAATGTAATCTGTTACAGTTACCTATCTAAAATTCTAATCAGTAAATGGTATTTAGGGATGACCCAAACTCACTAAAGTAATCTAAGTTTAGGCATTAAATCCACATTCTTAAGGTTAGGCATTAACCAGTGATGGAAAAAGTACCCAATTGTCATACTTGAGTCATTTTCTGTTAAGGTATTTTACTTTTTTTTTTTTTTAAGTCACACAGTAAAATACTACTTGAGTAAAAGTCGAAAAGTATTTGATTTTAAATATACTTAAGTATCACAAGTAAAAAGTATAAATCGTTTCAAAATCCTTATATTAGGCAAACCAGAAGGCGTGATTGTCTTCATTATTTACGGATAGGCCAGAGGCACACCTTTAGACTTAATTTACAAATAAAGCATTTGTATTTAGTGAGTCTGCCAGATCAGAGGCAATAGGGATGAGCAGGGATGTTCTCTTGATAAGTGTGTAAATTGGACTATTTTCCTGTTCTGTTAAGCATTCAAAATGTAGCAGGGTACTTTTGGGTGTCAAGGAAAATGTATGGTGTAAAAAGTACATTATTTTCTTTAGGAATGGAGTGAAGTAAAAGCTGTCAAAAATATAAATAATAAAGTAAAATACAGATACCAAAAAAACTACTTAAGTAGTACTTTAAAGTATTTTTACACCACAGGCATCAACTCTGAATGGTTAAAGTAAGAGTTAAGGATTAGTTACTCCCCATGTAGTTACTCCTCAAACCTGTGTCTCCATATACAATTCAAACACTATTTTATGAACATTACACTTGCCTTGGCCCATTTGTTGAGAGTGAGGAGGTAATGAATTAAATGTATATATCTCCAACAATGTTTTTGCTTTTGAGCCCTTTTTTTCCTTCAAAAAGGCAGGAATAAATTCCACCTGGAATTCTTCTACAGTAACTACAGATGTAGGATCTTAATTAGACCTGTATTGTCGGAGGAAAATAATCCTGAAGAAACAGGATTTGTATGTTTAGTCCATCATGTAGCTTGATCGCGGGTCAAAATGAGGCTACATGAAGTGGAATACTGATAATATTAATATGTGTTAGCGCGGGTTTCAGTGAAAATATGTTAAATCACTCATCTGCATTGCAGCGCAGGAAAATCAAAGCAACAAAAGAGTGATCAAATTAAATGGGAAGTAATATTTATAATATAGGCTATAGAATATACCCCACGTGACAAGACTATGTAATTATCCTACTAAAAATGTTTGACTCCATAAAGATTATTTAACAAAATGCAAGAAACTATAGTTAACTTACAGTAAGTAATAGGATATCAAGAAAGCTGTCTTTCAAAGGCAAAAAACTGTAATATTATTGTAAAATAAATGAAAAACTTGTACAAGGCACAAGCTTAAGTTACAAAGCCTTATTGTAGGTATGATCAGGCCGGGAACCAGAGAGAAGTCATGGCTTGTGCCATAGCTCTTGGGGGAGAGAGAGGTAGAAAGACTGTGTATATTTCACCAACGCAGGTCAAGAACAAAGAGAAAGAGACAATGAATCTAGGAGCTTTTTTTTTATAAGAATCTGCCTTGTTTCGATTCAAAATCTGAGTTGTTGACCAATGGCATTACTGTTGAGTTAACTTCCAATCATATCAGACCCGCAGGATAATAAAGACAACAGAACCTCTGCTTTACAGAGGTGTGACAGAATGGGGGATGTGGAAAGCAACACAGAGAAGGCTAAATTCTTAAGACAAATTAAAAATCTTTGCATACAGTGTAGAGTCACTTCAGGGGCTGGGCCGCCCTATAATCCTTCATCTGTACAATTTTGTCGAGCCAAGCCATTTTATGTAGTGAGGGTTGGATCTGTTCGGGGCTGAAATTGTGATGAAGCAGTGAGAATGAACACAACAGCAGGTAAAGGTCTCACCTCTCAGCATTCAGGGACATGAGTTTGGCTACGTTGTAGCAGATTCGAGCATCCAGAACAGTGCAGTTCTCATAGGCTTGTCTGTGTGACAATGGCGAGAGAAAACAAAAAAGAACAATTACCATACTATAATGAGTTGATAAAGTCAGTGATCTTAAAATGCAGTGACATTTTTTTATATTAAGCAAACCAGATGGCACGACTTTGTTTTTTAAATGTACAGATAGCCAGGGGAACACTCCAACACTCAGACATCATTTACAAATGAAGCATGTGTGTTTAGTGAATCTGACATATCAAAGGCATGGCGATGACCAGGGATGTTCACTTGATAAGTGTGTGAATTATACAACTTTCATGTGTTACGTTCTAAATAACAGGGTACAAACTGACAGACAACTAGGAAAATCTCAAACCAAGTGTATTCACCCAATGGGTCAGACAGATGAACAGACAGACATTCACACAAGCAATTGAACTATTCCTCCTATGCAGAGTGTCCTTCTTACACATCTGAACAGCCAACACACCTCTGTTGCTAGACAAAACGTTAGTGATCCGTTCTTCCTCACTTCATCAGACCTGACCTCAGCCCAAATTCCTCACTCCTCGGCAACTCACGGCTGTCCTGTTGACTTGTACCAGACTGTGGCCCCTTCTCCTTTCCATAGGATCCCTGATGTCTAATAATAACATATTCTGACAGAATGTAAACTTTCTACATTCCCCTCTCTCCTTCAGTGACATGAATAAGGATATTAGAAGTGAGAACCAATGAACTGTCTTTGCGAAGCATTGAAATTGTAACAAGTACTTTTGGGTGTCAGGGAAAATGTTTAGAGTGAAAAGTAAATTATTTTCTTTATGAATGTAATGGAGTAAAAGTAGTATAACATAAATAGTCATGTACATATACCCCCAAAAACAACTTACGTAGTACTTTAAAGTATTTTTACTTAAGTACTTTACACCACTGATCTTCACCCACTTCCTACATACAGCGCCTTCAGAAAGTATTCAAAATGGACAGCCTGAATTCAAAATGGATTAAATGTTGTTTTTTTAAACGATCACCCATCTACCTACACACAACAACCCAATTTCCACGACACCTTCCCCAGCGGTACCGGAGTGCCAAGTCGAGATCCAAAAGGCTTCTTAACAGCTTCTACCAAATGGCCATAATACTCCTGAACAGCTAATCAAAGGGCAACCCAGACCCCTCTTTTACGCTGCTGCTACTCTGTTTATAATCTATGCATAGTCACTTTAACTCTACCTACATGTACATTATTAACTCAATTACCTCGACTAACCAGTGCCCCCACACATCGACTCTGTACCAGTATCCCCTATATATAGCCTCCCTTGTTATTTTACTGCTGCTGTTTAATTATTTGTTCCTTCTACCAGCTTGTAAGTAAACATTTCACTGTAAGGTCTACTACACCTGTTGTATTTAGGGCATGTGACAAATATAATTGGATTTCATATACTGTATGCCTCAATTTCAGATATCTACGGACAGTTTCTTGGACTTCGTGTTATGATTTCTACTCTGACAAGAATTGTCAACTGTGTTTCTTTCTAAATTATGTCCAAAACAATTGAATACTTAAAAATCGGATTGTAGTAACAGCTCAAGGATGACCAAAGGAAATTGGATGCATCGGAGCCCAATTTGGAGTGTCATAGCAAAGGGGTGTGAATACTTACGTTAATGAGACATTTCTGTATTTCATTCTCAATACATTTGCAAATCTTTCTAAAAAACATGTTCTCACTTTGTCATTACGGGGTATTGTGTGTGGTTGGGTGAGATGTTATATTTGAATCCATTTAGAGTTCATACTGTAATAAAGAAATATGGAATAAGTCAAGGGGTTGGAATACTTTCTTTGGCACATAGAGTGGGGTCGGAAATGATTGACACCCTTGATTAAGATGAGCAATAATGACTGTATAAAATTCAAAGACTGAGCTTTATTATTATGCAACAAAGAAAAAAATTGGGATTGGTATTTATTAAGGATCCCCATTAGCTGCTGCCAAGGCGCCAGCTACTCTTCCTGGGGTCCAGCGACATTAATGCCGTTTTAGACCATTTCAAATATTACATGACATTACATTTCGTAACACTTTACCCTATACATTAAGTGTGTTCCCTCAGGCCACTATCACATATTTACAATAAAACATCCATGTGTACGTGTGTAGAGTGTGTGTCTTATGTGCCTGTGTGAGCGCGGCTTCAGTCCCCACTGTTCCATAAGGTGTATTTAAAAAAAAAATGAAAATCAGATTCTACTGCTTGCATCGGTTACCTGATGTGGAATAGAGTTCCATGTAGCCATGGCTCTATGTAGTACTGTGCGCCTCCCATAGTCTGTTCTTGACTTGGGGATTGTGAAGAGACCTTTGGTGGCATGTCTCGCGGGGTATGCATGGGTGTCTGAGCTGTGTGCTAGTAGTTTAAAAACATACACCTCAGTGCATTCAGCTGGTCAACACTTCTTACAAAAACAAGTGGTGATGAAGTCAATCTCTCTTCCACTTTGAGCCATGAGAGATGTACATGTATACCATTAATGTTAGCTCTTCGTGCACATTTAAGGGCTAGCCGTGCTGCCTTGTTCTGAAGTCTCTGTGTTTCACCTGAACACACAACTGAACAGTGGTCCCGGTGCAAACAAACTAGAGGCTGTAGGACCTGCCTTGTTGATAGTGTTGTTAAAAAGGCTTTTACTCAAAGCCAGTGGCATTTCGTTAGTAAAGATTGAAAAAAAAGTAAGGGGTCTAGACAGCCAACCTCAGAAATTCCTGATTCTACCTGGATTGTGTTGGAGAGGCTTCCATTAAGTTAACACACTGTGTTCTGTTAGACAGTTAACTCCTTATCCACAACATAGCAGGGGGTGTAAAGCCATAACTCATATGTTTTTCCATCAACAGACTATGATCAATAATGTCAAAAGCCGTACTAAAGTCTAACAAAACAGCTCCCACAATCTCTTTAACATAATTTCTCTCAGCCAATCAGTCATTTGTGTAAGTGCAGTGCATGTTGAATGTCCTTCTCTATAAGCATGCAGAAAGTCTTGTTAATTTGTTTACAGTAAAATAGCACTGGTCTTAAACCATTTTTTCCAAATGTTTATCAAGATTTGGTAATAGGCTGATTGATCAGCTATTTGAGCCAGTAAAGAGGGCTTTACTGTTCTTGGGCAGCGGAATTACTTTTGCTTCCCTCCAGGCCTGGGGGCACACTTTCTAGTAGGCTTAGACTGAAGATATGGCAAATAGGAGTGTCAATATCATACACTATTATCCTCAGTAATTGTCCATCCAAGTTGTGAGACCCCCGTGGCTTGTCATTGTTGATATAAAACAAAAAAATATTGTCTAACAATACAATTGTTCAGAGAAATACATTTAGTTAAACAAGTAATCTTTTTTTTTCTCTAAACACGGGTCAAAATGATTTACACCCATACATATTATTTTGAATAAAGTGGTAAAATGTGTAGTATTTGGTCCCTTATTCCAAGCATGAAATGACTACATCAAGCATGTGACTCTACAACTTGGACGCATTTTAGTTCTTTATTTGTGTTTAAGGTTATTTTATGCCCAATATAAATGAAATGGAAAATAATGTACTGTGTCATTTGAGTCACTTTTACTGTAAATAAGAATATACAGTTTATCTAAACACTTAAGCTACCATGTTACAGATAATCCTGAATTAATCGTGAATAATGAGTGAGATCATACCCCCAAGACATGCTAACCTCCCCTGTTACTTTGTAATGTTTAGAAACATTCTCTTCTTATTTACAATAAAATTGACTACAAAATGACAATACATTACTTACCATTCATTTACATTGGGCACAACATAATCGCAAACACAACCAAAAGGTACTGCAAATGCATTTGTAGGGTCACAAGCTTGATGTAGTCACTGCATGCTAGGAATATAGGACCACGGACCTTATTTATAAGTCTTTGGGGCTGTGAATCATTTTGACCCCTTCCTTTTTGAGAAAAAAAATATTGCTTGTAAAAACAAAATCTCTTTCTCGGAACAATTGTATTAGTATGAAATATAATTTCCCTTTTTATTTGCATACAATATAGCTCAGTATTTGGATTATTTACTTTACACAGTCATTATTGATCATCTTTATCAATGATGTCAATCAATTCTGACCGTACTGTAAGAATTTACCACACATGCAGGTGCAAGCCAATGCCTTGCCGATGCCTGACAGGAAATGAAACCAGAGAAACGCTTACTCAAAGTGTTGTTTTATGTGGACCTCTTCGGCATATTTGGAGATCCCATTGATAAATAAAGTACGTTTCACCTGGAAAAGAGCATATGCCTTGATTTATGACTGCTGAAAATAACACATCTGTTAAATCAGATGTTGACATTTACTGTACATCAGAACAATTACATTCCAAATGTTCCTGTAGTGGCCCACTGATTAAGTGGACATTGCATTCATCTGATTTTGACTAAGCTGGATAAAATAAATAAACTTTACCAGGTCGTCCTCCTTGTAATGCATCTTGGAAGTGTGTCGTCTCATGCTGTACACAGTCAGAAGCAGGTATATGAATGCAAACGAAGTGTGGAGCCACAAGAGGTTAGTCCTGAGATAAAATGCAGAAGAGGTTTTAAAAATGTGTTGGTTAAAATATGTCTAAAAACATAACAAATCAGCATATAATCATCTGATCATGATGTAACAAAATATTGCAACCAGTTTTGCCTGCTGGGATTGTCCGTAACTACCGATCATTCTTTATTTTCAAATAATGCCATTGGTTTAATAACCAACCAAATAAAAGCATGTTATAAAATATGTACCAACCCAGACTTCAGGTTTGCTATAGTGGTCCGCCCAAAGCTGTATGGATTATTTTCTGCTGACAAAAAGAGAATAATGTATATAGACATTTCCTTGTGAAAATTCCTTTAAGTATTTATATTGTCTGTAGTTAGTTATCAGTTTGTCAATTTAAATAAGACTTTCTTGTAGTTTAGTTATCAAATCAAATTTTATTTGTCACATACACATGGTTAGCAGATGTTAATGCGAGTGTAGCGAAATGCTTGTGCTTCGAGTTCCGACAATGCAGTAATAACCAACAAGTAATCTAACTAACAATTCCAAAACTACTGTCTTATACACAGTGTAAGGGGATAAAGAATATGTACATAAAGATATATGAATGAGTGATGGTACAGAGCAGCATAGGCAAGATACAGTAGATGGTATCGAGTACAGTATATACATATGAGATGAGTATGTAAACAAAGTGGCATAGTTAAAGTGGGTAGTGATACATGTATTACATAAGGATGCAATAGATGATATAGAGTACAGTATATACGTATGCATATGAGATGAATAATGTAGGGTATGTAACATTATATTAGGTCGCATTATTTAAAGTGGCTAGTGATATATTTGACCTAATTTCCCATCAATTTCCATTATTAAAGTGGCTGGAGTTTAGTCAGTGTCAGTGTCAGTGTGTTGGCAGCACCACTCAATGTTAGTGGTGGCTGTTTAACAGTCTGATGGCCTTGAGATAGAAGCTGTTTTCAGTCTCTCGGTCCCAGCTTTGATGCACCTGTACTGACCTCGCCTTCTGGATGATAGCGGGGTGAACAGGCAGTGGCTCGGGTGGTTGTTGTCCTTGATGATCTTTATGGCCTTCCTGTAACATCGGGTGGTGTAGGTGTCCTGGAGGGCAGGTAGTTTGCCCCCGGTGATGCGTTGTGCAGACCTCACTACCCTCTGGAGAGCCTTACGGTTGTGGGCGAAGCAGTTGCCGTACCAGGCGGTGATACAGCCCGCCAGGATGCTCTCGATTGTGCATCTGTAGAAGTTTGAATGCTTTTGGTGACAAGCCGAATTTCTTCAGCCTCCTGAGGTTGAAGAGGCGCTGCTGCGCCTTCTTCACGATGCTGTCTGTGTGAGTGGACCAATTCAGTTTGTCTGTGATGTGTATGCCGAGGAACTTAAAACTTGCTACCCTCTCCACTACTGTTCCATCGATGTGGATAGGGGGGTGTTCCCTCTGCTGTTTCCTGAAGTCCACAATCATCTCCTTAGTTTTGTGGACGTTGAGTATGAGGTTATTTTCCTGACACCACACTCCGAGGGCCCTCACCTCTTCCCTGTAGGCCGTCTCGTCGTTGTTGTTAATCAAGCCTACCACTGTTGTGTCGTCCGCAAACTTGATGATTGAGTTGGAGGCGTGCGTGGCCACGCAGTCGTGGGTGAACAGGGAGTACAGGATAGGGCTCAGAACGCACCCTTGTGGGGCCCCAGTGTTGAGGATCAGCGGGGTGGAGATGTTGCCTACCCTCACTACCTGGGGGCGGCCCGTCAGGAAATCCAGTACCCAGTTGCACAGGGCGGGGTCGAGACCCAGGGTTTCGAGCTTGATGACGAGCTTGGAGGGTACTATGGTGTTGAATGCCGAGCTGTAGTCGATGAACAGCATTCTCACATAAGTATTCCTCTTGTCCAGATGGGTTAGGGCAGTGTGCAGTGTGGTTGAGATTGCATCGTCTGTGGACCTATTTGGGCGGTAAGCAAATTGGAGTGGGTCTAGGGTGTCAGGTAGGGTGGAGGTGATATGTGGACACTTCATGATGACGGAAGTGAGTGCTACGGGGCGGTAGTCGTTTAGCTCAGTTACCTTAGCTTTCTTGGGAACAGGAACAATGGTGGCCCTCTTGAAGCATGTGGGAACAGCAGACTGGTATAGGTATTGATTGAATATGTCCGTAAACACACCGGCCAGCTGGTCTGCGCATGCTCTGAGGGCACAGCTGGGGATGCCATCTGGGCCTGCAAACCTTGCGAGGGTTAACACGTTTAAATGTTTTCCTCACCTCGGCTGCAGTGAAGGAGAGTCCGCATGTTTTCGTTGCAGGCCGTGTCAGTGGCACTGTATTGTCCTCAAAGGGGGCAAAAAAGTTATTTAGTCTGCCTGGGAGCAAGACATCCTGGTCCGTGACTGGGCAGGTTTTCTTCTTGTAATCCGTGATTGACTGTAGACCCTGCCACATACCTCTTGTGTCTGAGCCGTTGAATTGAGATTCTACTTGTCTCTATACTGACGCTTAGCTTGTTTGATAGCCTTGCGGAGGAATAGCTGCACTGTTTGTATTCGGTCATGTTACCAGTCACCTTGCCCTGATTAAAAGCAGTGGTTCGCGCTTTCAGTTTCACGCAAATGCTGCCATCAATCCACGGTTTCTGGTTAGGGAATGTTTTAATCGTTGCTATGGGAGCGACATCTTCAACACAAGTTCTAATGAACTCGCACACCGAATCAGCGTATTCGTCAATGTTGTTATCTGACGCAATACGAAACATATCCCAGTCCACGTGATGGAAGCAGTCTTGGAGGGTGGAGTCAGCTTGGTCGGACCAGCGTTGGACAGACCTCAGCGTGGGAGCTTCTTTTTTAGTTTCTGTCTGTAGGCAGGGATCAACAAAATGGAGTCGTGGTCAGCTTTTACGAAAGGAGGGCGGGGCAGGGCCTTATATGCGTCGCGGAAGTTAGAGTAACAATGATCCAAGGCTTTTCCACCCCTGGTTGCGCAATCGATATGCTGATACAATTTAGGGAGTCTTGTTTTCAGATTAGCCTTGTTAAAAATCCCCAGCTTCAATGAATGCAGCCTCCGGATAAATGGATTCCAGTTTGCAAAGAGTCAAATAAAGTTCGTTCAGAGCCATCGATGTGTCTGCATGGGGGGGATATATACGGCTGTGATTATAATCGAAGAGAATTCTCTTAGTAGATAATGTGGTCGACATTTGATTGTGAGGAATTCTAAATCAGGTGAACAGAAGGATTTGAGTTCCTGTATGTTTCTTCCATCACACGATGTCTCGTTAGCCATAAGGCATACGGCCCCGCCCCTCTTCTTACCAGAAAGATGTTTGTTTCTGTCGGCGCGATGCGTGGAGAAATCCGCTGGCTGCACCGCCTCCGATAGCATCTCTCCAGTGAGCCATGTTTCCGTGAAGCAAAGAACGTTACAGTCTCTGATGTCCCTCTGGAATGCTACCCTTGCTCGGATTTCATCAACCTTGTTGTCAAGAGACTGGACATTGGCGAGAAGAATGCTAGGGAGTGGTGCATGATGTGCCCGTCTCCGGAGTCTGACCAGAAGACCGCCTCGTTTCCCTCTTTTTCTGAGTCGTTTTTTTGGGTCGCCGCATGGGATCCATTCCGTTGTCCTGGTTGAAAGGCAGAACACAGGATCCGCGTCGCGAAAATCATATTCTTGGTCGTACCGATGGTGAGTTGACGTTGATCCTATATTCAGTAGTTCTTCTCGACTGTATGTAATGAAACCTAAGATGACCTGGGGAACTAATGTAAGAAATAACACGGAAAAAAACTGCATAGTTTCCTAGGAACGCGAAGCGAGGCGTCCATCTCTGTCGGCGCCGGAAGTGATAGTCAACCTAAACAAAGTAGTCTGTCAAAGAATACAACCTAAGAGCCGAGATATACTACGTGACCAAAAATATGCAGACACCTGCTCGTTGAATATCTCATTCCAAAATCAAGGGCATTAACATGAAGTTGGTCCCCTCTTTGCTGCGATAACAGCCTACACTCTTCTGGGAAGGCTTTCCGCTAGATGTTGGAACACTGCTACGTGTACTTGCTTCCATTCAGCCACTAATGTTGAACTATTACGCCTGGCTCGCAGTCAGCATTACAATTCATCCCAAAGGTATTTGATGGGATTGAGGTCAGGGTTCTTTGCAGACCTGTCAAGTTCTTCCACACTGATTTTGACAACATTTATGTATAGGCCTTGCTTTGTGCACAGGGGCATTGTCATGCTGAAACAGGACAGGGCCTTCCCCAAACTGAACAATGAAAAACCGCCCCAGACCATTATTCCTCCTCCACCAAACTTTACAGTTGCCACTAGGAATTGGGACAGGTAGCGTTCTCCTGGTGATCTTAGGCTTGTGTGCGGCTGCTCGGCCATTGAAACCCATTTCATGAAACTCCCAACAAACAGTTATTGTACTGACGTTGCTTCCAGAGTCAGTTTGGAACTCGGTAGTGATGACAAGGAAGCCTGTACAGAATAAAAATATTCCAAAATATGCATCTGGTTTACAATAAGGCACTAAAGTAAAACAGCAAAAAATGTGGCAAAGAAATGAATTTTCTCAGTGCCGAGGTGTCACTACAGCCTCGGGTTTGATCCCGTGACCGGGAGACCCATGAGGCGGCGCACAAATGGCCCAGCGCCATCCTGGTTTTGCTGGCCGGGAATTCCTTGTCTCATCTTGTCTCTAGCGACTCCTTGTGGACGGCCGGGCGCCTGCAAGCTGACTTCGGTTATCAGTTAGACGGTGTTTCCAACGACACATTGGTACAGCTGGCGTTCATGTTAAGCGAGCAGTGTGTCAAGAAGCAGGGCGGCTTTGTAGGGTCTTGTTTCGGAGGATGCATGCTTCTCGACCTCGGCCTCTCCTGAGTCCATAGGGGAGTTGCAGCGATGAGACAAGACTAACTACCAATTGGATATCACGAAATTAGGGATAAAAAGGGGTAAAAGTAAAAAATTGTTTTATAACTTTATGTCCTGAATACAAAGTGTTATGTTTGGGGCAAATTCAACAAAACTGAGTACCACTCTTCATATTTTCAAGCATTGTTGCAGCTGCATCATGTTATGGGTATGCTTTTCATCAGCAAGGAGTAGGGAGTGTTAAAATAAATGTAATAGAGCTAATCACCGATAAAATCCTAGCAGAAAACCTGGTTCGGTGCTTTCCAACAGACACTTGGAGACAAATTCACAGTACAGTAGGCCAATATCCTAAAACACAAGGCCAAATATATGATGGAATTGCTTACCAAGATGATGTTGAATGTTCCTGGGTGGCGTAGTTACAGTTTTGACTTAAATTGGCTTAAAAATCTATGGCAGTGCTTGAAGAACTTTAAAAAATAATAATGTGCAAATATTGTACAATACAAGTGTGCAAAGTTACCCAGAAAGACTCACAGCTGTAATGGATGCCAACGTTATTCTAACATGTATTGACTGAGGGTTGTGTTCAATATATTAGCAAAAAATTCTACAAGTATGTTTTCACTTTTTCATTATGGTGTAGTGTGTAGATGGGATTCCATTTTGAATTCAGGCTGTAACAACAAAATGTGAAATAAGTCAAGGGGTTTGAATACTTTTTGAAGGCACTGCAAATGCCTTAATGGGCTGTTTTGCCATATCATAAACCCAAACAAGGACCCATTGGACCATTTGTGTTTTGGTTGTCATAGGAGATTTTGTAAACGTTTAACTGTACAATGGAGAGCAGATATGCTACTTCCATGTGCATATCTGATGGAATTACGCCTTCCTTCATCTTGTTCCATTGTTTATTTCTTTGTTGAAGTCACATTATTTACGTACAGTCTCATATGACAACAAAAACAATGTAGTGTGTCTTTAGCTTAAGGTGATCTCATTAATAAGGGATTTATAAGGTAAACAAGAGGTACATATCATTAATAGAAATCTAGCACTCACCCAAAAGGTCTCCAGAAAAGTTAACCGGCAGGACGATGCCCACAGACAGAACCCCAACAACCACAAGCTGGCCGATGATGTGGCGCTGGAAGGAAAGGTAGTGCACGGCGTCCTCACCACACTTCTCCCGGATCTCCTCGTCCCTAGGTGGGGTGAGGGCAGGAGAAGTGGGTTCACTTTTGGAGTATAAGCTGAGCCCCATTTTCACAGAGACACGAAAATTATTTTTAACGTTTTTGACCTTATTTTTGGTGAAAGGGGTAGGGTGTAACATTTTTTACATTCTAACCACCACAAGCACAGCATGAGACCTAGTCATGTGCAGATCTGGGATAACTAGTTTAACTATGCTTTGTGCAAAGTAACCATTTTTTAGGACGAACAAATAGTTTGCTTGGAGGTGACTACAATAAATGGTATGGCTGTATCTGAAACTGCATGTTGCAGAAATGTAATTAATAGAGCAAACAATTTCCTATACTATTCCAATATAGCAGATCAACTGAAAGCTGCAATTGATTTTATGATAGCTGAAAATACTGCAGAGACATTCAAAGCCATTTGCAAACATCAAGTTGGATGCTTAGAAAAAAACAATTTAACATATTTTTTCATCTGAGGGTAAGTGCTCGTTTCAAACACACACACTATCCCATCTTTAAAGGGACAGTTTACACAGAATACAAACTAACATGATTTTCAACCTACCTTGGCTGTAGTTAATTCCATTTTTCCCTTTTGACATTTAATAGTCATATTTAGTCAACATTGAACTGTTCTTATGCCTGTGTAATAAAACAAATTACTTTTGGCGTAACATTTTATTAGCATGTTGTTAAATAACGTTTTGATAATTTCATAGCAATGAGTTTATTTATTTATAACTATTACTATTATGCAAATTATTTGATGAAAAAGTCCTATGTAACACCAATGTTGCCATTGTAATAATCAGTAACTACACATGTATAAGAACTTGATGTCAAGTGTTATTATATTACCTTGTGTCTCACTCATTATGAAAATACACGTGTTAGACATTTAGAAATGGCAAAAGTGGTCTACTCTAATATTGAGATGATTCTCTGTCCCCCACGTATTTATTTCTAGGATATACAGTGCCTTGCGAAAGTATTCGGCCCCCTTGAACTTTGCGACCTTTTGCCACATTTCAGGCGCTTTTAACGGACCTCTGAGACTATCACAGTGCAGGTGCATTTATACGGAGACTTGATTACACACAGGTGGATTGTATTTATCATCATTAGTCATTTAGGTATCATTTAAAGACAACGTGCAACAACTTCAAAGATTTTACAGAGTTGCAGTTCATAAGGAAATCCGTCAATTTAAATAAACTCACAAAATGTCAGAAATAAAAATGTTGTGCTTATTAAGGAACATTTCTTGGGTGTTTTAAGTCAGCCCGTGAAACCAATACGTTACATGTTGTTTATATTTTTGTTCAGTATATATTTAGTATACTAATTCAACTAGCTGTTGTAGTTTTTGGTTCGTCAAATATTTGGCAGCCATCAAATAAACACGTTGGTGTTTTCAAATTACTTGCATTCAGTGCCTTCAGAAAGTATTCAGCTCCCTCGATTTTTACCACTTTTTTTGTTACAGACTAAATTTAAAATTGATTAAATTGAATGGCTGTGATTGCAGTTACTCCACAATACTAACCTAATTGACTGAGTGAAAAGGCTGTACAGAATACAAATACTGCAAAACAAGCATCCTGTTTGCAACAAGCCACTAAAGTAATACTGCAAAAGAAATGGGCAAAGCAATTAACTCTTTGTCCTGAATATGTTATGTTTTGGGTAAATTCAATACAACATTACTGAGTACCACTGTCTATATTTACAAGGATAGTGATGACTGCATCATGTTATGGGTTTGCTTGTAATCGTAATGGACTGGTGAGTTTTTCAGGATATATATTTTTTTACTGAATGGAGCTAAGCACAGACAAAATTCTAGAGGAAAACCTGGTTCAGTCTGCTTTCCAACAGACACTGGGAGACACTGCCAAAACTACACTGGAATTGCTTAATTTCACATGGTGTTGTGCAAATGGAATAGACAACAGGTGGAAATTATAGGCAATTAGCAAGACACCCCCAATAAACGAGTGGTTCTGCAGGTGGTGACCACAGACCACTTCTCAGTTCCTATGCTTCCTGGCTGATGTTTTGGTCACTTTTGAATGCTGCCGGTGCTTTCATTCTAGTGGTAGCATGAGACGGAGTCTACAACCCACACAAGTGGCTCAGGTAGTGCAGCTCATCCAGGATGGGACATCAATGCGAGCTGTGGCAAGAAGGTTTGCTGCGTCTATCAGCGTAGTATCCAGAGCACGGAGGCGCTACCAGGAGACAGGCCAGTACATCAAGAGATGTGGAGGAGGCCGTAGGAGGGCAACAACCCAGCAGCAGGACCGCTACCTCCGCCTTTGTGCAAGGAGGAGCAGGAGGAGCACTGCCAGAGCCCTGCAAAATTACCTCTAGCAGGCCACAAATGTGCATGTGTCTGCTCAAACGGTCAGAAACAGACTCCATGAGGGTGGAATGAGGGCCCGACGTCCACAAGTGGAGGTTGTGCTTACAGCCCAACACCGTGCAGGACGTTTGGCATTTGTCAGAGAAGACCAAGATTGGCAAACTCGCCACTGGCGCCCTGTGCTCTTCACAGATGAAAGCAGGTTCACACTGAGCACGTGACAGACGTGACAGAGTCTGGAGACGCCGTGGAGAACGTTCTGCTGCCTGCAACATCCTCCAGCATGACCGGTTTGGCGGTGGGTCAGTCATGGTGTGAGGTGGCATTTCTTTGGGTGGATGCACAGCCCTCCATGTACTCGCCAGAGGTAGCCTGACTGCCATTAGGTACCGAGATGAGATCCTCAGACCCCTTGTGAGACCACATGCTGGTGCGGTTGGCCCTGGGTTCCTCCTAATGCAAGACAATGCTAGACCTCATGTGGCTGGAGTGTGTCAGCAGTTCCTGCAAGAGGAAGGCATTGATGCTATGGACTGGCCCGCCCGTTTCCCAGACCTGAATCCAATTGAGCACATCTGGGACATCATGTATCGCTCCATCCACCAACGCCACGTTGCACCAGACTGTCCAGGAGTTGGCAGATGCTTTAGTCCAGGTCTGGGAGGAGATCCCTCAGGAGACCATCCGCCAACTCAACAGGAGAGTGCCCAGGCGTTGTAGGGAGGTCATACAGGCACGTGGAGGCCACACACACTACTGAGCCTAATTTTGACTTGTTTTAAAGGACATTACATCAAAGTTGGATCAGCCTGTAGTGTGGTTTTCCACTTTAATTTTGAGTGTGACTCCAAATCCAGACCTCCATGGGTTGATAAATTTGATTTCCATGGATCATTTTTGCGTAATTTTGTTGTCAGCACATTCGACTATGTAAAAAAAAAAGTATTTAATAAGAATATTTCATTCATTCAGATCTAGGATGTGTTATTTTAGTGTTCACTTTATTTTTTTGAGCAGTGTATATCAGCCGTTGCGAATGTCAACCTCCACTCTGATCTACAGTGATCTGCAAGTTGAACATGGTGAGATTGTAGACTCCTAAATTGATAGTGCAATTTGTATAGGCGAGTGAACTAGCTACTTTATATGCCGATATCGTCTTTGGTTTCATTCCGTGTAGCTATGTTTGCTAGCTAGCTACCTAGCCCGCCAGCCAACCATAGAGTCGACTTGAGCTGCAACAAATTTCCACAACAACGTTCCATGTTGCTACCAACCTTACAGATAACGCCAAAATGAAACATTTGTTCACAAACATATTTTGTTCTCACATAGTGTTATTTAACACTGTAAATTAAAGGAACGAGTGGTTTTGGCTGGATTTGTTATTTAAACCAATTGCAAGTGGCATGACCTAAGCCAATTGAAGTTAGCCTCTGATTCAGCAGGGAATGATCAACAGTGTAAAATGCTCTGGAAAGGTCTAGAAAGGCGGCAGCACAATGTCTCTTATCTATACAATTTACTACATGAGATGCAGCAGAGATGGTGCCATGTCTTGGTCTAAAACCAGACTGATGAACAATCTGGATACATTTCATAGATAAGAAAGAGTGTAGCTGAGAATTAAATTGAGGATCCAATACTTTTGCTAGGCAAGAATGTTTTGAGATTGGAACAAACAGTGATAAATAACTATCGCCCTATCAGAGGTGGCCTTTAGCACAGTAGCAGAACTATTAATTTGGTTGCACATTTTGTGGCAACATTGCCGTGCCTCATCTCTGGCTTTTTCCCAATCAAGTATTTACATAGAATGTTGATAACAGACCCACTTACTTTATTCTGAAGATGGCAGTTAACCAGGAACAGAAGCCCTGCAATGTAGACATGCACAATGAAAAAAATCAGACATTTGAAAAATATGCAGTTGAAAACATTAGTCACCAGTCACATTTTCAACACATGAAGATTTAAAAAATAAAAAATAAATAATGAAATTCCACACAATTAAATAATTTGACATGTGTTAAATGTTTTAGTTTTTACGCCCCAATTCAATCAATTGCAGATAAATAAAAAACACAATGCTGGTTTATGCCATATCAGAGGTGTTTAAATCCAACATAGCAACATGCTATTCTCATGGTCATTGACATTGAATGTTAATGTGAAACCTAAATTCAAAACACAGTGTAAACATTCTGAATTAAACTATGGTGTTACATTATCTGCAATTTATTTCATTGGGGCCCAACTACTGTATGACCAGAGAGGGCAATAAAGAGGGGGACTGTCTGGGGTAAAGCCAACCTGATCTGGACGGCTATAGCGGTAGCCCAATCGTGACGTGAGTTTTAGTGAACAGACAGGGAGAGAGGAGGAAGAGCCTTAGCCTACCAGCTGGGATTAAAAGGCTAGGAGATAACATGGACCTGAATTGACCTACTAGGGTGATTACAGTGCTACGTATGACTCGGGGATATGGTATGGAGTTGCATAGAATGTTCTTGGGGGACATTGGCGTGTGGATAACTGACTGGTTTAGCTTATATTTCTGTGGTAGTCACAAGTTGTTTGGACTAAAGGAAAATGTCTGTTCCACACACTGGGGCATTTCACCTGAAGGATATTAATTCAAACTTTCACCATATATGAATCACCATATCTAATATTGTGTGCCATTAGTTGGAAGTCAAGAGTGATGGAGATAAGTCTCCCTTATTATAAAACGTCTATGTACTGCATCTATAAAGGGGTGGGTAGTCTTCATCAGGAGTCACTAAGTGGAAATCTGTCTGGTGAACAGGACCCACACTATACCCTCCCCCACCTGACTCCACCCACATCCAAGGCTGGCAGCCAACGGCTTTACAGTCCTTTGCTTGTCCTGCATTAACAGGGATGGGAGGCAAAGCCAATAGAGTCGTTTAAAGAGCTGCACGTGTGACTAGTAGGAGACAACCTCAGAGGTGGGGAGACATTCGGAGGTGGGGAGACATTCGGAGGGAGGGAGGGATTTCTCACGTTATCCCGTTGATCGAAGTCGACAGAGCTGGAGACTGAAGTGAGACGTTCATAGCGGTCTGGCGCTTCAGAATGCAGAGCTGAGGCAACACTGGAAACAGAGGACAAGTGTCAGGCTTTGACGGAGGCACAAAGAACACGGCAGGACCGGGTTCTGCAACCGTTACGTTTGTTAATTTATGGTTTGAAACAGAATGGAAATGAGGCTAGACGGATTTCTTCACAATTAAAATTAACAGTGTCGATTCCATTTAAATTCCATCAATTCAGAAAGTAAACAGAAAATTGGAATGTCAGTTTACAACATTTAAATGGAATTGACCCCAACCCACATCTTTCACTACTGCACATTTATCATAAAAAATGCCCTTTTATTAAATGAACCCATAATAGTTCCTCAACAATGTCCATAGAACCATGCCATTCTGTGTATATTTTATAGTCAGTTTGACAAACTCCATCTCTCTGAGGGTCTAACATGATACATTCAAGATCCCATCATCCTAGGCGGAATTACTGGCCAATCAAGCATTGCGTAGTTGGCACGCACTGTTAAACTGTTAATTTAGTCACATGATGTAATCCTATATTTTTTTACTGTAGATACTATGCACTAACAAAATCACAGAACACTTCACTTGAACTCCCCACTCCAAGGCAAACATCAAGAAGGCTTCTAGGTGAATGACATAATAGATGCCCAGCTCCACGAGTTCAACATAGCTACACAAACGTCAAAACTCGTGGGGCTGGATAGATGTCTAGATAATGGTTTGTGCCATGACTGTAAAGTCTGATAGCATCAGACAACAGTGAAATGATGGTTTATGACATCTGCCTTGTCAGGGAGGTAGGTATCAAGTAAAAGGGTTACCCCTCACTCTATAGGACAAGGGACAAACACAGTGTGCAACTAAGACCAACACAACTCTGGCTGAGGTTGCCCCAAGTATGCCAAACAGCACGAAAATAAGGTAGGCATCATTGAGGATACCCTCGAGCCAAATAAAGGTTGTGTGCTAGCAGTATAACTTTACAGACAGAAGGCAGGCTTTGAACGATCTATGTTGGCCACCATTGCATTGTGCTGCCAAACATGCCTGAGGACATACACTATATATACAAAAGTATATGGACACCCTTTCATATTAGTGGATTCAGCTATTTCAGTGACGCCCTTTGCTGACAGGTGTATAAAAATCGAGCACAAAGCCATGCAATCTCCAGACAAACATTGGCAGTAGAATGGCCTTACTGAAGAGCTCAGTGACTTTCAACGTGGCACCGTCATAGGATGACACCTTTCCAACAGGTCAGTTTGTAAAATGTCTGCCCTGCTAGAGCTGCTCGGGCAACAATAAGTGTTGTTATTGTGATGTGGAAACAGCTTGGAGCAACAACAGCCCAGCCGTAGATTCTTTCACATTTATTTTTACTTATTTAACTAGGCAAGTCAGTTAAGAACAAATTCTTATTTACAATGATGGCCTAGGAACAATGGGTTAACTGCCTTGTTCAGGGGCAAAATGACAGATTTTTACCTTGTCAACTCGGGGATTCGATCTAGCAACCTTTTGGTTACTGGCCCAATGCTCTACACTAGGCTACATGCTGTGAAGTGGTAGGCAACACAAGCTCACAGAATGGGACAGCTGAGTGCTGAAGAGCGTAGCGCTAAAAATCGTCTGTTCTCAATTGCAACACTCTCTACCGAGTTCCAAACTGCCTCTGGAAGCAAAGTCAGTACAATAACTGTTTGTCGGGAGCTTCGTGAAATGGGTTTCCATAGCCAGGTAGCCACACACAAGCCTAAGATCACTATGTGCAATGCCAAGTGTTGGCTGGAGTGGTGTAAAGCTCCACTCCATTGGACAAACAAATCTGGGTTTGGCGGATGCCAGGAGAACGCTACCTGCCTGAATGCATATAGTGCCAACTGTAAAGTTTGGTGAAGGAGGAATAATGGTCTGGGGCCTTTTCGGGCTAGGCCCCTCAGTTCCAGTGAAGGGAAATCTTAACACTACAGCATACCATGACATTGTAGACAGTTCTGTGCTTCTAACTTTGTGGCAACAGTTTGGGGAAGGCCCTTTCCTGTTTCAGCATGACAATGCTGAGGTCCATACAGAAATGGTTTTGACAGGCCTGCAGATGAATTGGAACACCGACTGAAAGCCAGGCCTAACCCCCCAACATCATTTTCCAACCTCACTAATGCTCGTGGCTGAATGGAACCAAGTCCCCGCAGCAATGTTTCAACATCAAAGCCTTCCCAGAAAAGCGGAGGCTGTTAAAGTTGCAAAGGGTGGGGAACAACTCTATATTAACGCCCATGATTTTGGAATGAGATGTTCGACGAGCAGGTGTTCACATACTTTGGTCATGTAGTGTACCATCTTTGATATGTATAATCTCATTTTGTGATTAGAGCTCCAATGAGCAATGGACAGGACAAAAGAGGCAGTGTCTTCTGCTTTAAACGCCAAGGGTCCTATTCAATCATCTTTTTTTTTTATGCCAGGCACTACGGGCTAATGACTAACAGTTTCCAGAAAAATGTATTTACAGCATAATGCAAATGTTTCATTTTATATAAATATATATATGAGAGAAAGAGAAGAGGTCAAACAGGTAAATGGTTCCAATCGTTTGTCCATCATAGATTTCTCATAGGGGTTATGACACTTAAGATAAGAGCTGTGTTTCGTGGAGGCTCACCATGGCGTGACGTTTTGATAACCATGTAACTCTTTCTAGAACAAGGTGACTGATCAATATATTTGTTTGTATTTAAATGCTAATTGGCTGCTAATGTGGCTATCATAAAGAACTACAAATGCCATGATCATCTGGACAAGACTGCCGAATCCAGGCAAAGGTCATCTCTGGATTAACCATCTAATGTTAGCTAAATATAGTAATAAACAAATTGGCTCTGAACAGTCTTGTGCAAGTTTTAAATTGACACAATTACCTTTTAGCAAATGTGTCAACTAGAGATGACGTGCAGGAGCTTGCAGGGATTTGTAGTTTTGCATGACGTCTACTGATGTTAAGTAGCATTTTAAAATCAGAGTAAATAGAGCCGAATATATTGATAAGTCACCTTGTCGGAGAGAGATTTGCATGGCTATCAAAACGTCACACCAGGGTAAGCCTATACGAAACACATGCCTTATTTTAAGTGTTTCTAAAAATCCCCTATGGAAAAAATGAACGGTGAAAAATATGATTGGAACCATTTCCCTTTCTGACTGCTCGGTTTTATGGGTATTATGACACCTCCACTGTGGGGTTCTACAGCCTAGGTGATTGTGATTTAAGGGGGGGAAGAAAATACACTATTAGTGTGGTGCCTGGCCTCAACAACAACAGTTTGACTCCATCATTTCTTGAAGGGTAGGATTTGTTTTGACATATTCCGGAAAGCCAGTTAGCGATTTTGAATAGGGCCCAAAGTCCACAAATAGATTGTGTATTAGCTGCAGCACTGGGTGTATATTGTAATCTCCCACCCTTATATCCTACAACAGAAGATCTACCACAGTCCAACAGTACACTTAGTCCAATGACAACATATACAGATATGGGGGCAGTATACATTTCTCTGTCAGGGCAGAAGACCACATTCCACGTTCTAGCTGGATTCCAATCTGAAAACACTCCTGTCCTCTGCCTTTATTGAGGAGGAAGGGGTGATGTTTTTGGACTGAGAACCCAGCCTGTTGAGAACTTTGCTTCTTGTGATCTAATAAAAAAAAGGGTTCAACCCTGGAGGTGCTATCATCACAGCTAATGTCACAAGGATTCACAAAGACACCAGGGCAAGAGGGCCTAGGGAAGTTAACATCCACACGGATGCACCTTTTACCTTGTATTACTTGCTCTCAGTGTGTCATAGTTACCCTTTTCTCTTCTCCGACTATGTTATATTCAAAACGTGTAAAAGGAAGCATGCATGTCAAAAGATTCATATGTTAGGTGACGGTCAAAGCACCATGGTGGAAGTAAACAGTATGGTTAATAACACACAAGGCACTAATGGTGTGTTAACAAAAGTCAGTGTCGACACCCAATAAAATCCACAGCAAAAAGCAGTGACGGAGCCCTCACACCAAACCATCTTGCTTGTTAATAAGAGACACACATACACCTTTCTCACACACACACACCAACCCACAGCACACCCCAATTGGGGTGGATTCCAGTCCATTCTGGAATTGGATTGCAAGCATGCGCACACCTATCCGAAATGGAAAAAGAGAGAGAGTGTTAGTGCACCAGTTAGCAGGACAACAAGTACAGTTAGGGCTGTAAAAGCAACCAGGGAAGAGAGAAGACAACATTGGAAAACCAGGACATAAACAAAAACGTGTTTAAAAAAAAACATACTATTCCCGCTCCTCCAATCCGCTGAAACACTTCTTCGATCTTCACAGTGAAACAAAAAGAGGAAAAAATGAGCATAATTGTCATGAATTGGAGTACACGTTTACTTCATTAAGGTTAGTCCTGGATAGAAATCCTGAAGTATCAACAAATTGGATGTTACAATATAATCGAAGCAGGAGAGGTTTTTTAGAGCCATAGGAAGATGTCACCCCCATCCCCTCACCGCACAAGGACATACAACCACTGGTGACACCTGCCTCGTCGCAGCTCTGAAAGAGAGCCCATGAAAGCAAGAAAACAGCTGTGTGTGTGTTGAGCGATTAACAAAAATGTGGACCCGGTTTCTCATTGACCAACGTAAAAAAAAAAATAGAATCTGTGACCTCAAATCACAAATCAAATCCAGCACCAACTATGGGAAGTTGGAGTTTAACAGGCAAATATTCAACATAGTTTAGTGCAGAAAATGTGGTAATTAAAATACAATAACCACAGCCCACTGCCTGCAGCTGCCTCTTCTTGCCTCGTCAGACACGGAGACATCTAGGCGCAGGAGCAGTTAACATAGCATTAGGTGCTTGCCTCTCTTTTCCTCCCAAAATGGGTTTGCTTGTCGAGCTGTGTTGATGCGTGAGCCAGGTGGTGGAGAGTTACTACAGCGCTGAGCAGTATGCAACCATACGGCCGACGCAGGCGTCGACTCGAATATTGTCAGCAGCGTAACTTTTTGGAAAGCTGGGAAACTTATTTTGGCTATGATCTGGCAGAAATTCGCCCATAGGTTGATGCAATTCATCGACTGACCAGGGGAACAAGACCACACAAAATCAAATCAAATTTTATTTGTCACATACACATGGTTAGCAGATGTTAATGCGAGTGTAGCGAAATGCTTGTGCTTCTAGTTCCGACAATGCAGTAATAACCAACAAGTAATCTAACTAACAATTCAAAAACTACTGTCTTATACACAGTGTAAGGGGATAAAGAATATGTACATAAGGATATATGAATGAGTGATGGTACAGGGCAACACAGACCACATGAGAGGAAGTAAATTTGTGATTTAATTAATTGATTGGCAGTAAAATGGGCAGTCACTGCCATCATGGGGCTTTTATTAGCCAATTGTTTTATTCTGGGTAGTTACATTTTTTTAAAAATCTAACCAAACTATTTTTCGAAAACCGAACAGAAACCAACTTCAAAAAGCATGAATCACTCAGCACTAGTGTGTGTGTTTGTGTGTAGGGAGTGACAAGGGAGAAGGAGAGCAAGCGGGACAGACAAGAAAACAGGAAGTATGTGGCACAAAAGAGATTGTCTAGTCAGTTGTGGGACTACAGCAGGAAACTGTTTGCCCATATCTCTGTCCTTTAAATGAATGGGAGGACAGAACTATTTCAGAAAGGCAAAAGACACATAGCACTTAGAAAGCTCATACATCATATCAATAAGTAGACCCAGGTCACTTTAAAATATCCAAATAAGTCTTCAACTATTATTGTACTTAAAAAAGGGGCCATCCAGGATTGGTACACAGTAAATCAAGGAGACTTGAAATCAGTGTTAAAATAGTTTGGGTTAAATTAACTCTACTTGAGTTATCTTAACTGGCAGAGTGATACGCTCTCTGGAGTTAGTTGGGACAGAGTACTTTTAACTCAATTAAGAGTAACCAGAGAGAGGGAGTTAAATCTATGGAATATCCACAAATGTGGGAGGGGCCTCTGTCATATTTCCCAGCATGCTCTGTTGCAGGAAGATTTTTTTTTTTTATAGTTTATTTTAATATCTGTCATTTTGCATGTACATTGATTGTTTACGATCATGTTTTTTTAACTTTCTGCTCGGACAGGCTTTCTGAATGCAAGTCCTGAGTGAAATTTGTGGATATCTTCCCTTGAGTTGGATTACAACAGGGATTGGATATCACTTTGCTAGTTACCATAATGTGACACATTAAGATGTTGCAAATAAGGCATCATCACCCTTACACTTCAGTAGTAGTAGTAAACTGATAGAGAAATGTACACTGGTGGAGTTCTGTGTTTTGAATTAACAGTCAAGTGTAAAATTGCAAGAGTTAACTAAAGTCACACAAAAAAAAAGAGTAATCAACTCTGAGTTGGATTTTTACTCAATTAGATTAATACATTATAATGAAAAACAGCCTGGCATCAAAGACGTAACATAGTAAATGTAAAGCGGAGACACTCATTAGTATACGTTACATTTGGTACGATTACAAAAAGACAGATGGTCACTTAAAACCCTTTACACACGTGAGAATTTGCCTATTTGGATAGGGCGTAATTAAAATGTTTCTTACTGACGAAATATGAAAAGCATATATATAAGCAATTGAAAGGGAACAGTTTGGATATTATGGGGAAATGATTGAGGACACAGCAGTAGTTCACCTGTTGTTGCAGTGTTAATTGTAAGTCCATTTTACAATTCCCTGTACTTGTTGAAATTAAATCTGAAAATACTCTGGATACATTCAGTAACAAAATATTATTTGTGGAAAATGTGGGGTAGGTGCAACACATTACAAAACAATGACAAGGGTTTGAGTGAGAGGACTAACTGTGGCCACAAACCTCTCCGAATTGTGCACAGTTCCTAAGTCATTTCGATTAAGTTTTATGACTCAAAGAAGAGTCTTCAACTATAAAGTTTTTTTTTTTTTTTTTTTTTGGGGGGGGGTTCTCCTAGCTGTGCCAGTGAGGAACTAGAGGAAGGACAATTGTAGTTGCTTGGTTTGGCACACAACCCTGCATCCCCCATCAGAATTACTGTTGTGATGGTTACTGTACAGTCACTGTATTCCAATTTAGGCGCTTATCAGTGCCAAAATCTGCTATTTTCAACCTAGACACAGTGATATGACCTAGGTGCACAAAGTCAACAGCATAGTGGGTCAATTTCCGCAATAACCTAAGAGCATTGAAGAGCAAGACTAAAATCCCTCACTGTTTTGGTCCCATACATGCGCAGCTACTGTGTGGGAGCAAAGTCTTGCATCTCTCTTATCGCAACATCTTCGGATCTGCTCTTGGCAATGTCATTTCACAGAGTCTACCTTTAAGCCAAATATGAAAGGTTGGTCGGAGGGGATGGGCGGGCGTATATCGCAAAAGTCAAGCTACCCCAAAGGTTGCATGTTTGAATCAAATCACAGACAACTTTAGCTAATTAGCAACTGCAACTAATTACTACTTTTTAGCTACTTTGCAACTGCAGAGAGTTGCAAAGTACACTGCTCAAAAAAATAAAGGGAACACTAAAATAACACATCCTAGATTTGAATGAATGAAATATTCTTATTAAATACTTTTTTTCTTTACATAGTTGAATGTGCTGACAACAAAATCACACAAAAACTATCAATGGAAATCAAATGTATCAACCCATGGAGGTCTGGATTTGGAGTGACACTCAAAATTAAAGTGGAAAACTACACTACAGGCTGATCCAACTTTGATGTAATGTCCTTAAAACAAGTCAAAATGAGGCTCAGTAGAGTGTGTGGCCTCCACGTGCCTGTATGATCTCCCTACAACGCCTGGGCATGCTCCTGATGAGGTGCCGGATGGTCTCCTGAGGGATCTCCTCCCAGGCCTGGACTAAAGCATCCGCCAACTCCTGGACAGTCTGTGGTGCAACGTGGCGTTGGTGGATGGAGCATGATGTCCCAGATGTGCTCATGATGTCCCAGATGCATCAATGCCTTCCTCTTGCAGGAACTGCTGACACACTCCAGCCACATTCAGGTCTGGGAACGCACCAGGCATGGACCATCGGCTCCATACTGTGAACCATCAATCCACCCTTCCTCTTGCAGGAACTGCTGACCACACTCCAGCTCTCACCACTGGTGTCCCCATGAGGTCTAGCATTGTCTTGCATGCTATGGAGGAACTGATGACCAGGTGGCAAATCACATCTCTGCATGTCTGGCACCAGGATGTGGTCTCACAAGGGGTCTGAGGATCTCATCTCGGTACCTAATGGTTCCAGTCAGGCTACCCTGCCTGCGCAGGTCCTAATCCAGGCACTTGTCATGGACTCGCTGGGCTGGGCTCCCTGCCTGTGCCATTAACCCCTACAACTCCCCCAGCCCGTCTGGTGTTCAACCTTCCCAAGTCACCCTGCTCCTCCGCTCTCTCCAATGCCACCCCACACCTTTAAGGAATACCTAGGATAGGATAAAGTAATCCTTCTCACCCCCCCCCTTAAAAGATTTAGATGCACTATTGTAAAGTGGCTGTTCCACTAGATGTCATAAGGTGAATGCACCAATTTGTAAGTCGCTCTGGATAAGAGCGTCTGCTAAATGACTTAAATGTAAATGTAAATGTCTCACAAGGGGTCTGTGGATCTCATCTCGGTACCTAATGGCAGTCAGGCTACCTCTGGCGAGCACATGGAGGGCTGTGCGGACCCCCAAAGAAATGCCACCCCACGACTGACCCACCGCCAAACTGGTCATGCTGGAGGATGTTGCAGGCAGCAGAACGTTCTCCACGGCGTCTCCAGACTCTGTCACATGCCCAGTGTGAACATGCTTTCATCTGTGAAGAGCACAGGGCGCCAGTGGCGAATTTGCCAATCTTGGTGTTCTGACAAATGCCAAACATCCTGCATTTCTGACCGTGTTGGGCTGAGCAGACCCCCACCATGCAAGTCTGTTTTGTTTGAGCAGCCAATTTTGCTGGCCTGCTGGAGGTCATTTTGCAGGGCTCTGGCAGTGCTCCTCCTGCTCCTCCTTGCACAAAGGCGGAGGTAGCGGTCCTGCTGCTGGGTTGTTGCCCTCCTACTTCCTCCTCCACGTCTCCTGATGTACTGGCCTGTCTCCTGGTAGCGCCTCCATGCTCTGGACACTACGCTGACAGACACAGCAAACCTTCTTGCCACAGCTCGCATTGATGTCCCATCCTGGATGAGCTGCACTACCTGAGCCACTTGTGTGGGTTGTAGACTCCTTCTCATGCTACCACTAGAGTGAAAGCACCGGCAGCATTCAAAAGTGATTAAAACATCATCCAGGAAGCATAGGATTTGAGAAGTGGTCTGTGGTTACCACCTGCAGAACCACTCCTTTATTGGGGGTGTCTTGCTAATTGCCTATAATTTCCACCTGTTGTCTATTCCATTTGCACAACAGCATGTGAAATGTGTTGTCAATCAGTGTTGCTTCCTAAGTGGACAGTTTGATTTCACAGAAGTGTGATTGACTTGGAGTTACATTGTGTTGTTTAAGTGTTCCCTTTATTTTTTTGAGCAGTGTAGTTGATCAAATTACACGAGATTAGACTGATCTAAGGAGTGACCGTAGAAAAGTCACTGCCAAGAAATGCTTATGTTAGCATGACACATTTTAAAAAAAAAGAGTGTGTTTGAATTTGCCTCTTTGCTTGACATCATGGTAAAATCAAAAGAATTCAGCCAAGACCTCATAAAAAAAAATTGTAGACCTCCACAAGTCTGGTTCATCCTTGGGAGCAATTTCCAAACGCCTGAAGGTACCACGTTCATCTGAACAAACAATTGTACACAAGTATAAACACCATGCCGTCATACCACACAGGAAGGAGACGCATTCGGTCTCCTAGAGAGGAACGTACATTGGTGCGAAAAGTGCAAATCAATCCCAGAACAGCAGCCAAGGACCTTGTGAAGATCCTTGTGAAGTAGTAGGACCTTGTGAAGATGCTGGAGGAAACAGGTGCAAAAAGTGGTGGAGGTCTGGATCAAAAGTGGTGATCTAACTGACCTAAAACAGAGTATTTTTACTAGGATTAAATGTCAGGAATGATGAAAAACTGAGTTTAAATGTATTTGGCTAAGGTGTATGTAAACTTCAGACTTCAACAGTATGTGCATGTATGTCTCAGTATGGGGAAATGCCTGATGGGGAAATAATGACCATATGAGCAGAGGGACCATGATAAGGCCCAGTTTTCAGAGGAACCACATGTCACCATGTTGGTCCCCCTAGTCCATCAGTGTAAAGGCCAACAGTGAGACGCTCCCAGAAGGCAGCTGACTAACAAGCGCTCCGGAATAGAGGGTGCTTAGCAAGATGCTCCATTGACAGTCGTTTGTAAGCATGTAATGTCAAAATTACAGCCTTAAAATAAGCTTGCCAACAGGGAGCCAGTTGAGCAGTACAGCTTTAAAAATGTCACTGCATCGCAGTGTAATGAGTTATAGCAGGAAAGTAGGGGTACTTTATAGTAAGTTTATGACTTCAATTAAATCAGTAGGCATATAGGCATTTGTACATTAATATTATTAGTCAACTTGTTATTTATCATCTTAATTGCACTGCATCAGATCATGTGCATTCAAAGGTGATGGATTTGATACAGCATTAAAATACATTAAGTATGCTAACTAGTTATAAATTCTTTCCATATTTATTACCAACATACCCAAACCATAGATGAATCATAATTGATAAATAAGTATCCCATGGGGTTATGGTAATAAAGTGGTGAAAAGAAGATTCCTTAAAGAGGATTGTTGCTCTACTGTTGAGTAGTGTATACAGTGGGGCAAAAAAAGTATTTAGTCAGCCACCAATTGTGCAAGTTCTCCCACTTAAAAAGATGAGGCCTGTCATTTTCATCATAGGTACACTTCAACTATTACAGACACAATGAGAAAAGAAAATCCAGAAAATCACATTGTAGGATTTTTTATGAATTTATTTGCAAATTATGGTGGAAAATAAGTATTTGGTCAATAACAAAAGTTTCTCGATACTTTGTTATATACCCTTTGTTGGCAATGACAGAGATCAAACGTTTTCTGTAAGTCTTCACAAGGTTTTCACAAACGGTTGCTGGTATTTTGGCCCATTCATCCATGCAGATCTCCTCTAGAGCAGTGCTATTTTGGGGCTGTTGCTGGGCAACACAGACTTTCAACTCCCTCCAAAGATTTTCTATGGGGTTGAGATCTGGAGACTGGCTAGGCCACTCCAGGACCTTGAAATGCTTCTTACGAAGCCACTCCTTCGTTGCCCGGGCGGTGTGTTTGGGATCATTGTCATGCTGAAAGACCCAGCCACGTTTCATCTTCAATGCCCTTGCTGATGGAAGGAGGTTTCCACTCAAAATCTCACGATACATGGCCCCATTCATTCTTTCCTTTACACAGATCTGTCGTCCTGGTCGCTTTGCAGAAAAACAGCCCCATAGCATGATGTTTCCACACCCATGCTTCACAGTAGGTATGGTGTTCTTTGGATGCAACTCAGCATTCTTTGTCCTCCAAACACGACGAGTTGAGTTTTTACCAAAAAGTTATATTTTGGTTTCATCTGACCATATGACATTCTCCCAATCTTCTTCTGGATCATCCAAATGCTATCTAGCAAACTTCAGACGGGCCTGGACATGTACTGGCTTAAGCAGGGGGACATGTCTGGCACTGCAGGATTTGAGTCCCTTGCGGTGTAGTGTGTTACTGATGGTAGGCTTTGTTACTTTAGTCCCAGCTCTCTGCAGGTCATTCACTACAGTGTGGTTCTGGGATTTTTGCTCATCATTCTTGTGATCATTTTGACCCCACGGGGTGAGATATTGCGTGGAGCCCCAGATCGAGGGAGATTATCAGTGGTCTTGTATGTCTTCCATTTCCTAATAATTGCTCCCACAGTTGATTTCTTTAAACCAAGCTGCTTACCTATTGCAGATTCAGTCTTCCCAGCCTGGTGCAGGTCTACAATTTTGTTTCTGGTGTCCTTTGACAGCTCTTTGGTCTTGGCCATAGTGGCGTTTGGAGTGTGACTGTTTGAGGTTGTGGACAGGTGTATTTTATACTGATAAACAGTTCAAACAGGTGCCATTAATACAGGTAACGAGTGGAGGACAGAGGAGCCTCTTAAAGAAGAAGTTACAGGTCTGTGAGAGACAGAAATCTTGCTTGTTTGTAGGTGACCAAATACTTATTTTCCACCATAATTTGCAAATAAATTCATTAAAAATCCTACAATGTGATTTTCTGGATTTTCTTTTCTCATTGTGTCTGTCATAGTTGAAGTGTACCTATGATGAAAATTACAGGCCTCTCATCTTTTTAAGTGGGAGAACTTGCACAATTGGTGGCTGACTAAATACTTTTTCCCCCACTGTAAGTGACAGTGAAACAAGTCTCCCTGAATGACTTGCAAACCAATAATCCTGAAGGAAGAGGTAGGAAGGAATGGTGATGGGGTTACTGAAGGCACACGGTCATAATAGGCAAGTAATTCTCACAATTCAACAGACAAGAGCCAATGATCAGTAGGACTACACCAGGGCAGCGTGTGTGTGCTCACGCGAGTGTGATGTAACACCTCAGTCATTTGTTAGGCCTACCTGTCAGCGTCTGTCACCAATGCCAAGCGTCCATAATCCCAGGCCACTTTCCGCAATATTGAGAAGACAAATAGAAGCACCTGAAAGCACAGAGGAAAGTAATGCTTTATGATTTACATGTTTATTGGTGTTTTTCAGGTGAAGCCGCAAGAACATATGTGTATCACTCAAATGTTGAAATGGATTTTATAGCAATGTCACTGCTGTTCTAAAACAATGTTCTAAGACCAGTAAGCACTTACCGGGCTCCAAAATGATGGACACCCTTGATAAAGATTAACAATAATGACGGGAAAACATGTACAAATACCAAGCAATATTGTACGCTCCAAAAATTGGAAAGATTTCAAAAATGTCTTGGGGTTATGATCTCTGACCCTCAAACTTTCTTACTCACATTCATGTAGAAGTGTTCAGAAACATATTCTATTCTTACTTACAATAAAAGTGACTCCAAAATGACAAATGATTTCCCTTTTATTTCTACTGAGCACTAAATAATCTGAAACACAACCAAAACAACAAAAAAAGTAACTACTTTATTTAAAATCTAATCTTATTTGTCACATGCTCCAATCCGAATACAACAGGTTACCGTGAAATGCTTACTTACAAGCCCTTAACTCTTTCTTGAACTGCATTGCTGGAAATAAGTAAAAAATAAAAAAGTAGCACAAAAATAAAGAGGCGATATACAGAGTCAGTGTGCGGGGGTACAGGTTAGTCGAGGTATTTTGTACATGTAGGTAGGGGTGATGTGACTATGCATAGATAATAAATAGGGAGTAGCTGCAGTGTAAAAACAAAGGGAGAGGGGGTGTCAATGTAAATAGTCCGGGTGGCCATTTGATTAATTGTTCTGTTAAGGAGCCTTTTGGTCCGAGACTGAAGAATATTTCGGAGTGTCAACCCTACCTTCATGAGGAAAAAAAAAACATTAAATGTTAAACAAAATCTTTGAGTAATTCTATAAAATATAATTTAACATTTTTTTGCATACAACATAGCTCAGTATTTGAATGATGTATTTTATACAGTCATTATATTGCTCATCTTTCTCAAGGGTGTCAATCATTTCAGACCCCACTTCAAATGAGGTAAATGTAGTATGATTAGAGGATGACAATAAAAAGAAGCAACATTGGTACTTAATTCTAAAGGATAAAAAAAAGTAAAAGTTTAAAAAAGGCCAGCACTCATTTTACTCAGTTTTCAGATTCCAAAAATGATTAAGTGTTGCATATTTATTTCAAACTTTCCTTACGCTGGCAAATACTGAGTAATGACATGAAAATCATGTTATGATATCATGTCCATGTTAGTATATTTTATTTAACCAGGAATAGACAGACTCTTGAGGTCAGAAACCTGTTTTGGGAAGGGGACCTGCTATATGCTACTTTATGAGCATCAACGTGACATTGTCCTGAGAAACAAAATCCGTGAGAGACAGGGATCTGAGGGCACAGGCACACATTATGAAATTTGTGACCCTGTCATTTGGAATGAAAACACATTCTGGACACATCTATTTCATAGAGGTACAGTTATTGACTTAAATTAGTCTGTCCACAACACTTTTCCCCCCCAATCTTCCTCTGTCCAGTGTCAATGTTCTTTCCCCCCATCTTAATCTTTTCGATTTATTGGCCAGTCTGAGATATGGATTTTTCTTTGCAACTCTGTCTAGAAGGCCAGCATCCCAGTGTCGCCTCTTCACTGTTGAGTTGAGACTGGTGTTCGCGGGTATTATTTAATGAAGCTGCCAGTTGAGGACTTGTGAGGGGTCTTTCTCAAACTAGACACTAATGTACTTGTCCTCTTGCTCAGTTATGCACCGGGACCTCCCACTCTATTCTGGTTAGGGCCATTTTGCGCTTTTCTGTGAAGGGAGTAGTACACAGCGTTGTACGAGATCTTCAGTTTCTCACATGGAATATCCTTCATTTCTCAGAACAAGAAGAGACTGATGAGTTTCAGAAGAAAGTGCTTTGTTTCTGGCCATTTTGTGCCTGTCATCAAACCCACAAATGCTGATGCTCCAGATACTCAACTAGTTTAAAGAAGGCCAGGTGTATTGCTTCTTCAAATCAGAACAGTTTTCAACTGTGCTAACATAATTGCAAAAAGGTTTTCTAATGATCAATTAGCCTTTTAAAATCATAAACTTGGATAAGCTAACACAACATGCCATTGGAATACAGGAGTGATGGTTTCTGATAATAGGCCTCTTTATGCATATGTAGATATTCCATTTTTTATTTATGAAATCAGCTGTTTCCAGCTACAGTCATATACAACATTAATGTCTACACTGTACTTCTGATCAATTTGATGTGATTTTAAAGGACAAAAAAAAAATCCTTGTTTTAAAACTTTTGAAGTGTACTTTAGATTTTTGGTTTTTGTTTTCCTCAGCAGATAACCATATCTTTCAAATTCTGTGCACGTTACTAAGTTGTTTTGACAAATATATAGAATATTTAACAAAATCTCACTGTGTTTTAATGTGCAGGATGTTGAAAGACAATCGCAACAAATATGACCGGTACGGCTACATAAAGTGCATAGTACACTAATGAGGGTTGGGGTCATTCCATTCAATTCAATTCAGTCAGTGGCATGAGATACTTATAAAATTATTGAATTTGAATGTAAAATAAAATGTATGTTATATTTTTTAAGTTAAAGTTATATTTGCTTTTTGAATCGACTGGAAGTTAACACTGCTTGAGACAACTTGACATTTTGGAGACAGAATTTTTTTTTTGCTGGAGACAAGAAGACAAGGTCTCCAAAACGGCAAGGTGTCTCAAGCTGTGTTAACTTCCAGTCAATTCAAAAATGAATAAATACAGTATAATGACAAAGCAAGAACTGTTTTTTAGAAATGTTTGCTAACCTAAAATAATAACTGAAACATTACATTTACATAATTATTCAGACACTTTACTCAGTACTTTGTTGAAGAACATTTGGCAGTGATTAGTCTTCTTGGGTCGGAAGCTACAAGCTTGGCACACCTGTATTTAGGGAGTTCTCCCATACTTCTCTGAAGATCCTCAAGTTCGGTCAGGTTGGATTGGGAGCGCTGCTGCACAACCATTTGCAGGTCTCCCCAGAGATGTTCGATCAGGTTCAAGCTGGGACATTGAGACTCCCAAAGCCACTCCTGCATTGTATGTGTGTTTAGAGTCATTGTCCTGTTGAAAGGAGAACCTTTACCCCAGTCTGAGGTCCTGAGCGCTCTAGAGTAGGTTTTCATCAAGGATCTTTCTGTATGTTGCTCTGTTCATCTTTTCCTCGATCCTGACTAGTCTCCCAGTCCCTGCCACTGAAAAACATCACCACAGCCTGATGCTGCCACCACCATGCTTCACTGTTGGGATGGTGCCAGGTTTCTTCTAGGAGGGACGCTTGGCATTCAGGCCAAAGAGTTCAATCTTGCTTTCATCAGACCAGAGAATCTTGTTTCTCATGATCCAAGAGTCTTTAGGTGCCTTTTGTCAAACTCAAAGCGGGCTATCATGTGCCTTTTCCTGAGCAGTGGCTTCCGTCTGGCCACTCTACCATAAAGGCCTGATTGGTGGAGTGCTGCAGAGATGGTTGCCCTTCTGGAAGATTCTCCCATCTCCACAGAGGAACTTCAGAGCTCTGTCAGAAATACCATTGGGTAATCATGCCCAATCAATTTTATTTACCATAGATGGACTCCAAGTTACAGAAACATCTCAAGGATGATCAATGGAAACAGGATGCACCGGAGCTCAATTTGTCAATTTGAGTCTCATAGCAAAGGGTCTGAATACTTCTGTAAATATATATATTTTAGATATATATTCATTTGCAAAGAATTTTAAAAACCTGTTTTCACTTTGTCATTATGGGGTATTGTGTGTAGATTGCTGAATCATTTTTAACAATCCATTTTAGAGTAAGGCCGTAATGTAACAAAATGTGGAAATGTCAAGGGGTCTGAATACTTTCAGAAGGCACTGTAAACACACACGCACACGCACACACGGTGGCAGGGTAGCCTAGTGGCTAGAGCATTGGATTAGTAACCGGAAGGTTGCAAGTTCAAACCCCCGAGCTGACAAGGTACAAATCTGTCGTTCTGCCCCTGAACAGGCAGTTAACCCACTGTTCCTAGGTTGTCATTGAAAATAAGAATTTGTTCTTAACTGACATGCCTAGTTAAATAAAGGTAACATATGTACACATACATATACTGTATACCTATGTGATTGTTGTAGGTTAGCATAAAGTCACTAGGACACATTTTCTCAAATATGGACCTTCAGGTTAGAAGTATTGCTGTACACAGACCTGGGATCCCAGGTAAGTAGAATCTCTGGCCAATGAATCAGTGACATAGTCAATAAATTAACTACGGGGGAGAGCAAAATGATCCTGCAGCACTGGAATGGGGCAAGACTGATATCTAGGCGGACTCACCAGGAAGCACATAAAGTCCAGCGCAAGGACTGTGGGGACGCCTCCAAAGGGTAGGCCCTGAAGCACGGTGCTGCGGATTCGGGCTGAGTAACAGTAGTCCTTGGATTCATTGTTGGGAGAGCAGTTCTCCTGGCCTGCAATGCAGGCCCGGACACCACCCGGCCATATCCCCATGGTCACGATCAGGTGAAGACCCACAGGATCAGCACTCTGAGCAAGCTCACAGCCGCATCTTCCGGGGAACCTATCGTGGAAGGAAGGAGGGAAAAGGAGGGTGAAACCACCTATTTCAGATATCTAGATAAACCACATAGAAATCTGAAAATATCTGAAACCTCAGATCTTTGTAAATTACTGTTTCTAAAACTAGAACATGTTGTGAACACAATTCAATAAATAGAGCAAGTGCTATGCCGCTAAGGACCATTTCACAAAGCAGAATAAGCTTGTTAAGGGCACTTCACAGTAACAGAATTGTCACTTTACAAGTACGAGTTCATCACAACTTACATGAGGGTTGGTTTGGATTACAATTACATCAACATGCATGCCCCCTTTTTGCCCATTAACATGTGGTGGCAAAGCCTAGGGAGAATTGCCACTACTCTTGCTCAACTGAAAATGTAACCCGTCTCATCACAATTGAAGTCACTCCAAAAAAAGTTATGAGGCAGGGTGGTGTTTTACATCAAATTTCTCTGCAATTGACCCGTGTTATATTTAGCTCCACTCACCCCTATGCACTCATGGGGCGGCAGGGTAGCCTAGTGGTTAGAGTGTAGTAACCGAAAGGTTGCAAGTTCAAATCTCCAAGCTGCCAAGGTACAAATCTGTCGTTCTGCCCCCGAACAGGCAGTTAACCCATTGTACCTAGGACGTCATTGAAAATAAGAATTTGTTCTTAACTGACTTGCATAGTTAAATAAAGGTAAAATAAATCAAATGGTGAATTTCGGAGCGGTAAAATTCTTAACCATACCACTACTAAAAACTCAAAAGTTTAAAAAAAGGTGCAGTTTGCGCATATTGAGAAATAAATCAAATGGTAATGGACAGCTTTTAACAAAACCCATTAAAACTGCTGTTTTCCCCACTATTGCGCTCATAATTGAATGCGCCTCGAGAGGAATATTTCCCTTGCATTGAACACAAAACAACAAGCCGACTAGGTAAATGGATAAACTATTCTACTATGGGGTAGTCTGGCTTTTCTATTAATTACGTGTTTTGTTTGCAGAGCAAAATTAAACATGTGGACTGTTTGACCATCTTCAAAAACACACCGCAGATATTTTTCCGACGTTGCGGCAATGATTTTTGCCTTGGCACGTAGCCACAAACTAGTCTAAAGAAGACCAGTTTTATTGCTTCCTTAAAACAACAATTTTCAGCTGTGCTAACATAATTGCAACAGGGTTTTCTAATGAACAATTAGCCTTTTAAAATGCTACACTTGGATTAGCTAACACAACATGCCATTGGAACACAGGAGTGATGGTTGTTGATAATGGGCTTCTTTACACCCATGTAGATATTCCAGATACAATAGTCATTTACAACATTAACAATGTCTACACTGTATTTCTGATCAATTTGATGTTATTTTAAAATGGTCAACAACAATACAAAATTCAAAAACAAGCAAACTTTTGAACGGTACTGTACATACATGGAGCGGCAAGGTAGCCTAGTGGTTAGAGCGTTGGACTAGTAACCGAAAGGTTTCAAGTTCAAATCCCCGAAAAAGAAATATATATATATATCTACTGCAGCCCTCATCGTCCACATACAACACCCGTTCTGCCAGTCACACAAAGCACACACATCCCTGGGTCGCTTGTCTTTTCAGTTCACTGCAGCTAGCAACTTAAATGAGCTGCAAACACTCAAACTGGACAGTTCTCAATTTCTTCATTCAAAGACACAATCCTACTGACAGTTGTGGCTGCTTTGTATGATGTATTGTTGTCTCTACCTTTGTGCTGTGTCTAATAATGTTGTTGCCATGCATTTGTTGTCTCTATGTAGTGTTGTCTCTATGTAGTGTTGTCTCTATGTAGTGTTGTCTCTATGTAGTGTTGTCTTTATGTAGTGTTGTCTTTATGTAGTGTTGTCTCTCGTGATGTCTTGTCCTATATATTTTATTTTATTTATGTTTAATCCCAGCCCCGTTCCCGCTGGAAGCGTTTTGGTAGGCCGTCATTGTAAATACGAATTTGTTCTTAACTGACTTGCCTAGTTAAATAAATAAAAATACATTTAAAAAAAACTCAACTAGCCTATGAGCGTGACAGGCCCAGATCAAATTCTGCATGATTGCTGCGTCAACATTTTTAAACACGTGAACCCTCACAGTAGTCTATATTGTATGTAGGTCTTTAACTTCAGGCCATATGAGAAAACAAATTAAATGAAGCCGCAGCGTCTTTTACCTGGCAATCCAATTTGATGTTCCGTTTGAGTCTTCTCTTTCTCCAATGGCAATACCCCAAACGCAATAGGCTAAATATATCGTTCCAACTCCACCACCAAGGTGACGAGGTCTAAAAACCAAGCAATCAGCCTCACGAGAGTAAGCTACTGAGAAGTGTCAGAAACATATTTGAAATCCATTATGGGCTTTTTGTTGCAAAAGTTTAAAAAGCGGCGAATTGCTTCACAGTCCCATTGAACGACACCGAAAATGGATGCGGACGCTCCGGGAATAATTACAGGCAATTGGAAGCCCGACATATTCCATTATGAGCCTCTCTTCCAAAAACAAACACGAGGTGGCGACAAATTAACACTTCCGTTTGGATTTCAAAATAAAAGTCCCCTTATCCAACAACACATGCAAAGTCATTTTGCAAACTGTGACTTTCAGTGTCCACAGGCATTTTGTAAAGTGTTATTTTATTTATTTCCTATTAGTTACACCTCATTGGAATCATTGGAACACATCTGTTTTATTTACAACCCATTGCACTGCCAAAAAAGGCCTATATCAATAGTGCAAGGGGTGACACTTTCAGGCTGAGAAGTGAGTTTCACAGATCCCCATCTGCTACGTATGCACAGATATACTGATCTATCAGTATCCATAACCAAAAAATAAAATGAAGATGAATGTAAATTAACCACTATGATCATTTTTACACTCATCCATATTAGGCTACCAGAAGACTGCTGTTTTTGAACATTAATGTAGCAAATTCAAGGGTAAGCCCAATTCGGGACTTTGACTATTACACCTCTCGATGAGGTCACTAGTTGTTGTACAAAGATCTCTACATGCTTACTGAATGCTACTGCCATCCCTATGTTTCGATGGCCTCACCATCCCACTTCCAGTTCAAACACCAGTGTAGAGAATATGGGGAGTAGCCCGACCAGGACACAAACCCAGGTTACTGCTACTGTAGTAGTCCAAAACTTTAATTGTTACACCAAGAGGTCCGAACTTTCTGATGAGATATTTAATCATTTTTTATGGTGTGTCCCTTTCGGGAAATTTGTCTTGCATCTCAACAAACAACAGCACAGCATCACCAATAAGTGCAATAATTACATACATAAATCAGAACCAACTACAGCAGACATGTGGACACAGTTCGGAATTCAGTTTGTCAGTTCTGGTGGGGGGGAGCAGTTATTTATTCAATTGATTTTTACTGGTGGGAATGAATGATTTCTGGGCTCTGGTGGTTTTGTAAAGATCGACTATGCATCGGCGACATGATGGTATGAGCTGGTACTCCTGGTTGAGTGGGTGTGTCCGGTCGGTGGCAATTCTCGCTCCTGCCCTTAGTACTCTCTCCAAGAACAGCGTTTCCATGTTCTTGATATTAACAGATTTACTATTTTGTGTATAAATATATATTTTTTTAATGGATAGCTGATTGTACCAAGCTTGGAAACAGAAAGTGGCAACACTAAGCAAAGGATGTGTAGAATATGGTTGTTATTCGTTTATTGACCTGGTATTTAATTAATCTCCTCATGAAATACAGTCGTTGTTGTCCCTTTTTGTACATCTGTTCTGTGTTTGCAGTCCAGGAAAGTTTTGAGTCAATTGTAAACTCAGCAACCCTTAAACACTGTTTCCCATGCTTGTTCAATGAACCATAAACAATTAATGAACATGCACCTGTGGAACGGTCGTTAAGACACTAACAACTTACAGAAGATAGGCAATTAAGGTCACAGTTATGAAAACTTAGGACACTAAAGAGGCCTTTCTACTGACTCTGAAAAACACCAAAAGAAAGATGCCCAGGGTCCCTGCTCATCTCCGTGAACGTGCCTTAAGGCATGCTGCAAGGAGGCATGAGAACTGCCGATGTGGCCAGGGCAATAAATTGCAATGCCTGAAACGCCGAAGACAGCGCTACAGGGAGACAGGATGGACAGCTGATCATCCTCGCAGTGGCAGACCACATGTAACAACACCTGCACATCCGAACATCACACCTGCGGGACACGTACAGGATGGCAACAACAACTGCCCGAGTTACACCAACTTGATAGGAGTCCATCTGTGGTAAATTCGATTGATTGGACATAATTGGGAAAGGCACACACCTGTCTATGTAAGGTCCCACAGTTGACAGTGCATGTCAGAGCAAAAACCAAGCCATGAGGTCGAAGGAATTGTCTGTAGATCTGGGGAAGGGAAGGGTACCTAAACATTCCTGCAGCACTGAAAGTCCCCAAGAGCACAGTGGCCTCCATCATTCTTACATTCTTAAAAGGAAGAAGTATGGAACCACCAAGACTCTTCCTAGAGCTGTACGCCCGGCCAAACTGAGCAATCGGGGGAGAAGGGCCTTGGTCAGTGAGGTGACCAAGAACCCAATGGTCACTCTGAAAGAGCTCCAGAGTTCCTCTGTGGAGATGGGAGATCCTTCCAGAAGGACAACCATCTCTGCAGCACTCCACCAATCAGACTTTTATGATAAAGTGGCCAGACGCAAACCAGTCCTCAGTAAAAGGCACATGACAGCCGCTTGGAGTTTGCCAAAATACACCTAAAAGACTCTCAGACCATGAGAAACAAGATTCTCTGGTCTGATGAGACCAAGATTGAACTCTTGTGTCACGTCTGGAGGAAACCTGGCCACATCCCTACAGTGAAGCATGGTGGTGGCAGCATCAGGCTGTGGTGATGATTTTCAGCGGCAGGGACTGGGAGACTAGTCAGGATTGAGGGAAAGATGAATGGAGCAAAGTACAGAGAGAGGAGGAGGTTGGTGGTACCTTAATTGAGGATGACAGGCAATGGTAATGGTTGGAGCGGAATGGGTGGAATGGTTTGCATGTGTTTGATAGCATTCAATTTGCTTTGTTCCAGACATTATTATGAGTCGTCCTCCCCTCAGCAGCCTCCACTGCTGTGAAGGACCTCGTCGTTCCTCTGGACCCCTTTCTCTTTTTTGACGGACATATACAAAATGTTTCATGAGCAGCATTTTTCCAACGTCGTCATTTTTTACATCCAAACTTTTTGTCCAAAAAATGATGCAGAAAAACGAATCCATGCTTTTGTCACTTCAAGACTAGAATACTGCAATGTTCTACCCTCTGGTTACCCGGATAAAGCACAAAATAAACTTTAGCTAGTGATAAATAGGGTTGATAAAAGTTTGACTGGAGCCCAACATTTTATCATATTACTCTACACTGGCTACCTGTCAGGGCTAAGGCTGATTTCAAGGTTTTACTGCTAACTTACAAAGCCTTACATGGACTTGCTCCTACCTATCTCTCTAATTTGGTGCTGCCATACAGTACATACCTATGGTCACAAGACTCATGCCTCCTTATTGTTCCTAGATTTTCTAAGCAAACATCTGGCGGCAGGGCTTTCCCCAATTTTTATGGAATGGCCATGTCTTGACCTTTAAGCCTTTACTGAAGACTCGTCGCTTCAGTAGGTCTTACGATTGAGTTTAGTCTTGACCAGGGGTGTGAAGGGGAATGGCAAGGCACTGGAGTAACAAACCACCATTGCTGTCTCTGCCTGGCAGGCTCCCCTCTCTCCACTCTGACCCTATTACGTGGGCTGTGTCACTGGCTTGGTAGTGCTCTCCTATGCCGTCCCTAGGAGGGGTGCAATCACATCGTGCCAGGCTTCTATCAGCTATGCTCAATTTGAGTGGGTTGAGTTACTGACGTGATCTTCCTGTCTAGTTTTGACCTGTCTCAGTCTCCAGGATCTACAGTTGAAGTTGGAGGTTTATATACATCTTAGCCAAATACATTTAAACTCAGTTTTTCCCAATTCCTGATCCTAGTAAAAATTAAACAATTTAAAGGCAATGCTACCAAATACTAATTGAGTGTATGTAAACTTCTGACCCACTGGGAATGTGATGAAAGAAATAAAAGCTGAAAGAAATCATTCTCTCTACTATTATTCTAACATTTCACATTCTTAAAATAAAGTGGTGATCCTAACTGACCTAAGACAGGGAATTTCTACTATTTAATGACAGGAATTGTGAAAAACTGAGTTTAAATGTATTTGGCTAAGGTGTATGTTAACTTCCGACTTCAACTGTGTGTCTATCAGTGGTATGAATACTTGGTTGAACTTTGAGGATTTCGTCCTGCTTTTTGGAAGCATCCTGCCATAGGCCCTACCACTCCCAGTGTTTCACTAACAGAGATGCTAATGCTGGCTGTGGGGTAGTAAAAAAACATATATATACATTCTTGGTCATTGTCTCTAAAGATCATGGGTTCTATTTGGGGATCATGGATTCTCTTTTGGGCTGCTCCAATGATGTAAGGGTGTTTTTTTGATGAGTCATCTGTAAATACATAATGTTCCAGTTGTACATTACAAGAACCAAGAAATATAATGCTCCCAAGATCCTGGTTAAATAAAGGAGATATATATATATATATATATATGTGTGTGTTTTTTTGTGTTTTTTTTTTACAGATGGACTATGAACAGCTGCAGCGATCGTTGTTGCAGCTGCAGGTTGTTGCAAAACACACATCAATTAACTTCATGCATCATCATCTGTTGTCTAAAATACTTCTTTTTTTAAATGATCTGTGTCACGTGTCATAATATGACAAAGTAATAATAATATGTCACTTAGAATACTACTAATAGTATCATAGTCTTTTTTTTATGACATTGCTACAGAGACAACTTTAAGTTTACTGTTACCAAAACAAGTCATTCGGAAGCTCAACATGGAACTAATTTAACTGCTTTTAACACATGATATTAACTTATTTACTTCTCCGTGGTAGTTTTATGCATGGAGAAAAGGTTTATTCTTACTTCTTCTGCTGCAGTGTATGCATGCCCATTCACCAGCTTCTGACGAGTAACTGCCTCTGTCTCGCCTACAGAACCCGAGAACACTACATATCAAACGTTTTTACCTCTACTGCATACAGTCATTTATTAATGTAGGACAGATCCAAACAGATTCATAATTGCATACTTTGTCTTTGCACATCAATAAGAGATGTATGTAGTTACACGTGCACTTCAGAAAACTGAAACTACACGGGATTCCAGCAAAGGTGGAATTTCAGCTGTAAAGAAAGAAAAATGGCTTCTCTGTTTGTTAGCTTAGCTTCTAATGCAAAGCTAGCCGTTCTTGTACAAGAATGTTCACTTCAAGCATTAAAAAAAGTCCTCTTCAATTCGAGAATGGGGGTTTACTAACGACGTCTCATGTTCAACCCGATCTGCATTTCTTGCGAGCAATGTTACTGGAACACGCAGTTACATAAATAAATACTCGCCATGTCTACTCATGCGCCTGAAGCCAAAAAGACAGAGAGATAATACTTCACTTCGGCCAAACAATATGTCTTCTCAAATGTCCCTAAATCAGCTGGCCCTTACTCTTTGTCCTAGCTCTGGAAAATTCATTTGTGCACCAAATTTGATAGAAATAAACTTTTTGACGATGTGGTATGTTTTTTTGACCTTTAATTTCAGCTCATCAAAGCAAAGTTTATTTGTCACGTGTGCCGAATACAACAGGTGTAGTAGACCTTACAGTGAAATGCTTACTTACAGGGTCTAACCAATAATGCAAAAAAGGTATTAGGTGAACAATATGTAAGTAAAGACATAAAAACAACAGTAAAAAGACAGTGAAAAATAACAGTAGCGAGACTATATACAGACACTGGTTAGTCAGGCTGATTGAGGTAGTATGTACATGTAGATATAGTTAAAGTGACTACTGTATGATGGAAAGAGAGTAGCAGCAACGTAAAAGAGGGGTTGGGGGAGGCACACAATGCAAATAGTCCGGGTAGCCATTTGATTACCTGTTCAGGAGTCTTATGGCTTGGGGGTAAAAACTGTTGAGAAGCCTTTTTGTCCTAGACGTGGCACTCCCGTACCGCTTGCCATGCGGTAGTAGAGAGAACAGTCTATGGCTGGGTTCTTTGACCATTTTTAGGGCCTTCCTCTGACACCACCTGGTGTAGAGGTCCTGGATGGCAGGCAGCTTAGCCCAGTGATGTACTGGGCCGTACGCACTACCCTATGTAGTGCCTTGGGGTCGGAGGCCGAGCAATTGCCGTACCAGACAGTGATGCAACCAGTGATGCTCTCGATGTTGCAGCTGTAAAACCTTTTGAGGATCTGAGGACCCATGACAAATCTTTTCAGTCTACTGAGTGGGAATAGGCTTTGTCGTGCCCTCTTAATGACTGTCTTGGTGTGCTTGGACCATTCTAATTTGTTGGTGATGTGGACACCAAGGAACTTGAAGCTCTCAACCTGCAGCCCCGTCGATGAGAATGGGGTCATGCTCGGTCCTCCTTTTCCTGTAGTCCACAATCATCTCCTTTGTCTTGTTCATGTTGAGGGAGAGGTTGTTGTCCTGGCACCATACAGCCAGGTCTCTGACCTCCTTCATATAGGCTGTCTCGTCGTTGTCGGTGATCAAACGTTTAGGGTTATACATTGTCACATTAAAAAACTGCTACTACAATGTGTAAAACATTCTACATTGTGACATTATTTAATTGATATCATGAAACAACTCCTTCATGTATGTATCGGCAAACTTAATGATGGTGTTGGAGTCGTGTCTGACCGTGCTGGCACGATAGAAATAAGCTTTTTGAAGAGATTTTTTCCCCCTCTGGTTGCACATTTAACATGCTTATATCAATTTGGTGAAATTTAAGTTTCCCTGCATTAAAGTCTAGGAGCGTCGCCTCTGGGTGCGCATTTTCTTGTTTGCTTATATGGGAATACAGCTCATTCAATGTTGTCTTAGTGCCAGCCACTGACTGTGGTAGTGTGTAAAACAGCTACAAAAGAATACATCTAGGTAGGTAGTGTGGTCTACAGATTATCATGGGATACTTTACCTGAGGCGAGCAATAGCTTGAGACTTCCTTAGATATCGTGCACCAGCTGTTATTTACAAAAATAGATAACCCGCTGCCCCTTGTGTTACCTGACACCGCTTTTCTATCCTGCCGGTGCAGCGTATAACCAGCCAGCTGTACTGTTGATAGTGTCGTCGTTCAGCCACGTCTCCGTGAAGCATAAGATATTATAGTTTTGAATGTCTCGTTGGTCGTTTCATCTTACGCATAGGTCATCGATTTTATTGTCCAAAGACTGCACGTTTGCTAGCAGAAAGGAAGGAAGTGGGGGCTTATTCGATCACCTCTTTTTCTCCGCCCCCTCTCCACGCAAATCATGGGTATCTGGGCCTGTTCCCGAGAAAGCAGTATATAATTAGCGTCGGCCTTGACAGACTCGTTGAAGGGAGAAAAAAAATTCTGCCAGTACGTAGTGAGTAATCGCAGTCCTGATGTCCAGAAGTTATTTTCTTTCATAAGGGACGGTAGCGGCAACATTATGTACAAAATAAGTACAAAAATAAGTTACAAACAATGCAAATAAACAAACAAAAAAACACAAGGGGTTGGGGGCACATAAAACGTCTGCCATCTTAGCCAAGTACTGGTGCTGTGAAGTAGAAACATCTAGGAGCAACAAGCGGTAGGCCACACAAGCTCACAGAATGTTTGTGTTGTGTAAAAATGGTTTGTGCTTGGTTGCAACACTCACTACAGAGTTCTAACCTGCTTCTGGAAGCAACGTCAGCACAAACAACAACTGTTCATCAAAAGCAGTGGTATACAAAAGCAGTAGTATACAAAGGCAGTGGTATACAAAGGCAGTGGTATACAAAAGCAGTAGTATACAAAGGCAGTGGTATACAAAGGCAGTGGTATACAAAAGCAGTAGTATACAAAGGCAGTGGTATACAAAGGCAGTGGTATACAAAAGCAGTGGTATACAAAAGCAGTGGTATACAAAAGCAGTGGTATACAAAGGCAGTGGTATACAAAGGCAGTGGTATACAAAGGCAGTGGTATACAAACGCAGTGGTATACAAAGGCAGTGGTATACAAACGCAGTGGTATACAAAGGCAGTGGTATACAAAGGCAGTGGTATACAAAAGCAGTGGTATACAAAGGCAGTGGTATACAAAAGCAGTAGTATACAAAGGCAGTGGTATACAAAAGCAGTGGTATACAAAGGCAGTGGTATACAAAGGCAGTGGTATACAAACGCAGTGGTATACAAAGGCAGTGGTATACAAAGCAGTGGTATACAAAAGCAGTGGTATACAAAAGCAGTGGTATACAAAAGCAGTGGTATACAAAAGCAGTGGTATACAAAGGCAGTGGTATACAAACGCAGTGGTATACAAACGCAGTGGTATACAAAGGCAGTGGTATACAAAAGCAGTGGTATACAAAAGCAGTGGTATACAAAAGCAGTGGTATACAAACACAGTGGTATACAAAGGCAGTGGTATACAAACGCAGTGGTATACAAAGGCAGTGGTATACAAAAGCAGTGGTATACAAAGGCAGTGGTATACAAAAGCAGTGGTATACAAAAGCAGTGGTATACAAAGGCAGTGGTATACAAAAGCAGTGGTTTACAAAGGCAGTGGTATACAAAGGCAGTGTTATACAAAAGCAGTGGTATACAAAAGCAGTAGTATACAAAAGCAGTGGTATACAAAGGCAGTGGTATACAAAGGCAGTGGTATACAAAAGCAGTGGTATACAAAGGCAGTGGTATACAAAAGCAGTGGTATACAAAGGCAGTGGTATACAAAAGCAGTGGTATACAAAAGCAGTGGTATACAAAAGCAGTGGTATACAAAGGCAGTGGTATACAAAAGCAGTGGTTTACAAAGGCAGTGGTATACAAAGGCAGTGGTATACAAAAGCAGTGGTATACAAAAGCAGTAGTATACAAAAGCAGTGGTATACAAAGGCAGTGGTATACAAAGGCAGTGGTATACAAAGGCAGTGGTATACAAAGGCAGTGGTATACAAAAGCAGTGGTATACAAAGGCAGTGGTATACAAAGGCAATGGTATACAAAGGCAGTGGTATGCAAAAGCAGTGGTATACAAAAGCAGTTGTATACAAAAGCAGTGGTATGCAAAAGCAGTGGTATACAAAAGCAGTGGTATACAAAGGCAGTGGTATACAAAGGCAGTGGTATACAAAAGCAGTGGTATACAAAGGCAGTGGTATACAAAGGCAGTGGTATACAAAAGCAGTGGTATACAAAGGCAGTGGTATACAAAGGCAGTGGTATACAAAAGCAGTGGTATACAAAGGCAGTGGTATACAAAAGCAGTGGTATACAAAGGCAGTGGTATACAAAGGCAGTGGTATACAAAAGCAGTGGTATACAAAAGCAGTGGTATACAAAAGCAGTGGTATACAAAGGCAGTGGTATACAAACGCAGTGGTATACAAACGCAGTGGTATACAAAGGCAGTGGTATACAAAAGCAGTGGTATACAAAGGCAGTGGTATACAAAAGCAGTGGTATACAAAGGCAGTGGTATACAAAAGCAGTGGTATACAAAAGCAGTGGTATACAAAGGCAGTGGTATACAAAAGCAGTGGTATACAAAGGCAGTGGTATACAAAAGCAGTGGTATACAAAGGCAGTGGTATACAAAAGCAGTGGTATACAAAGGCAGTGGTATACAAAGGCAGTGGTATACAAAGGCAGTGGTATACAAAAGCAGTGGTATACAAAAGCAGTGGTATACAAAGGCAGTGGTATACAAAGGCAGTGGTATACAAAGGCAGTGGTATACAAAAGCAGTGGTATACGTCACGGTGGGTGTAGATTTCAGCATGCATACGGGTGCACACAGCGTTGAGAATGAGCCAAGCACACAACCGCTAAACCATAGAGTACAGGTTGGCTAAATCTAACTACAGTAATGGATGTTTACTGTTTCATCAGGGAGCCACAAACATGAAGTAAATAAATGCAATCGTTGAATTCACATTATGTTTGCTATTTCACGCAGTCTCGGAATAGAAAGAACCCAAACAAAATGATTTTGTATTAGAATTTCGCATTGTGTAGAGTTCAGAGATGTCATTCACGCAAAGTATTGAAACTGAGTGTGTACGTATGCCTCCAGGATAATATGGTACAGTTAGCCTCATGTATAGGCCCTCGAACAAATAAATAAGACCAGGATATCCAAAATCGATCAGATTAACAGTTTTTAATGAAGCCAGCAATGCAAATAATTAATCTCACTGATTGACAGTATACAGGTATTATTGCATGTTGACTAACCAATCACATTGAAATTAGATTAAATCTAGGCATGATCAGTTTCATATATTTTATTCAGTTAAATTTAGTTGATTGGCTTGATAGCTCCATTGACGTTGTTGGTTGGGGAATTTGGTCCAGCCAGTTGGTAGCTAGCTATTGTTAGTTCAAATAAAGCAAAATTATGAACTAATGTGAAAGTGCAATTGTAAACTACAAAGTTTAAACCCACCATTGCTTAATTCACTAATGAGGTCTCAGACGGAGGGTTCGTGGTAGAACGTGGCAGTCATTGCACTTTAAAACCCACGCCCACCGGGTATAGCACCGCCCACCGGGCAAAATGGCTTGAAAAACGTGTCCTTTCAAGCGTGGTGAGTGATTGCCAGTAAAGGACTCAGTGGATCAGCCTATCAGGCAAGGCACTGGGCGTAGCTCTCTGGTCAGGGCTAAAGTTAAGCCCGCAGTTTCTGGCCATCTAATCATCTACCCGTACCCTCTCTCGCGCTTACCCTCCTCACCTTTTCTTATCCTCATTCTCACACCTGATCAGGGTTGAGTGAGATCCATTTCAACCCATTTAATGCAAGACATTAATACACTAATTGGAAATTGCCCATAACTTCAAGAATAAGATGTATGCTTAACAATAAGATTTATTCCTCTCAATAAGATTTTTTTTCTCAGTTCAAACCTATTGAATTTAAATTAATTTGCTGTATTTACTCAGTTCAAATGGAATTGACCGCAATTGAGTTGAGTGGAAACGTATGCATGTGCCGCAGGTGCACTATGGTCATTGAGCTTCTGCTCGCTTATCTAAATCCATGGGAACTCTTAAGTTTTACATACCAGAGGAAAACTTTTACACAGTCTCTGGGAGTTTTAGGGAGTCAGTGAGACCATCAACGTGGATTGGGCAGACACATCTCTGGCTTTCTGGTCAGTACTTTTTATTTACATGGTCCAGACAGTCCTGGGGGTGTACAGCCAGGACCACACATTTTTTTTCTCCCAGCCCAGCACTAATACAACTAGATGATTCAACTAGGTGATCATCCAGCCCTTGGCTAAATGAGGTGTGTTAGTGCTGGGCTGGAACAAAAATGATCTTGTCACCATGTGGATACCTGCACAGACATTACCCCTCTCTCGAAGCTGTCTGTATGTTGTCTGCTCTGTCTGAGCAAGCCGGGGGGGAATCAAATCCTGATAGTTAGGACACCCAAGTTTAGATTCCTTCCAGAGTTAATTCCAGTTCAATTCCTGTCTGTGGATTTTGACATGGAATTTCTTCATAAGAATACGACGTATGACGCACTGTATAACTAGAGTTGAGATGGAAATAGACCCAGATCCTGATTCAAACAATAGCCAATCAATACAATGTATTTGCTACATAATGATAAAGGCAATGGAATGAACACACATATGAAACTCAACCTCAAAGTCTATCACATTCATAGACCTTGGAGAAAATAGAAAACTTTCAAGCAGCTAGTAACTCTCCTCCCCCCATCCCAGCGATGGTATCTTCCTACCTAACGCCATTCACATAACCAGCTGGTGTCTTTAGCCTATTCCCCTGGGGGTGGAACCTGAAGAAGCACCAGTTTACAGGGTTCCCACACTGTCAGACAATGAGGGGTAGCAACGCTCACGACCCCCGCAGACAACAAAGACACACCACACAGAGATAAGTGGCAAGGATTGGAGAGCGAGAAGTAAATGATAGGAGCAAGATTATTTCCTACCACTAAGCAGGCATGGCTGTCATACTCTTCAATTACCACGTTGTATATAGTTTACGCACTCTGTCTCTATTCTCTCCTCTATTCATTTCACTTTTACCCTCTCTCTCTGTCCCTCTTTCTCTCTGTTTTGCTTTTTGAATTTCTCTGTTGCCCTCCCCCCCATCTCGCTCAATCTTTCATAATATTTATCTCACAACCTGTCCATCCATCTTCCATAGTTACACGTTCTCTATGTCCCTCTCCTTTCCCAGTCAGTAAAATACTCAGTCACTCCATGTAGCTAAAGTATGGGTCACTTGACTTCAAAATAATTCAGTTGCCGGGTAAGATAAAGTGAAAATGTATAATACTTACAGATTGTATAGTTTTTGAGGGAAGAGTTGTTGTGATGGGGGAAGAAAAAAATCTATAGTTACATATCTCAATATAATTTTGAATTATACATTTTTTTCTTCTTCTCGGTAGCGTTAGCTAACGCTAGTTGGCTGAACCTGCGCCAGAACTAGATTAATTATGGCTCTTTCTTGTTTCTGCAGCAGGCATATAGGGAGCAATATGTTTGGAACATCAAATTGCAAGAAACTCGCGGTATCGAATTGCAATACGTAGAGAATCGTTAGAATTGCAATATGTATCGTATCGTGATAATATCGTATCGTGATGTTCCTGGCAATTCCCAGCCCTGCAAGAAACCCCTCCTCAAAACCAACATTTTCTCTTCACGCCATTAAAAAGGCAAAAAGGAAGAAAGAAAGAAATGTAAAAAGGAGAGGGGATCAGGTGATTTGTCTTCTCTTTCAGGGATGAATAGTTGCCGCCCACTCTCTGCATGCAGACTTCTCACTGCAAAATATAATATCTCTGGGAAACTTTGCTGGTAAAATGATAATAGCTGATTTTCTGATGATTCACCAATGGCAATGGCTCTCTTGGGTTTTTGTTATTTTCGAGAATAGGTGTAGCTGTGGCAAAACAACCTATTAGATTAAAGATGGATCTATTCTAAATTATGAGGGCATTGTCATTGGTGGAAGACTTTCTTGGTGCGGCCAAACGCCTTGAAGTTAACCCCTTGACATTTGGCTGGTTAGTATGAATGATGACTGTATTTTAGACTGGAATCCACCGTGGGAACAAATGTGAGAGTAGGCAGATTTACACAAGAAAGACACTTGTCAAGACACTTTTACCAGGCTAAAAGGCATAGTTAAGACCACATGAGTTTGGTGGCACCTTAACTGGGGAGGATGGGCTTGTGGTAATGGCTGGAGTGGAATTTGTGGAATGGTATCAAGTACATCAAACACATGGTTTCAATATGGTTGATGCCATTCCATTTGCTCCGTTCCAGTCATTATTATGAGCCGTCCTCCCCTCAGCAGCCTCCACTGGTTAATACTATGTGTACTTCCAAGTCTTCACAACAATGAAATGGCGAAATACTACAATTTAGGGGCAGTTTGCACCAAGTTTGGCTAATTAGCCTACCTCCTATAAACAAAGAGAGCCCCTGAACTGTCTTGTCATATGGCAATGAAAGGAACAGCGCCATCTCCTGGAAAACCAAGTCACTCCTGCAAGACGATGCACACACGCTGTCTTAAAACTTCTTACCCACGTTCATTTATTTTCCTTATGACAAGCCAGAACAAGGTCAAGCCCCTCACCTAAAAGCCCCCTGATGCAATGTTGAGTAAGTGGTTTCATAAAAAATATTCCACTGGAATTGCATCGGAAAAATGAACTGTATGTAATGTGATACGTAGCAAACCTTGTTAGACACAGAATTTCATGGCGAGATCATGGATATAAGAGCCATTTGGCCATACAGCTGGGTGGTAAAATCAACAAATTGATGCAGGGAAAATATTTTCTATGCCCCTGTTCTCGTGCTCGTTGGAATGAATGATGGTACAGTTAGTTCTATGGAACAGAGATACTTCTATTTTTATTTCTGGCCAATGGTGTTGGAGCAGTAGCTGTGGTTTCAGAATGTAGTTACAGCACAATACAAATTGATGTCACATTTCAAATCATGAATAGCCTCAGCAATTAATACATTTCTAAAAAACAACTAGTGACACTGTTAGTATCCAATCGCTATGCCCTGCGTTCTTGAAATGAATGCTGATATTAAAACTGGAACGCAATGGGAATGTTGCTGAAATGTCTCCCTCCAATACGGGTTGGTGCAAAATAAGCTGCATTTTGGTCCTCCTCTCCTTCCCAGGAAGAAGACCTTTACATGTATCATGAAGGAGAGGCAATGCAGGTTCAACTTTCAGATATAGATATATGCTTGCTGATGACCCCCAATTGAATTTGTCTATGAATAGAATACATGTAGAGCAAGTGAAAAAAAAAAAACTACTAGGACTCGTGTTGGACGCAGCTTTATCATGGTCAGAACACATAGATAATATTGTTATTAAGATGGGTAAGGGAATTTCTTTTACACGGAAATGTTCAGAGAATATAACATCTAGCACTCTGATTCAGGTGATTCAATCCCTGGTCCTATCACACTTAGAGTCCAGTTATATGGTCATCTACAGCAAAGAAAGTTATAAAAAAGCTCCAAATGGCTCAAAACAGGGCTGCCAGATTCTCTCTTCATTGCTCTAAACGAATGAATATAATTCAAATGCATCAGAATCTCTCATGGCTTCAAGTTAATAACAAATTACCATTTAGTCTTCTGATTTTGTTTAGGAATGTTATATTTAAAATAAAATAAAAACAGTATTTTTCAGTCCAATTAGTACATACTAGCAACACGCATAACCACCAAACCAGACAGGCAAATTCAGGGCAGCTAAAACAACTGAAGCCAAGGTCAAATCGCCTTAAGTCTACAGTTTTAATATAGAGCTATAGATGAATGGAACTTTTTACCAATCCATATTTCTCAGGCAAAAAGTAAATCCACCTTCAAGAAAAAAAAAAAAAAACATCTAATGTAATAGACCATATGACTGGACAGCAAATAGAAAGTATCAACTGAATGTTAAATGTGTTTCCTGTCAGTATTTTAATGATCTTTATTGTCTACTTGTTGAATGTTTGTGAAGTCTTGATTGTGGTTGTTTGTAATGTCTTGTTAATTGGTGTTGGACCCCAGGAAGATTTGCTAGCGTTGTGGCGTTAGCTTAATGGGGTCCTAATGATGAACCCAAGACATTCCTTGATTTCTAAGTCGGTTGTGTGTGTGTGTGTGAGTGAGTAAGAGATGAGGCTATTTGGTGAATTGGGTTGTGTCAAAGTGTGTACGTGTGTGTAGTGTGATAGTCATCTCGTGACAAATGCATTGATGACCCAGAGGGGTGTAAGGCAGAGGAGGCTGGTGGGAGGAGCAGAGAAGGATGGGCTCATTGTAATGGCTGGAATGGAATAAATGGAACGGTAAACACATCAAAGATATGGAAACCACATGTTTGACCCCGTTCCATTGAGCACGTTCTCCTATAGCTCCTCCCACCAGACTCCTCTGGCGTAAGGGCTGACATTGCACAGATGAAACCACTAAAGACCCCCTTCTCTTTTTCTCTCTCACACACACACACATACATTGATAATGGCCAGACTGATGTGACTGCTAGAGTCTGGGAAGTGCAGAAAAGCCCCCCCTTTTCACAACACCCATAGGAACTATTTGAGTAGCCACAGCTGCATTAGGCAACATAAGTATTCCATAAATGACATCTGGGATTCGCTATATCAAGTTTAATCAGTCATAACCTGACTCATCACAGCCTAGAACAAGACCAAACCAAACAGATGTTACTGGACCAAGACCCTGTACGCTCTTTATCTCTGCATTGTTGGGAAGGGTCCGTAAGTAAGCATTTCAGTTACTCCACATCTCTTGCTTACGAAGATTTGAGATTTTATGTACTCGTGGCTTTACATTTGGTCATTGTTTGTTTAAACCAAAGACATTTGTGCATGATAGTCCATTTATTGAGGCCAACTGAAGTGTATTGTCACAACTTTGATTTTCTTCACACCCTGGGGGTGCTTGCTACTCAGTAAAGTATATTTTCATGGCTTTAGAAATCTGTCGGCAGCTTGCCCCACAGGGAAGATCGATCTAGATAAGCTTCTCCATCAATAGAGAGAACACGTCAGTGTGTCCCACCCAAGACATCTGAAATGGACCATTTTGAAAGAAGCTCCCATTTCTCACAGCCTTTAAAATGGACCAATGTAGCTTTAGTTCCTGGTTCTCATAAGAAGTGATGTATACTGTGGGGCACAGCTAGTTGGGACTATTATGACTGATAGAGGCTCAGCTATCACTGGCCACTTAAGCCCAAATTCTTCATTGTACTGCTGCACCTTTTGTTCCCAACCACATTGTAACTAACCAGAACTCCACTTGATGCAAAGTGTCCCTAGGTGACATTTTTCTGATAAAAAAAAGTTTGCATTTAGCACAGGTATGGGCAACTTCAGTCCTGGGGGGCAGGAGTGGTGTCACACTTTTTACACATACCTAATAAAAACAGCCGATGAAACTAATTGCATTCTAAATGAAAGATCATGATTCGTTGATTATGTGTTAGCTGGGGCCGGGGTAAAAGTGTGACACCAATCAAGCCCCCGAGGACTGGAGTTGCCCATCTCTGATTTAGTACATACTTAGCTTTTTCCACATATTGTTAGCTTCAGGCCTAACTGAATAGATTATTTGTGAACACTTAAAATAAGGCCATCAGGTACTGTATAGGCTAAGGCATTATTATGTGATCATATATAATGCTTTGAAGACATAAGTTGTTGTGCTTGCACCCCCAAAAAAAGATTGAACCGTTTCCAACTTTCCCAGTCAGAGAAATAATCAAAACAATTCTGTGAGTCTGAAATCTTGAATCTGATCCATAAAGGATGAGGGAGTCGTCCACTTCAAGTGACTCCTTCTCCTCTTCACTCATCCTCGGCCAAGTTCAGTCTACAGCAGATGCCCCCTCATTCATTCCACACTAATCCTCTGTCAGTATCTGGTCTGCATCATCTGCAGTTCGTGCCACCACCGAACCTTATCTTTCTAGCCCCTGTCCCAAGAGTATCACTGTCCAACTGTTGTGCTGCACCGACAGGCCATGACACTGCTCCCTCATCACCTTCCAGGCCTTGAACCTTCTACGTTCCTGTCCAATGATGGCTGACCACAATGCAGCTCTATATACAGTATCTTCTGTATAGCTACACCTCTTCCCTTTACACTACATTTTGTGTTCAGTACTTGTCCATTTTGGCCAGATTGGATACTAGTAGACAGAAAACTGGTTCTGGATTCCACTCTTTTTTTGGATTCCAAAAAAATCTGTCTGTTGACATTGTTGAGTAAGCCAATTAACCATATTTTACATGCATGCTTCCACAAATATGTTTTATAATATTTAACTTTTTTCCTGGAATTTGGGTCGAGAGACATAAAAGGAAGAGAGAGAGAGAGAGAGAGAGAGAGAGAGAGAGATTCATCTGGTAATAATTACATAGGCAGACAGCTCCCCCTGCTGGCCCACACCTCTAATCAATTTTAGTGAGCTTCAGAGACGTGTTAACATTTAACAACGATGAATTGTCAACATTTAACCAGCCAAAGGAACATTAAAATAGCTTCATAAGCATATAGCTTCTGCTTACCACTTCAACATTATACTGTGAAAACGCAGGAACACAATTTCTCGTCCTGGTCAAAGTTGCAAACATGTTAAATGAAAATTGTAGTAATTTAGCTCTTATCCAGAGCGACTTACAGGCGCAAATAGGATAAAGTGCCTTACTCAAGGGCACATCGACAGATTTTTCACATAAACCAGTGAGTGGAGTGACCTTTCAGTTACTGTCCCAACCATAGAGATGGAACGAGAACTCATCATTGTGGCAGAGCCTTTGAGGCTAACTCAATTTTGAAGTAGTCTATTTTCTTCTTCACAATTGGCAGATCCCTCAGGATGACCAAATTGCACATGACTCCAAGAAGGTCACAAAGAGGGATTAGCCAATGACGTTGGATGTCCCACCCAGTTGACTTCATTAAAATGATGGCAGCCCGCAGATGTATTGCCCATGCAAAAACGGCCTTTTGGCCACCAGAGGCCTCTATCATTCTCTATGGGACCAACGCTCTTAACCACTAGGTGGCTAAAATATTGACTGCATCATTATTATTATGTAGTTTTTAAAAACGTTTGTTTAAAATATTAAGCGGAAAGTTAGTTTTCATTTAAAACATCTAATTTTCTAATATTTATATAAGAGGTTGATTCTCTTTGCTGATATTATCAACATTACACAAGTATCTCATGTTCAGGCATCTTCAAGTCGACAATACTGCGAGGACCCAGAAATGGTGGACGTACGAGAAAGAGCTGACTCTTGAAGGTGAGTACTAGCTAGCTAGCTAAACCTAGTCACACGTTAACAAACATTCAGTTAGCCTGCCAGCTTTTACATTTGAAATACGACATTACTGAAGTTCACAACGTGAAAAATGTGTGTTATTGTATGTATGAACCATTATGAATTAATGATCTCTGATCATAATGTCAGCTGTTTCGCTAGCGAAAGCTGTACATAACCTAGCTAGCTGTGCTAGGGCAGAGAATAGACTTGTGCTCAAATGACTCAAATGGCAAATCTAACCCAAGCAAGACAGTTATTCGTGCGGCATTGCAGTTTGATGACTGACCAGTTGAACAATTTTAAAACTGTAAAGAAAAAAATAAATGCATGGGACATGACACCCTTTTGAAAAATGTCTACAGTTTGACGGAATAGAAGGTTATAATGCATTAACAAGTCAATGCTTCTTGACATTCATTTTATCTTTATGCTTGTGGTTATAGTTGAGCCAAGTGCCTTTCAATCATGGGATTGCGGACTATCTGGAATAATTACAAAGTCTTGATTGTTATGGGCACGAGCCTTGGACTCATACACTGGGGTTGGTACAACATCAAGTCGCACCCTGCGCTACACAAGAATAAACAGGACTATATGCCCGAACCAGGCATTGTGGCATATGTTTCGCCACCTCAAGCCCCTGCCAAGGCAAAGTAGCATGTGAAGGTAAGGTAAGCACGTTGGAGCTCTTTATTATTGTTATGTCATGAGTCATGATTATCATCCTATCAATCTCGGATGTATTATGTGACATTTTCTCTCTGCACTCTAATCTAAGGCATGTCAAGGTCTTATAGTAGCTAAATCATATTTAATGTAACCATAAAGTGACACATCTTTCAGTTGTGTAGATCACCTTCATTCGGAGTTGCCGTGGTAGGGAACCACGAGTATCTTGTATCCTAATTGTTCTCTGTTTTGTTCCAGTGACGTACACATCCTTCAGAAAGGACAACACCGACGAGGCTATATTAGTGGACTGAGACTATGAAGCCCCAGAGCTGGTTGAAGAAGAACTGGCTGTGGGTGGCTGGGGGGTCCTTCCTTGGCATCCATTTAACCACCTGGCTCATGCAGAGGGCTATGAGAAGTGTCGCTCGCTCTGAGATGGCACTGAAAGAGAAGGATTCCCAGGAGTGACTAGTGGTGAGGCATTTTGCCAGTGGACTACTATCTATTTAACGATTCACGTGTGGAGTAAATGGAAGATAATGATGTAATTACCTGTGCTTGATTAGCTGTAAATGTTATTCCTCTGTTAGAGATCAAATAAAACGATGAATTTCACAATAAGTCAAACTGCAGAGTAACTTGCTTACAGGTGTGTGGAGTATGAACATATTTCACCCAGGGAAGACCAGGGCTGCATTTCAAGACACTACAGACATCACATAATCAATTACATTTCAAATGTCAGCCATGAAACGCAAACAAAACTTGAGATTGTATTCAATTAGACCAAAGAGTGGGCTTAAGTACCATCACAATTGAGTGCAATATTGGGACCTCCATTCCTAACATGTTCATCCCTAACATCTCTAAGGCCCGTTTCACACTACTGTGCTGACCCAAACTGTACTGTGCTTTAATTTTGACATGCTCCTTTCCAGCATGGTTCCAGCAACTATGGTGAATGCGTGGCCAGGCCAGCGCAATACAGCTCGGCTGGCTCAGTGATGTGGAAAGAATGTAATATTTTCCATCATCAGCACTGCTCTTTCTCCAGATCAGTGCCAATGAAAGAAATTAGAAAAATACCTTAAATTGAAATATTGATGTGGCCTGTCTGTTTTTAGAGGACTATGTTTGTTGCGCTCTCTAAAACATGATACCCTCATGAAAACGCTTATACTACCCCCCCCTAGTGGTGGAATTGGAGGATTACAACTACTGTTATGTCATAACACATACTGTAAGCTTGTCTGTCAAGAACCTCAGTGATGCACTAGCTCGACTCTCGTTCCCGAGGGTGGCAATGTTTTCCATCGCTACGGAACTTAATTGATTGATGAATGTCACTGCTTAGCCAGATAATTGCATTCACATGATTTCCAGTAAGCTGAGCCTTTGTCTCACCGACTGAAGTATGACTTTGCCTTTGGACTTATGTAATCAAGCAAGCATGAAATTTAAAAAGTGCAATTAACATATGCAGCAGTTATTAATCACATTTTTGATAAACTGCATAATAAAAACAGACCAAGGTTTTTTTCAGACCACAAGGTAAATAAGCGGAGGTTTAATGAGCCTTTCCAAAAGTGAAGTGGTGCATCTAAGAAATCACTTTTTGCACAATGAAGAAAAGGCAGTCAGTCGTCCCTTTCGAATGAAAAAAAAAAAGGTTTTTCCTTTATTCCTTCAAGACCTACCCACCACCCCCTTTCTCTTCACCCTGAATTCTTTATCCTTCATTGAGCTTTGACCATGCCGAATGCTGCCACATACTTCATTCCTCCAAGCATTTGGGAGTATGGTATTACAGATCTGTTGCTGCAGGTGTGAAATATGATCTAGCTCTGAATACAATTGAGATGAGAGGAATATGTCTAGTTAATGAAAGCATTTCATTTCAGAGTTCCGTAAATGCCAATATCATGGCTATGACTAATGATTTTAGCTAGGTCAGTCCATTTATTAAGGCTTCTCTGTTTTGCTGTTCTTCTTATAATATGAAAGGTATCACAGCTTTCCTCGACTGGGGGTAGTCTTCAAACTTCTCTTGGTAGTACCTGAAAGAGATGAGAATGTCATATTGAAGGAATCCTACTACCATGCTTTTCCATTGTAAAATGTCAACACAAGACAGTCCATGGTTACTGCTTTGCTGAAAGACCTAAAGTTGTATCAATACCAGTGAACATGAGTGTATCGGTGTGAGTATGTGCATGAAGAGATTACGGAAGGCTCTTGAGGTTGGACCTGTCAGTACCTGTGGTGGTGGTAGGCCCGCGGTCCGATCGAGCACATAGTGAAAAGGGCAAAGGAGAATGTCGGCAGGGACCACGTTGCTAGGGCATACCCGCACCACTCCATAATCTCTCCAAAGAAGTTTGCTCCGGAGACATACTCAAACATTCCCCCTGGAGTAAAAAGGGTCAGACAGTTAATTCAGTAGTAATGAAGTAGGGTCTGTACACTCATACATTGAGAGTAGGTCAAAACAATTCAATCCCTGAACTTTCAGACCCTACTTCATATCTACTACCTTTTTTGGACACGGCACCCCATGTCAAGGGATTGGATAGTTAATTCGCCCAAAGGTGGGTGAAAACATCTGCTGTGCCGCAAGGTTCTGATAATAGTTGCAAGATGTTACTTTTTAACCTTTCCGCGAGGTAATGGCCCAGACAACTGGAACGTTTGCTTCCTGTGTTTCTTGGCGACACTGAATGCCGTGTGTACTTTTGCTCACAATCTTCTATGACCCTGGTGATTACATTAGCACTTAAAGGCCCAATGCAGAAGTGTTTATATGAATATCACATTTTTACTGGGTAACAATTAAGTACCTTACTGTAATAGATTTCTATAACAAAAAATCTTTCTCAAGCAATAATTTAGCCAGGACTGTCTGTGAGTAGTCTGCATTTTGACTGCACTGGGCCTTTAAATATCTTTCGATCAGCACAGGCATAGCCCTTACAAAGCAAAAGTAAGTATAAATAAAAGCTAAAGATCACATTGACACCAGAATGTTCTGAATATGCTCTTCTTGTTCTGTTTATCATCACATGGCTGTGCAGACAGTGACTAACTAAACAGTACCGAACATGGTTAGTTATTTGGCTAAAGATTGACGTTTTTGCTATTGTTTCACAAGACTGGAACAGTTGCCTGAAACACTGCCTGACATCTGTTAACCAGAATTCATCTGGTACCTTTGGGAATCTTGTAAACAACTTCTCCAGGTTTTCTCAAATTTAGAAGAATGTGGTCACTGTGAATGTTGATGGCCATTCCCAGGAAAAATATCAGCAAACCTGAAAAGAAAACAGTACAGGCGCTTAAATGCAAACCACATTCTAGTTCTATAAAAAAAAAAAACGTATGAGCTGTTAAAATATTTCATGCTGGCAGATGCAAACCCAAACTCAACAAATCATTATTTATATACTTGTGGAAGAGTACTGTCAAACGTATCATCCCATATCCTGCTGAGACCAAAAATGCATGTTTTGAAGCTGACCAATAAACACAGAACATTTGCAAGGAGGAAGCGAATGCCAACTTGTTTTGTCACAGTTCCAGGCTAAAAACCTCAAAGTTCTCCGGCCAGATTAGTCTCCCATACTGCACGACTGGTTTTCCCGTTGTGTTTTCCTAACCACATTTTTTTTTGTAATGTTTTGGATCTCAGACTTCATCTACAGTAGCTCTAGCAGTTATCAAATGTTACCCTTTTTAAAGGGTGAAATTACATTACTTTGGAAATAAATCTATAGCATTTATTTGAGGCTTCAACATAGGATACCAAATGACTGTTAAATGTCTGTGAACATCATCCAGGCACTGTAATTTTCAGAATAAGGGTCTGGGAAACGACTGAGAAATAATTTCCGCTGGTATCTCAGATCTTACCGGTGTACAGACGAATGTCGGTCTGCCACGCATCGTCGTACGTGGCACAGTGGAGCATGTAGTGGCCTTGGAGAAAACCGTTGACAGAGCAGAAGACTACCGCAGAGAAGACAATGTAGAGAGGGGAAGGGCGGCCTTTGGTCCGCAAGGAGTAGATGAATGTTCTTGCGAGAAAATAGACAAATATTGATTAAAGAAATCAAGTCAAAGATGGTTCAATATAGCGCTGCTGTGTACAAACAATGTGAGTACCTGGAAGCCATGCAGGGCCGTGTTTCTTAACGTAGATAGAAATAGAATGTGTGGAACAAACATTCCCCTGTAACAAGTAGAATAGGAGATCACGTCATTCATTACATTTCTATTTTAGATTAGAATCTGTTTGTCACAGACCTTTAAAAAAAAAAGGTAGGGGCGTGGATCAGAAAACCAGTCAGTATCTGGTGCGACCACCATGTTTCTCATGCAGCACATGGAATTGATCAGGCTGTTGATTGTGGCCTGTGGAATGTTGTCCCACTCCTCTTCAATGGTTGTGCAAAGTTGCTGAATATTGGCCGTTGCTGGATATTTTACACCCCCCTCAGGTTTGTGCCGTGGCAGAGAACTTCATGGGCTATACTCAGCCTTGTCTCAGGGTAGTAAGTTGGTGGTTTGAAGATATCCCTCTAGTGGTGTGGGGGCTGTGCTTTGGCAAAGTGGGTGGGGTTATATCCTGCCTGGTTGGCCCTGTCCAGGGCTATTGTCGGACGGGGCCACAGTGTCTCCCGACCCCTCCTGTCTCAGCCTCCAGTATTTATGCTGCAATAGTTTGTGTCAGGGGGATAGGATCAGTCTTTTATATCTGGAGTATTTCTCCTGTCTTATACTGTATACATCTGGCCCTTCTTTGGGCCATCTGGCCCTTCTTTGGACACTGTGCTAACAAACCTCCAAACGAGCTTCAACACCATGCAACACTCCTTCCCGTAGCCCCCAACTGCTTTTAAATGCTAGTAAAACTAAGTGTATGCTCTTCAACCGATTAGCATCACTACTCTGGATGGTTCTGACCTAGAATATGTGGACAACTTCAAATACCTAGGTGTCTGGTTAGACTGTAAACTCTCCTTCCAGACTCACATTAAGCATCTCCAATCCAAAAATACATCTAGAATCATCTTCCTATTTCGCCACAAAGCCTCCTTCACTCACGCCGCCAAACATACCCTCGTAAAACTGACGATCCTACCGATCCTTGACTTTGACTTTTACAAAATAGCCTCCAACACTCTACTCAGCAAACTGGATGTAGTCTATCACAGTGCCATCCGTTTTTATCCCCAAAGCCCCATATACTACCCACCACTGTGACCTGGATGCTCTCGTTGGCTGGCCCTCACTACATATCTGTCGCCTATCCCACTGGCTCCAGGTCATCTATAAGTATTTGCTAGGTAAAGCCCCACCTTATCTCATCTCACTGGTCACCATAGAAACACCCACCCGTAGCTCCAGCACGTATATTGCACTGGTCATCCCCAAAGCCAACACTTCCTTTGGCCGCCTTTCCTCCCAGTTCTCTGCTGCCAATGATTGGAACGAATGTCAAAAATCTCTGAAGCTGGAGTATTTTATTTCCCTCTCTAACGTTAAGCATAAACTGTCAGAGCAGCTTACCGATCACTGTACCTGTACACAGCCAATCTGTAAATATCACACCCGACTACCTCATCCCCATATAATTACTTACCCTTTTGCTCTTTTGCACCTCAGTATCTCTACTTGCACATCATCATCTACACATCTATCTCTCCATTATTAATGCTAAATTGTAATTATTTTCGCCTCTAGGGCCTATTTATTGCCTAACTCCCCACTCTTCTACATTTGCACACACTGTACATAGATTTTTCAATTTTTTATTTATTTTGTGTTATTGACTGTACCTTTGTTTGTGTAACTCTGTGTTGTTGTTTTTGTCGCACTGCTTTGCTGTATCTTGGCCAGGTTGCAGTTGTAAATGAGAACTTGTCTCAACTAGCTTACCTGGTTAAATAAAGGTTAAATAAAAAATAAATGTAGAAAATCTGGTGTCCTGTGTGAAATTAAGTATGCTCCCTCTATTTCTCTCTCCCTCTTCTCTCCCGGAGGACCTGAGCCCTGGGACCATGCCTCAGGACTACCTGGCCTGATGATCTCCTTGCTGTCCCCAGTCCACCTGGCCGTGCTGCTGCTCCAGTTTCAACTGTTCTGCCTGCGGCTATGGAACCCTGACCTGTTCACCACACGTGCTACCTTGTCCCGGACCTGCTGTTTTCAACTCTCTACCGCACCTGCTGTCTCTAACTCTGAATGCTCGGCTATGTAAAGCCAACTGACCTTTACTCCAGTGGTGCTGATCTGTTGCACCCTCTACAACCACTGTGATTATTATTATTTGACCCTGCTGGTCATCTATGAACGTTTGAACATCTTGGCCATGTACTGTTATAATCTCAACCCGGCACAGCCAGAAGAGGACTGGCCACCCATCATTCTTTTAAGATGGTTATACCATGGATCATTTGCTTTTTAATTTTACTACCGCTTTACTACTAAATCCCATAGAAACCCATTGACCAACACATTCATAAAATACCTCCATACTTCCATTAATCTGTATGAGTTACCTTCAGACGAGTCCCATGACACTTGTGAGGGTCGTAGAGCCAAAATGGAGAACACAATCAAATAATTTTATTGGTCACATATACATGGTTAGCAAATGTTAATGCGAGTGTAGAGAAATGCTTGAGCTTCTAGTTCCGACAGTGCAGTAATATCTAACAAGTAATCGATCAATTCCACAACAACTACCTAATACACTCAAATCTAAAGGGATGGAATAAGAATATGCACATATACAGTGCCTTGCGGAAGTATTCGGCCCCCTTGAACTTTGCGACCTTTTGCCACATTTCAGGCTTCAAACATAAAGATATAAAACTTTTTGTGAAGAATCAACAACAAGTGGGACACAATCATGAAGTGGAACGACATTTATTGGATATTTCAAACTTTTTTAACAAATCAAAAACTGAAAAATTGGGCGTGCAAAATTATTCAGCCCCTTTACTTTCAGTGCAGCAAACTCTCTCCAGAAGTTCAGTGAGGATCTCTGAATGATCCAATGTTGACCTAAATGACTAATGATGATAAATACAATCCACCTGTGTGTAATCAAGTCTCCGTATAAATGCACCTGCACTGTGATAGTCTCAGAGGTCCGTTAAAAGCGCAGAAAGCATCATGAAGAACAAGGAACACACCAGGCAGGTCCAAGATACTGTTGTGAAGAAGTTTAAAGCCGGATTTGGATACAAAAAGATTTCCCAAGCTTTAAACATCCCAAGGAGCACTGTGCAAGCGATAATATTGAAATGGAAGGAGTATCAGACCACTGCAAATCTACCAAGACCTGGCCGTCCCTCTAAACTTTCAGCTCATACAAGGAGAAGACTGATCAGAGATGCAGCCAAGAGGCCCATGATCACTCTGGATGAACTGCAGAGATCTACAGCTGAGGTGGGAGACTCTGTCCATAGGACAACAATCAGTCGTATATTGCACAAATCTGGCCTTTATGGAAGAGTGTCAAGAAGAAAGCCATTTCTTAAAGATATCCATAAAAAGTGTTGTTTACCTCAAGCCACCTGGGAGACACACCAAACATGTGGAAAAAGGTGCTCTGGTCAGATGAAACCAAAATTGAACTTTTTGGCAACAATGCAAAATGTTATGTTTGGCGTAAAAGCAACACAGCTCATCACCCTGAGCACACCATCCCCACTGTCAAACATGGTGGTGGCAGCATCATGGTTTGGGCCTGCTTTTCTTCAGCAGGGACAGGGAAGATGGTTAAAATTGATGGGAAGATGGATGGAGCCAAATACAGGACCATTCTGGAAGAAAACCTGATGGAGTCTGCAAAAGACCTGAGACTGGGACGGAGATTTGTCTTCCAACAAGACAATGATCCAAAACATAAAGCAAAATCTACAATGGAATGGTTCAAAAATAAACATATCCAGGTGTTAGAATGGCCAAGTCAAAGTCCAGACCTGAATCCAATCGAGAATCTGTGGAAAGAACTGAAAACTGCTGTTCACAAATGCTCTCAATCCAACCTCACTGAGCTCGAGCTGTTTTGCAAGGAGGAATGGGAAAAAATGTCAGTCTCTCGATGTGCAAAACTGATAGAGACATACCCCAAGCGACTTACAGCTGTAATCGCAGCAAAAGGTGGCGCTACAAAGTATTAACTTAAGGGGGCTGAATACGCCCAATTTTTCAGTTTTTGATATGTTAAAAAAGTTTGAAATATCCAATAAATGTCATTCCACTTCATGATTGTGTCCCACTTGTTGTTGATTCTTCACAAAAAAAATACAGTTTTATATCTTTATGTTTGAAGCCTGAAATGTGGCAAAAGGTCGGAAAGTTCAAGGGGGAATACTTTCGCAAAGGCACTGTACAGTGGGGCAAAAAAAGTATTTAGTCAGCCACCAATTGTGCAAATTCTCCCACTTAAAAAGATGAGAGAGGCCTGTAATTTTCATCATAGGTACACTTCAACTATGACGGAATTTTTTTTTTTTAAATCCAGAAAATTACATTGTAGGATTTGTAATGAATTTATTTGCAAATTATGGTGGAAAATAAGTATTTGGTCACCTACAAACAAGCAAGATTTCTGGCTCTCACAGACCTGTAACTTCTTCTTTAAGAGGCTCCTCTGTCCTCCACTCGTTACCTGTATTAATGGCACCTGTTTGAACTTGTTATCAGTATAAAAGACACCTGTCCACAACCTCAAACAGTCACACTCCAAACTCCACTATGGCCAAGACCAAAGAGCTGTCAAAGGACACCCGAAGCAAAATTGTAGACCTGCACCAGGCTGGGAAGACTGAATCTGCAATAGGTAAGCAGCTTGGTTTGAAGAAATCAACTGTGGGAGCAATTATTAGGAAATGGAAGACATACAAGACCACCATCTCCCTCGATCTGGGGCTCCACGCAAGATCTCACCCCGTGGGGTCAAAATGATCACAAGAACGGTGAGCTTAAATCCCAGAACCACACGGGGGGACCACACTGTGTGGGTGGACCATTTCAGTTTGTATGTGATGTGTATGCCGAGGAACTTTCCACCTTCTCCACTGCTGTCCCATCTGTGGATAGGGGGATTCTCCCTCTGCTGGTTCCTGAAGTCCACGATCATCTCCTTTTGTTTTATTGACGTTGAGTGAGAGGTTGTTTTCCTGACATCACACTCTGAGTGCCCTCTCCTCCTCCCTGTAGGCTGTCTCATCATTGTTGGTAATCAAGCCCACTACTGTTGTGTTGTCTGCAAACTTGATGATTGAGTTGGAGGCCTGCATGGCCATGCAGTCATAGGTAAACAGTGGAGATGTTGTTTCCTACCTTCAGCACCTGGGGGTGGCCCGTCAGAAAGTCCAGGACCCAATTGCACAGGGCGGGGTTGAGACCCAGGGCTTCAAGCTTAATGATGAGCTTGGAGGATACTATGGAGTTGAATGCTGAGCTGTAGTCAATGAACAGCATTCTTACATAGGTATTCCCCTTGTCCAGATGGGATAGGGCAGTGTGATGGCGATTGCATTGTCTGTGGACCTACTGGGGTAGTATGCAAATTGATGTGGGTCTAGGATGGCAGGTAAGGTGGAGGTGATATGATCCTTGACTAGTCTCTCAAAGCACTTCATGATGACAGAAGTGAGTGCTACGGGGCGATAGTCATTTAGTTCAGTTATCTTTGCCTTCTTGGGTACAGGGACAATGGTGGCCATCTTGAAGCATGTGAGGACAGCAGACTGGGATAGGGAGCGATTTGAATATGTCCGTAAACAAACCAGCCAGCTGGTGTGTGCATGTTCTGAGGACACAGCTAGGGATGCCGTCTTGGCCGGCAGCCTTGCCAGGGTTAACACGTTTAAATGTCTTAATCACGTCGGCCACGGGGAAGGAGAGGGCCGCAGTCCTTGGTAGCGGTATCCTCAAAGCGGGCAAAGAAGGTGTTTAGTTTGTCTGGAAGCAAGACGTCGGTGTCCGTGATGTGGCTGGTTTTCTTTTTGTAGTCTGTGATTGCCTGTAGACCCTGCAACACACATCTCGTGTCTGAGCCATTGAATTGCGACTCCACTTTGTCCCTATACCGACATTTAGCATGTTTGATTGCCTTGAAGAGCAAATAACTACACTGTTTATATTCAGCCATATTCCCAGTCATCTTTCCATGGTTAAATACGGTGGTTGGCCCTTTCAGTTTTGCACTAATGCCGCCATCTATCACCTGTTTCTGGTTGGGGTAGGTTTTAATAGTCACAGTGTGGTTATAACATCTCCAATGCTCTTCCTTATAAACTCACTCACCGAATAAGTGTATAAATCAATGTTATTCTCTGAGGCTGTCTGGAACATTTCCCAGTCTGCGTGATCAAAGCAATCTTGAAGCGTGGATTCCGATTGGTCAGACCAGCATTGAATAGTTCTTGTCACGGGCACATCCTGTTTGAGTTTCTGCCTATAGGATGGCAGTTGCAAAATGGAGTCGTGGTCGGATTTGCCGAAGGGAGGATATTCATCATGGAAGTTAGAGTAGCAGCGATCCAGTGTATTGCCCGCATGAGTGCTACAGTCAATATGCTGGTAGAATTTAGCTAGCTTTGTTCTCAAATTTGCTTTGTTAAAATCCCCTGCTACAATAAATGCAGCCTCAGGATATATGGTTTCCAGTTTGCATAGTGTCCAGTGAAGTTCCTTGAGGGCTGTCGTGGTATCGGCTTGAGGGGGGATATACACGGCTGTGACAATCACAGATGAAAATTGGCGAGTAATATACCCGGAAGCGGTGGGTGGGCGACGTTGTTTTGTGTCGGCATCTGGGATTAGATCCAATGTCCTGGGTGGTGGTGGTGCAAACAAAGTATCCACTTCAGGGAAGTTGTATTCCTGGTCCTGATGTTGGTAAGTTGACGTTGCTCTGATATCCAATAATTCTTCCCGGCTGTAGGTAAGAACACTTAAGATTTTCTGGGCTAACATTGTAAGAAATAATACATTAAAAAACAAAATACTACATAGTTTCCTAAGGACTATAAGCAAGGTGACCAGCGCTGTCAGCGCCATCTTGATCATGGGGTCATATTAGTTTGTTTCCCAAATGGTTCAGATGCTACAGATAGAAGTTGACATATCAGCGTTACCGAATTCAGACGAGTCTTGTGGGGGTCGTAGAGCAAAACCGTTCTGATGCTACAGATGTTTTCGTGAGAAGACCGATTTTCGGGATGTCTCCTGGTCTGACAAACAGCGCTGTAGCTCTGCCACTTTCCACCGTAGATGTGGAAGGGCGACATAGGCGGATGCGGTAGATTGTGACTGATTTTGATGGGGATTTTTTATGTTTATTAGCAATAAACTCATTAAACATTTATATAGGCCTAGTCTACAGAATAGCATTATTACAGTATACATTTTGTATTGAACCAACAGGTGATTTGAATAAATAATGTGCATGTCTTGACAAGCAAGGAGTTCCATAGTGTAGGCATATGTAAACCTTTCTTTGCCAATAATGACATCACTGTGTCTTATAGGAAAAACTACTGAAAAGCAGGTCGGGGACTTTTCAATGTGCGTGCCAATGTTCAACTCTGAATTGATGTGGTTTCCACCTCGGCTGAGACGGGTCTGGTGCAAGTATCCAGGATGTGGCCTACTGAGGCGGGGTCACTCGAGACAGAGAGGGAAGGCTTTGACATTCTTGTCATTCAAACCAATTGCTGGTTGATAACAAGTGTGGAGCATCAGACTTCAGGAAGATTTTGAAGGATTAAATACAAATATATACAGTACCAGTCAAAAGTTTTGACACACCTACTCATTCAAGGGTTTTTCTTTATTTGTACTATTTTCGACATTGTAGAATAATAGTAAAGACATCAAAACTAGGAAATAACACAAATGGAATCATGTAGTAACCAAAAAAGTGTAAACAAATCTAAATATATTTTAGATTCTTCAAAGTAGCCACCCTTTGCCTTGAAGACAGCTTTGCACTCTCTTGGCATTCTCTCAACCAGCTTCACCTGGAATGCTTTTTCAACAGTCTTGAAGGAGTTCCCACATATGTTGAGCACCTGTTGGCTTCACTCTGCAATCCAACTCATCCCAAACCACCATTAAGTGTGCCTTGAATTCTAAATAATTGCATTCTAAATAAGCACCCCCACACCATCACACCTCCTCCTCCATGTTTCATGGTGGGAACCACAAATGCGGAGATCATCACCTACTCTGCGTCTCACGGAGGTTGGAACTAAAAATCTCAAATTTGGAATCATTAGACCAAAGGACAGATTTCCACCGGTCTAATGTCCATTGCCGGTGTTTCTTTTTTTCTTTATTTTTTTACCCCTTTTTCTCCCCAATTTCATGGTATCCAATTGTTGTAGTAGCTACTATCTTGTCTCATCGCTACAACTCCCATACGGGCTCGGGAGAGACGAAGGTTGAAAGTCAGGCATCCTCTGATACACAACCCACTGCTTCTTCACACAGTGCGCATCCAACCCGGAAGCCAGCCGCACCAATGCACCCAGCCCGCCACAGGAGTCGCTGGTGCGCGATGAGACACCCCTACCGACCAAGCCCTCCCTAACCCGGGCGACGCTAGGCAAATTGTGCTTCGCCCCACGGACCTCCCGGTCGCAGCCGGTTACGACAGAGCCTGGGCGCGAACCCAGGGACTCTGATGGCACAGCTGGCGCTGCAGTACAGCGCCCTTAACCACTGTGCCACCCGGGAGGCCCGTAATTGCTGGTGTTTCTTGGCTCAAGAAAGTCTCTTCTTATTATTGGTGTCGTTTTAGTAGTGGTTTCTTTGCAGCAATTCGACCATGAAGGCCTGATTCACGCAGTCTCCTCAGAACAGTTGATGTTGAGATGTGTCTGTTCCTTGAACTCTGTGAAGCATTTATTTGGCCTGCAATCTGAGGTGCAGTCAACTCTAATGAACTTATCCTCTGCAGCAGATGTAACTCTGGGTCTTCCTTTCCTGTGGCGGTCCTCATGAGAGCCAGTTTCATCATAGCGCTTGATGGTTTATGCAACTGCACATGAAGAAAGTACTTGAAATTTTCCACATTGTGGAACAGTGTGGAACAGCTTATTTGAGCTGTTCTTGCCGTAATATGGACTTGGCCTTTTACCAAATAGGGCTATCTTCTGTATACCACCAATACCAGAACTGATTGGCTAAAACGTATTAAAACCTCTATGGGATCAGTGTCCCTGTCCCCCCCACGGGACAGTTGAGCTAACGTAGGCTAATGTGATTAGCATGAGGTTGTGAGTAACAAAAAATATTCCCAGGACATAGACATATTTGATATGGGCAGAAAGCTTACATTCTTGTTAATCTAACTGCACTGTCCAATTTACAGTAGCTAATAACATGCGCACAATTATGAACTTCAAAATGTATTAATAAATCAATTAGGCACATTTGGGCAGTCTGCACACCTGTTAATTGAAATGCATTTCAGGTGACTACCTCATGAAGCTGGTTGAGAGAAAAGCTGTCATCAAGGCAAAGGGTGGCTACTTTGAAGAATCTCAAATATAAAATATATTTTGATATGTTTAACACTTTCACAATAACACATGTTCATGGTTTTGATGTCTTCACTATTATTTTACAATGTGGAAAATAAAGAAAATCCCTGGAATGAGAAGGTGTGTTCAAACTATTGACTGGTAGTGTATATATATTTTGTTTTGAAGTTAAAAATATACTGGCCCAAGCGGGCCATATGAAAGGTTGGTTAAGTGGCCCGATTAGCGGGGAGCCCTGAATGTCGAACCCTGCAGTCTTAGCTGATCCACTCCCTGTACACCAGGTCATGTGCCAAAGAAAAAACGGCACCTGCTGAAGAAAACAGATTTTGGACCCAGTCAACCCTCTCGCTTTGCCTCTTCCTCTCTTGTGTAACTCAGAAATGTCAGATAATTACTATAGCTCCTGCCTTCAGCCAATCTAGTAAATTCCGGATCTCTATGGCGTGATGCATCATTCAGCCAAGTTTCGTCAAAATTGTGCCAGTGCTGTCTGAGATATAGCGTGTGACTAAGGGATAGATGGATGGGATGTTCTAAGTCCACAAAAATGCTTAAACAACATGAGGAGTCCACTTTTGAGGTCTGGGAAAAATAACAGAAATGTAGATTCTTGAGTGTAGTTACCCTATAATTAAACTGTGCAGCCACCTAGCAATCACTGTTGTTTGGTTAGTTGTGTGTCTGTAGTGTACATGAGATGAAGTTTGCAAAACAAATGTCCACTGGATTGATGCAAATAATCATAATACCATTCTACTAGGTCGGCGTAGTCTACTTTGTAGCTAGTTAATATTTAATTGAGAATGTTTTTGGGGAAGCCTTTTCATCTACCAGAAGACGGTTAGGCCTGTCATTGGCATCGCTATATTTTTCCTGTGCCTTAATTGTTTGAAAGCTGAACGTTTTACTTAATATTATGAGGCGTCCTTACCATGCTTCAAAGTAGCCTATAGCCAAAATCCCAACATAGAAACGTGGCGGCAATTATTTTATAAATAATTCTTCATGCTCTCTCCTGTTCTGTTTTCAAAGCAACTATCATTGTCTAGCAGCCAAATGCATTATCCTAGTCATATTAGCAACAGATATTTCTGTCTCTATAGGGTACTTGGGGGTAACTAGTCCCCCTCTTTAATTCACATTAAGACCACAAGATGTCAACAACTTATTTCCGCAAAACCTTCAATGGCGGCCACTGCTTTTGCTCAAACGAAAATGTCCTCTCCTCATAACTTTTGGAGATTGGTTAACAAAACTATTTTGTGGTAAATTGATTTTTTTATGTTAAAGTTGTAGCTGTTTTTTTTATATACAAGTAGGAAACTCTTAAGAAAAATAATCCACCTATTGAGAGAAAAATGTAGATTATTTTTGAGTAAATTAGTAATATGCTGGATGAGTGTGTTGCCCCCCCCCCTGACCCCACCACAACTAGGGTCTATCTACCCCTTTATGGTTATGAATGCCAGTGAGCATAAGCTGCTAGCTAGCAACCTTACTACAAGATCGTCTGAGGTAGAATACATAAAGAAATATATAACTTAATTGCAGTTGGAAATCTTTTCACTAATAGCTTTACAGTTCATCTTACTTTATAGCCTTTTAGCTATTTTACACAGCATTTTATGTCATATAGCTTGATATCTAGCTATGTTTTTAAGAGAGAGCTTTTAAATGAACATCTCTCCCCCCTGTATGTTAATAATACTTTGAATCAGGTGGTTTGAAAGAAACTGTCTTGTCTTATGGTACACAGTGCTGTGTGTGGTAGTTGGGGTTAGGGGCCATATGTTAGGGAGGGTCTTAGGTAAGGGTTAGAAGCCATTTGTTAGAATAGAGGTCAGTTCCTAATATGATTCATGTTTTTATTTTCAGATGAGAACATACAAGAAGAAAACAGACCGTTGAATCTATGGCTCTGAGGTGATACAGCATGCCCTGAAGGCAATAGAAAATGGGAAGATCTTAACGGGGGCTGCCAGGGTGTTCAACATTCCAACAAGAACCCTACAGCACCACAGAGGAAAGGAGGTGAAAACCCCAGGCTTCAGCCAAATGGGGTGGGCGCCAGTCTTCTCTTCCACATACAGTTGAAGTCGTTTTTCAACCACTCCACAAATTTCTTGTTAACAAACTATAGTTTTGGCAAGTCGGTTAGGACATCTTCTTTGTGCATGACACAAGTCATTTTTCCAACAATTGTTTACAGACAGATTATGTCACTTATAAATCACTGTAATCAATCCCAGAACAACAGCAAAGGACGTTGTGAAGATGCTGGGGGAAAAAGGTACAAAGATATCTATATCCACAGTAAAATTAGTCCTATATTGACATAGCCTGACAGGCTGATCAGCAAGGAAGAAGCCACTACTCCAAAACCACCATAAAAAAGCCAGACTATGGTTTGCAACTGCACATGGAGAAATGTCCTCTGGTCTGATGAAACAAAAATAGAACTGTTTGGCCATAATGACCATTGTTATGTTTGGAGGAAAATGTGGGAGGCTTGCAAGCCAAAGAACACAATCCCAACCGTGAAGCACAGGGGTGGCAGCATCATGTTGTGGGGGTGCTTTGCTGCAGGAGGGACTGGTGCACTTCACAAAATAGTTTTCATTCCTCATGATGCCATGTGCATATATTGAAGCAACATCTCAACACATCAGTCAGGAAGTTAAAGCTTGGTCGCAAATGGGTCTTCCAAATGGACAATGACCCCCAAACATACTTCCAAAGTTGTAGCAAAATGGCTTAAGGACAACAAAGTCAAGGTATTGGAGTGGCCATCACACAGCCCTGACCTCAATCCCATAGAAAATTTGTGGGCAGAACTGAAAACGTGTTTATGAGCAAGGAGGCCTAGAAACCTGACTCAGTTACACCAGCTCTGTCAGGAGGAATGGGCCGAAATTCACCCAACTTATTGTGGGAAGCTAGTGGAAGGCTACCCGAAATGTTTGACCCAAGTTAAACAATTTATAGGCAATGCTACCAAATACTAATTGAGTGTATGTAAACTTCTGACCCACTGGGAATGTGATGAAAGAAATAAAAGCTGAAATAAATCATTCTCTCTACTATTATTCTGACATTTCACATTCTTAAAATAAAGTGGTGATCCTAACTGACCTAAAACAGGAGATTTTTACAAGGATTAAATGTCAGGAATTGTGAAAAACTGAGTTTAAATGTATTTGGCTAAGGTGTATGTAAACTTCCGATTTCAACTGTATGAAAGTGACCTTGTCAACCACATTCAACAAATGGAAAGATCCCTATTTGGCATAACATCATGGGACGTGAGAAGACTCACCTTCAATCTGGCAGAAAGGATGGGAATCAAGCACAGGTTCAACAAAGGAAAGGGGTATGCAGGGGTGGCTTGGTTCAGTGGCTTCATGAAGCGCAACTCCAAACTGTCAGTTCAAGTATCGCAAGCAACCAGTCTTGCGAGGGCCATGGGCTTTAATAAGCTTAAGGTTGACCAGTTATCTAAGGCCTACGCGGACATTTTAAACAGCGTCAGGGAGGTCGGAGGCCAACGAACATTTGGAACATGGATAAGACGGGAATAAAAAACATCCAGAAACTGTTGCCTGCGGTGGCCATGAAGGGAGCCAAACAGGTTGCAGAGGGGCTTCACAGTCACAGTAATTTGTGCTATCAGTGCAGCAAGGCAGTACGTATCGCCCCTCTTCATCTTCCCCTGGAAGAGGATGAACCAACAACTGCTGGTTGGAAGGGTGAGTTACTCAGGCTGGGTCGACAGTTCCATCTTCACCACTTTGCCCACAGTGTTGGTTGCACCCCTGAGCAACCCCACATCCTCATCCTCGATGGGTTATAGAGGAGCCTGAGGTTATAGAGGAGCCTGAGCCCATTGTCGGAAAGAAAAAGTAATCTAAATTAACGAAAAGTGGCAGAAGCAGCATTTACATGGTAGAAAGTGTTTATTGTACTAACACCGATGTAATTGTTTTTCTCATATATTTCCGTTGCAAAGAATCCATTCAACCACAGTGCTCTACCGCCACCACTGCCACCTCTACCTCCAACGCCACCAGCTCTTAACGCCAAAACCTCTACCTCCACCACATCTTTCTCAACCACAACCTCCACCCTGAAGCCTACCCTTGCTCCAAATGTTGGTATATAAAAAAAGTCAGCACTCATTTTAGGGAATATATATTTGCATATAGTGATTGGAAGGACATTGACCTCATCCCGTCAGTTGAGGATGCCTGGTCATTCTTTAAGAGTAACTTCCTCACCATTTTAGATAAGCATGCTCCTTTCAAAAAATGCAGAACTAAGAACAGATACAGCCCTTGGTTCACTCCAGACCTGACTTCCCTCGACCAGCACAAAAACATCCTGTGGCGGACTGCAATAGCATCATACAGTCCCCGCGATATGCAACTGTTCAGGAAAGTCAGGAACCAATACACGCAGTCAGTCAGGAAAGCTAAGGCCAGCTTCTTCAGGCAGAAGTTTGCATCCTGTAGCTCCAACTCCAAAAAGTTCTGGGACACTGTGAAGTCCATGGAGAACAAGAGCACCTCCTTCCAGCTGCCCACTGCACTGAGGCTAGGGAACACGGTCACCACCGACAAATCCATGATTATCGAAAACTTCAACAAGCATTTCTCAACGGCTGGCCATGCCTTCCGCCTGGTCACTCCTACCTCGGCCAACAGCTCCGGCTCCCCCGCAGCTCCTCGCCCAAGCCTCTCCAGGTTCTCCTTTACCCAAATCCAGATAACAGATGTTCTGAAAGAGCTGCAAAACCTGGACCCGTATAAATCAGCTGGGCTTGACAATCTGGACCCTCTATTTCTGAAACTATCCACCGCCATTGTCGCAACCCCTATTACCAGCCTTTTCAACCTCTCTTTCATATCGTCTGAGATCCCCAAGGATTGGAAAGCTGCTGCAGTCATCCCCTTCTTCAAAGGGGGAGACACCCTGGACCCAAACTGTTACAGACCTATATCCATTCTGCCCTGCCTATCTAAGGTCTTCGAAAGCCAAGTCAACAAACAGGTCGCTGACCATCTCGAATCCCACCGTACCTTCTCCGCTATGCAATCTGGTTTCCGAGCCGGTCACGGGTGCACCTCAGCCACACTCAAGGTACTAAACGACATCATAACCGCCATCGATAAAAGACAGTACTGTGCAGCCGTCTTCATCGACCTTGCCAAGGCTTTCGACTCTGTCAATCACCAGATTCTTATCGGCAGACTCAGTAGCCTCGGTTTTTCGGATGACTGCCTTGCCTGGTTCACCAATTACTTTGCAGACAGAGTTCAGTGTGTAAAATCGGAGGGCATGCTGTCCGGTCCTCTGGCAGTCTCTTTGGGGGTGCCACAGGGTTCAATTCTCGGGCCGACTCTTTTCTCTTGCTGCGGGCGATTCCCTGATCCACCTCTACGCAGACGACACCATTCTATATACTTTCGGCCCGTCATTGGACACTGTGCTATCTAACCTCCAAATGAGCTTCAATGCCATACAACACTCCTTCCGTGGCCTCCAACTGCTCTTAAACGCTAGTAAAACCAAATGCATGCTTTTCAACCGATCGCTGCCTGCACCCGCATGCCCGACTAGCATCACCACACTGGATGGTTCCGACCTTGAATATGTGGACACCTATAAGTACCTAGGTGTCTGGCTAGACTGCAAACTCTCCTTCCAGACCCATATCAAACATCTCCAATCGAAAATCAAATCAAGAGTCGGCTTTCTATTCTGCAACAAAGCCTCCTTCACTCACGCTGCCAAGCTTACCCTAGTAAAACTGACTATCCTACCGATCCTCGACTTCGTCGATGTCATCTACAAAATCGCTTCCAACACTCTACTCAGCAAACTGGATGCAGTTTATCACAGTGCCATCCGTTTTGTCACTAAAGCACCTTATACTACCCACCACTGCGACTTGTATGCTCTAGTTGGCTGGCCCTCGCTACATATTCGTCGCCAGACCCACTGGCTCCAGGTCATCTACAAGGCCATGCTAGGTAAAGCTCCGCCTTATCTCTCAGTTCACTGGTCACGATGGCAACACCCATCCATAGCACGCGCTCCAGCAGGTGTATCTCACGGATCATCCCTAAAGCCAACACCTCATTCGGCCGCCTTTCGTTCCAGTACTCTGCTGCCTGTGACTGGAACGAATTGCAAAAATCGCTGAAGTTGGAGACTTTTATCTCCCTCACCAACTTCAAACATCAGCTATCTGAGCAGCTAACCGATCGCTGCAGCTGTACATAATCTATTGGTAAATAGCCCACCCATTTTCACCTACCTCATCCCCACAGTTTTTATTTATTTACTTTTCTGCTCTTTTGCACACCAATATCTCTACCTGTACATGATCATCTGATCATTTATCACTCCAGTGTTAATCTGCAATATTGTAATTATTTGCCTACCTCCTCATGCCTTTTGCACACATTGTATATAGACTCCCCTTTTTTCTACTGTGTTATTGACTTGTTAATTGTTTACTCCATGTGTAACTCTGTGTTGTCTGTTCACACTGCTATGCTTTATCTTGGCCAGGTTGTAGTTGCAAATGAGAACTTGTTCTCAACTAGCCTACCTGGTTAAATAAAGGTGAAATAAATTTAAAAAATGAATAAGTCTTTATTGTACCAATAGTCATGTGTTCTTGTTGTTTGTTTGTTTTTGCTTAAACCAAAAGCTGCAGCAGTTCTATTGGATTGGTCCCAGAGGCTCCTGGAGGCGAGGCCGAGGAAGGCAGTGTCATGATGTTGCCCTCTTTGGGTACAAGGTTTGAGTAGAGACCATGCATTTCTCGTGCTGAATTCTTAACCATACATACCACATGGTTAAACTCTTAGACTATCTAACCGACAGAATAAGTTATTGAGTTATTGTTATAAAATGTTATATTCCAATGTTATTTCATGTTTTTAGTTATATTCCATTCCAATATTATATTCAAATGAATATTTTTTAATGAATTAAAAAGAACTATTGAAAATCTTTTGCTTCTGAATGTCATTTTAAAGACTGCTGGGATTTAAATTTGTGCATTATTCTAATAATATTTAGTGCAATTGTACATAACGGATTGTAAGGAAAAGGAACAACAAAGAAAGAACAAAGACAATTAATGTGCAGGTGAGTTAAAAAGAGGGTCTTTACATCACCTCATAGTGCAGATATTAAAAGTGACGTGCAACACCATTTCCACCTATATTTTATTAAAATAATTAAAACAACTAGACTTAGCTTTTAACTATTACTAAAGAATTTCTAAATAAAACTGATTGAATGGATTTTAACACACTTGTGTGAAACACTATGCCGAAAAACATTTAATGAAATAAAATTTAAAAAGTCAACTGTAGCCATCTATTTACCTTCATAGTTATTCGCCTATCCATGACCATCATCCACATTCCAATTTTTTCCCCAAACATTGCTTTTCTTGTGTCAGCATTTAGACATTGTTCTTAGGTCGGGCTAGTTACCCCGTTACCCTACAGACTGCCGATGGGTACTTATCACAGTAGGAGACAATTCCTTCTCTTGCTAGAAACAAAATACGCAATGTGCGCCTAGACATGTAGACAATACTTGCTACAAAGTTACAGAAAGCTACTCGGCTACGCCTAGTCCCGCAATCCATTATTTCCAATATAATGTACAGAACTTCGGCGTTTACCCCTTACGTGTACCCACTTTTTGTGGACATTGCATATACTCACTTTTTTTATCACTATGCGTATCAAAGTGTAGTGTAGCGGAGGCATACGCCATATCAATTGGTAAGGCTGGTAGAACAGATCAGAATGTTTGGATCAAAATGTTGATAAACTATTATTTCTTCACATTTTAAGCGCAGCATTGTGCACACGGCAGTAGGCCTACGCGCAAATGTTCCAAAGTGCAATTTGTGGGAAAACACCATTCTAAAATGTGCACCACACATTAGAGCGGTTTCATATCTGGATGATCGTGCAAATCGTCGAGGTTTCATTTTCAAAATGACACAATTCAGGAAAAGTGGCATCAGTTTACCAACCAATTTCGTAATGTTCTGTTTAATGTGATTCGTCCATTTATTAGGAAACCATGATGGATGGCTTCTTAAGTGTCCATGCAGAGTGATGATGAGAAAATTGTTCCACTGGAAATTGTGCAAAAACATTTACTTGAAGTACAGTGCAAAGGATGGTAAGAGATTGATATTTTTTTCTGTTTTTACATCATAAATTTTAAAGTGAGTCTAAGCCTCACTCTTTTACTGAATGTCCCTCTAGTCTTCACTCAAAATAGGGAACAGGGGACTCTTTTCATTGAATGGTCTGCATTGGTATCGCATACACCCAGATCAACTGTGTAGGAGACAAAGATGTATGCTCAACACTTTTTAAGTGAAATAACTGCTGTTGCACAAAAAAAGTTGGCCATGTTTTTCAGTTGATTTATGAGTGAAAGATCCGAGACTCCATTGAAAGTTGGTATGTGGACATAGTCTCGTCCCACCATCACAGATCTAATTCTGTCTAGACAGGTGGCTAGACAATACTAACAGATTGGGGACCAGGCTAAAGTGGACACATACCTTTGGAAGTAGTGCAGACAGAAGGTCCAGAGAAGAAGGTCTTTGCCCAGGCTGGGCTGTGTGTCAGTTGATAGCAGAAGGAGCATGGGCACCAGGAAAGAAGGCAGTTCCTGGAGGAACCAGGCCAGCTTGGCAGGACAGGTCCTCCCTGGGGTCCCATCCGAGGTCACGTAGCGTCCGTACGGGGTCTGGGTCCTGGTCTGCTGAAAGAGATACGCCACCCCACTGATGATGAACCCCCAGCTGAGGTAGTGGATCACATTCTCCTTACACTCCATTATTATCCCCCTCTCCTTTTCTCCTTTTTTCTCCTTCTCTTTCTTCGGGTCCTTGGGTCCAGCAAAGTTTCCACGGTCTCCACGCTTTGTCAAGACCGAGTAGCCTCCATCTGTGTATGCTGGTGTGAGACGTGTGTGAATGGGAGAGGCACACTTACTACTCCCAACTCCTCCCCTTTAAAACAATGGGAGTCTCTCATGTGTCAGTCACTGTTGAAATCTGAGATTTAAAAACAACAACTTAATGAGCGATTAGTCATTTTTAGTAGTAATTGTTTTTTAGTAAAGGTTATTAACTTCCACTTACAATTGCAGAACGAATAGACCGAGACAAAATCATTAACAACATTGTCCTCCAGTCTTTGCCTACCACATGTACCACTATACTGATGTTTTTCATGTCATGTGAAAATTATGAGTGATCAGAGTTGGCCCTTGGCCATTCAATTTCCTCAAGAATGTATAAAGTTTGCCATGAGGCACTCTGTCAGGAAAGGGGTCAATTGTTTAAAAAGGAGCTTGGCAGTCGACCACTGTCAGTGACATTGTACCGTGAGAGAAGAGCAGGGTTTGGTACTAACACATAACAGGGATTACATAATCAGATAAAAAAAAATAAAGCTATTAATTGGACAAAATTCATTTAAAGAAATGGTTTAATCGGATTACAGTTACATTCTTAAAAACAGCTTATTACATTTTAGATTACTTAATCTAATATCAAGATGTAAGTGTTTGTCTCAAATACACTAAAATGGCAGGTTTTCTGAAAGCTGTGCTAAGCCACACAGCCCGGGAATTTGACATTGTTTCTGCTGTTGTAATCTATTTGAAATCTAAAAAAAACTTCAAATTTGCTCTCCTTGGTTGCTTTCCACAGAAACTATTTTTAAGCCTAAAACGTCAGATCCCCATTTACGGAGAACTGAATCATCCCACTTTCATCATGATCTTTGTGGAAAAAAAGGACAGTAAGTCCACACAGCTCCATCCAGTCCGCTTCTCATGCACTGGGATGACACACGTGACAAATCCAATCAAATTGTATTTGTCACATGTGCCGAATACAACAGGTTACCTTACAGTGAAATGCTTACTTACAAGCCCTTAACCAACAATGCAGTTCAAGAAAGAGTTAGGAAAATAGTTACAAAATAAACTAAACTATAAAATAATACAAAGTAACACAATACAATAACAATAACGAGGCTATATACTGGGGGCACCGTTACCGAGTCAATGTGTGAGGGTACAGTTTAGTCGAGGTAATTTGTACATTTAGGTATGGGTAAAGTGACTATGCATAGATAATAGACAGCGCTTAGCAGCAGTGTAAAAATAAATGGAGGGGGGTGAGTGGGGGGTGTCAATGGAACTAGTCCGGGTGGCCATTTGATGAATTGTTCAGCAGTCTTATGGCTTAGGTGTAGAAGTTATTAAAGAGCCATTTGGTCCTAGACTTGGCGCTCCGGTACCGCTTGCCGTGCGGTAGCAGAGAGAACAGTCTATGACTTGGATGACTGGAGTTTTGGCAGTTTTTTGGGCCTTCCTCTGACACAGGCTAGTATATAGGTTCTGGATGTCAGGAAGCTTGGCACCAGCGATGTATAGGGTTGTATGCACTACCCTCTGTAGCGCCTTATGGTCAGATGCTGAGCAGTTGCCATACCATGCGGTGACGAAACTGGTCAGGATGCTCTCGATGGTGCAGCTGTATAACTTTTTGAGGTTCTGGGGACCCATGCCATATCTTTTCATTCTCCTGAGGGGGAAAAGCTGTTGTCGTGCCCTCTTCATGATTCTCTTGGTGTGTTTGTGTAACAGTATAACTTTACGTCCGTCCCCTCGCCCATACCCGGGCGCGAACCAGGGACCATCTGCACACATCAACAACAGTCACCCACGAAGCATCGTTACCCATTGCTCCACAAAAGCCGCGGCCCTTGCGGAGCAAGGGGAACTACTACTTCAAGGTCTCAGAGCAAGTGACGTCACCGATTGAAACGCTATTTAGCGCACACCGCTAACTAAGCTAGCCGTTTCACATCCGTTACACTCACCCCCCTTTTGACCTTCCTCCTTTTTCCGCAGCAACCAGTAATCCGGGTCAACAGCATCAATGTAACAGTATAATTTTAAACCGTCCCCTCGCCCATACCTGGGCGCGAACCAGGGACCTTCTGCACACATCGACAACAGTCACCCACGAAGCATCGTTACCCATCGCTCCACAAAAGCCGCGGCCCTTGCGGAGCAAGGGGAACTACTACTTCAAGGTCTCAGAGCAAGTGACGTAACCGATTGAAACGCTATTTAGCGCACACCGCTAACTAAGCTAGCCGTTTCACATCCGTTACATTTGGACCATGGTAGTTCACGTCACCAAGGAACTTGAAACTCCCGACTTAGCTTACTCAGCTAAATCTCTAGTTTCCATGAGAATGTGTACACTAAAACCCACCGGTCTTTGCAGTCCAATATGCACATGTTTTTGCAATTGTATTTGCACAATTGACCATCCAAATCATGAAATAATCAGATATCTCTTGGATCCGTTGCATCTTTGTTATTGAAGTCTTTATCATTCTAGACTGTTATGTTATAGAGTGGGTCAGACATTCAAATGACCATATCCTCTTTTACTGGCCGCAATTTACTTGGCAACTCGGTGTAAAAGGCCTATCATTGCACAATCAAATAATGAGGTTTGGGAATGCTTTTCCTGGAACTTGACAGTGAAGTTGACCTTTCAGCCATGATGCTATTTCATCAAGAAGATGCAGCAGACAGTTAAGCCAGTACTTGCCCAAAGATGCTGGGGGAGCTGGGGGAGCAGAGTTAGAGAGGAAACCGATTGTCTGCAGCATAAACTGAGGAGGCAGGTGCTGTCTGTTCCGGAGTTCTAAATTGAGCAGCTGCTGAATAATGAGCTCCTGTATATATTGAGATTTAAATGGTTTTTTAGAGTGAAGTACATCAAAAAATCAAGAGAAAACTGCAAGACTCAATAGAGGACAAAACAAGGAACAAACCAAAAAAGACAGGCTTTTGAAAAAGTATTTATTCATAAAATTGTACAGTTATCTTAGCTAGCTGAATTGCTAGCAGAATTGTTTACTTGTTGCTAAGCAGTTGCTAGGGACTCTCCTGGAAGAAGCTAGCTAGCTTACAAAGAATAACAACAAAACATATCTAGTTAACAGAAGAAAGGAAGACAAAATAAGGACAAAAGAAGGACAGAAGAAAAAGGAAAAGAAAGAGGACAACAAAGTGAAACAGTCAGCACTTCTATTGCAACTTCGTATTTCGTCGTCCTAACGTAGTCTACACTGCTATCTGCCCAGCAGCTACCCAGCTAGCAAACGTCCACCGTCTACCGAATAGCAGCACTGTAGAAACTATTACACTCAACTGAACGACTTGATTAGTGTAGTGTTAGCTAGCTACATAGTTGTCTTTGCTGTCTTCGTATCCAAGATAATTGTGTAGTTTAGAGCGTGTAGTCTTAGAGTGATTATCTTAATTTACCGAGGTTAGCTAGCCAGCTATTTGTCGTCCTTAACGTAGGAGACACTGCTAGCTAGCCAACAGCTAGCCAACGTCTACTGAATAGAACTTCCGCACTCAACAACCCGGTCGCATTCCGCTTCGCTCCACAGGTAGTATCACATTTTCATTTCATTTCATTACAGCACAACGGTTTGATTTGTTTGATCGTAGCTAGCTACATAGCTAGCTACATAGCCGTCTGTGTATCAAAGATAATTGTGTAGTCTAGAGCGATTTTCTAGGTTAGCTAGCCAGCTATTGTCGTTCTTTTAACGCAACGTAACGTAATCAACACTGCTAGCTAGCCAGCTAGCCCCGAATAGCAGCACTGTAGAAACTATTACACTCAACGGAACGACTTGATTAGTGTAGTGTCAACAACGCAGCCACTGCCAGCTAGCCTACAAAGTCAACAACGCAGCCACTGCCAGCTAGCCTACTTCAGCAGTACTGTATCATTTTAATCATTTTAGTCAATAAGATTCTTGCTACGTAAGCTTAACTTTCTGAACATTCGAGACGTGTAGTCCACTTGTCATTCCAATCTCCTTGCATTAGCGTAACCTCTTCTGTAGCCTGTCAACTATGTGTCTGTCTATCCCTGTTCTCTCCTCTCTGCACAGACCATACAAACGCTCCACACCGCGTGGCCGCGGCCACCCTATTCTGGTGGTCCCAGCGCGCACGACCCACGTGGAGTTCCAGGTCTCTGGTAGCCTCTGGAACTGCCGATCTGCGGCCAACAAGGCAGAGTTCATCTCAGCCTATGCCTCCCTCCAGTCCCTCGACTTCTTGGCACTGACGGAAACATGGATCACCACAGATAACACTGCTACTCCTACTGCTCTCTCTTCGTCCGCCCACGTGTTCTCGCACACCCCGAGAGCTTCTGGTCAGCGGGGTGGTGGCACCGGGATCCTCATCTCTCCCAAGTGGTCATTCTCTCTTTCTCCCCTTACCCATCTGTCTATCGCCTCCTTTGAATTTCATGCTGTCACAGTTACCAGCCCTTTCAAGCTTAACATCCTTATCATTTATCGCCCTCCAGGTCCCCTCGGAGAGTTCATCAATGAGCTTGATGTCTTGATAAGCTCCTTTCCTGAGGACGGCTCACCTCTCACAGTTCTGGGTGACTTTAACCTCCCCACGTCTACCTTTGACTCATTCCTCTCTGCCTCCTTCTTTCCACTCCTTTCCTCTTTTGACCTCACCCTCTCACCTTCCCCCCCTACTCACAAGGCAGGCAATATGCTCGACCTCATCTTTACTAGGTGCTGTTCTTCCACTAACCTCATTGCAACTCCCCTCCAAGTCTCCGACCACTACCTTGTATCCTTTTCCCTCTCGCTCTCATCCAACACTTCCCACACTGCCCCTACTCGGATGGTATCGCGCCGTCCCAACCTTCGCTCTCTCTCCCCGCTACTCTCTCCTCTTCCATCCTATCATCTCTTCCCTCTGCTCAAACCTTCTCCAACCTATCTCCTGATTCTGCCTCCTCAACCCTCCTCTCCTGCCTTTCTGCATCCTTTGACTCTCTATGTCCCCTATCCTCCAGGCCGGCTCGGTCCTCCCCCTCCCGCTCCGTGGCTCGACGACTCATTGCGAGCTCACAGAACAAGGCTCCGGGCAGCCGAGCGGAAATGGAGGAAAACTCGCCTCCCTGCGGACCTGGCATCCTTTCACTCCCTCCTCTCTACATTTTCCTCCTCTGTCTCTGCTGCTAAAGCCACTTTCTACCACTCTAAATTCCAAGCATCTGCCTCTAACCCTAGGAAGCTCTTTGCCACCTTCTCCTCCCTCCTGAATCCTCCTCCCCCTCCCCCCCTCCTCCTCTCTGCAGATGACTTCGTCAACCATTTTGAAAAGAAGGTCGACGACATCCGATCCTCGTTTGCTAAGTCAAACGACACCGCTGGTTTTGCTCACACTGCCCTACCCTGTGCTCTGACCTCTTTCTCCCCTCTCTCTCCAGATGAAATCTTGCGTCTTGTGACGGCTGGCCGCCCAACAACCTGCCCGCTTGACCCTATCCCCTCCTCTCTTCTCCAGACCATTTCCGGAGACCTTCTCCCGACCATTTCCGGAGACCTTCTCCCTTACCTCACCTCGCTCATCAACTCATCCCTGACCGCTGGCTACGTCCATTCCGTCTTCAAGAGAGCGAGAGTTGCACCCCTTCTGAAAAAACCTACACTCGATCCCTCCGATGTCATCAATTACAGACCAGTATCCCTTCTTTCTTTTCTCTCCAAAACTCTTGAACGTGCCGTCCTTGGCCAGCTCTCCCGCTATCTCTCTCAGAATGACCTTCTTGATCCAAATCAGTCAGGTTTCAAGACTAGTCATTCAACTGAGACTGCTCTTCTCTGTATCACGGAGGCGCTCCGCACTGCTAAAGCTAACTCTCTCTCCTCTGCTCTCATCCTTCTAGACCTATCGGCTGCCTTCGATACTGTGAACCATCAGATCCTCCTCTCCACCCTCTCCGAGTTGGGCATCTCCGGCGCGGCCCACGCTTGGATTGCGTCCTACCTGACAGGTCGCTCCTACCAGGTGGCGTGGCGAGAATCTGTCTCCTCACCACGCGCTCTCACCACTGGTGTCCCCCAGGGCTCGGTTCTAGGCCCTCTCCTATTCTCGCTATACACCAAGTCACTTGGCTCTGTCATAACCTCACATGGTCTCTCCTATCATTGCTATGCAGACGACACACAATTAATCTTCTCCTTTCCCCCTTCTGATGACCAGGTGGCGAATCACATCTCTGCATGTCTGGCAGACATATCAGTGTGGATGACGGATCACCACCTCAAGCTGAACCTCGGCAAGACGGAGCTGCTCTTCCTCCCGGGAAGGACTGCCCGTTCCATGATCTCGCCATCACGGTTGACAACTCCATTGTGTCCTCCTCCCAGAGCGCTAAGAACCTTGGCGTGATCCTGGACAACACCCTGTCGTTCTCAACTAACATCAAGGCGGTGGCCCGTTCCTGTAGGTTCATGCTCTACAACATCCGCAGAGTACGACCCTGCCTCACACAGGAAGCGGCGCAGGTCCTAATCCAGGCACTTGTCATCTCCCGTCTGGATTACTGCAACTCGCTGTTGGCTGGGCTCCCTGCCTGTGCCATTAAACCCCTACAACTAATCCAGAACGCTGCAGCCCGTCTGGTGTTCAACCTTCCCAAGTTCTCTCACGTCACCCTGCTCCTCCGCTCTCTCCACTGGCTTCCAGTTGAAGCTCGCATCCGCTACAAGACCATGGTGCTTGCCTACGGAGCTGTGAGGGGAACGGCACCTCAGTACCTCCAGGCTCTGATCAGGCCCTACACCCAAACAAGGGCACTGCGTTCATCCACCTCTGGCCTGCTCGCCTCCCTACCACTGAGGAAGTACAGTTCCCGCTCAGCCCAGTCAAAACTGTTCGCTGCTCTGGCCCCCAATGGTGGAACAAACTCCCCACGACGCCAGGACAGCGGAGTCAATCACCACCTTCCGGAGACACCTGAAACCCCACCTCTTTAAGGAATACCTAGGATAGGATAAAGTAATCCTTCTCACCCCCCTTAAAAGATTTAGATGCACTATTGTAAAGTGGCTGTTCCACTGGATGTCATAAGGTGAATGCACCAATTTGTAAGTCGCTCTGGATAAGAGCATCTGCTAAATGACTTAAATGTAATGTATGTAAATGTCTAACCAATTAAGTAATCCACTATTTTTGAGTAATCCAATCGATTTTTGTTACTAATGACTTTTATTGTCATGTTATCTGTAGTTAGTAACTGATTGCATTTTTCAAGTAATCTGCCCAACCCTGGAAAAGTCACATTCAAACTTACCAATGTGCATATACAACTTATTTATCCTAATATTTAAACATGATTGTTTTTACTTTAGTATTTTAAGTCATTCCACATTTCTTACAAGTTTTAATTGATTTCAATGTTTCAAAGTTTCTTGAACTTCTTTCAATTTTTTTTGTGTCAGTGCCCCAGAGTTCCATACACCCCCCTTATTTATAAAGGTTGTGTCCATTTTAAAGTAATTAAATATCCATTTCTGAAAAGACTGTGCACTCACAAAAACATTGAGATTTATAAACTTGGCACACGCTATACATATGCATGTTTCCACTATAACTCAGACATGTCATAAAACTGCGCGCATGAACGAGCATTATGGCTCCCATTCACCTTTTATGGTGACAATAACGCCCTTATTTGCTTTATACTTGGTAGTATTGGAATTAGGCCAACACAGTATCTAAAGTAAATAGCAATTGCGAACTTGATCAAATGTATTTTGCGGTGCCGAAATCATATTTTCTATTGCAGTGACATTTGCTGTATCTGAAAGACAAAAACAATAGCAAATTGTTGTGGACCTGTAAACCGATCGTTTAAATTCAATAATGTTTTGCATTAACTTTTTATCGAACCTAAATATGCTGCACTGCCGCGAATTCTGAAACATTATCATCCCTGATTTTGTTTATTTTATACAGTTGGCCTATTTACAGTGATAGCCTGCGCACTTCCATGCAAAATATCAACTGCCTGTTCACCTGTTAAATTCTACTATATGTTAAGGCTACTTTTGCCTTCCTGCAAGGCAATATTACACTAGAAACTGTGCGTAGCCTACGCATGGTCTAAAGTTTGAGGGAGGGTAATAACTTTCTCACGTCAAGTTCAGTTTTTATAAATGCCAAGTTTTGCGTGAAAACTGGCGCAGGCATGTTTTGTGCTGACACAACATTTATAAACGAGGCCCCTGATGAGTGCCACAGTCCCTGACTATGAGAATCAACTCAAATTAATTTATATAGCCCTTCTTACATCAGCTGATATGTCAAAGTGCTGAACAGAAACCCTGCCTAAAACCCCAAAACAGCAAGCAATGCAGGTGTAGAAGCACGGTGGCTAGGAAAAACACCCTAGAAAGGCCAAAACCTAGGAAGAAACCTAGAGAGGAACCAGGCTATGAGGGGTGGCCAGTCCTCTTCTGGCTGTGCCGGGTGGAGATTATAACAGAACATGGCTAAAATGTTACATTTTCATAAATTCCTGTTATGGGATTTTTTATGAATAATGACTAAATGAGGTATACGGCGCTATAACTATCAACAACAATACTAGCCTGACTTTCTTGTAGTGTTAAATAATGTTTGTTCATTAGGAAGTGGTTATATTGCATGTACCTAGGAAGAAAGGAGTGTATGTGGGGGTAGAAAGAGAACAGAGAGGCGCATTAACTTATGTTTGAACCGACCTGGATGTAAATCTGGGAAGATAGGACAGGGAGAGCCCCTCCAGAGCTCTAGTATCTGGGGGAGCCTGGAACTGTCAGTTATAAACTGTGGTGAGAGTCATGAGAAAATCCTTATGTTGGTGTGTATGTATGTGCGTAGGTTAGGATGGTATAAAAGGAATGTATTTGTGTAAACTGCAGAGCTCTCGCAAGTAAATCGGGATCTGATCAATTGTGATCTGGGAATTCTGTTTTATTTACTTAAGACCAGAACTTTACAACCTCTGGGTATCAGACAGATAAAGATAATTGGAATTTATGAACATTGATTACAAGATTACTTAACAATGACCAGCATGGTCAAATAATAATTATCACAGTAGTTGTCGAGGGTGCAGCAAGTCAGCACCTCAGGAGTAAATGTCAGTTGGCTTTTCATAGCCGGTCATTAAGAGTATCTCTGCCGCTCCTGCTGTCTCTAGAGAGTTGAAAACAGCAAGTCTGGGACAGGTAGCACGTCCGGTGAACAGGTCAGGGTTCCATAGCCGCAGGCAGAACAGTTGAAACTGGAGCAGCAGCACGGCCAGGTGGACTGGGGACAGCAAGGAGTCATCATGCCAGGTAGTCCTGAGGCATGGTCCTAGAGCTCAGGTCCTCCGAGAGAGAGAATTAGAGAGAGAATACTTAACTTCGCACAGGACACCGGATAAGACAGGTGAAGTACTCCAGATATAACAGACTGACCCTAGCCCCCCGACACATAAACTATTGCAGCATAAATACTGGAGGCTGAGACAGGAGGGGTCAGGAGACACTGTAGCCCCATCCGATGATACCCCCAGACAGGGCCAAACAGGCAGGATATAACCCCACCCACTTTGCCAAACACAGCCCCCACACCACTAGATGGATTTCTTCAACCACCAACTTATCATCCTGAGACAAGGCCAAGTATAGCCCACAAAGATCTCCGCCACGGCACAACCCAAGGGGGGCGCCAACCCAGACAGGAAGATCACATCAGTGACTCAATGAGAAACATCCCCATAACATGACACTGCCACTACCATGCTTCACAGTAGGGACAGTATTGTTTGGGTGATGTACCATGTTGGATTTGCGCCAAAAAGTTATGTTTTAAGTTTTGTCAGACCACAAAACTTTGGCTATATGGCTACACAATCTCTGTTTTATTTTTTTGTATACTTCAAACAGGATTGAAGGTGGGATGGGATATCTTGAGTAATGGCTTCCTTCTTGCCATCCTATCATACATGCCAAATTTGTGGAGCAGAGGAGGCTGGTAGGAGAAGCTTATAGGAGGACATGCTCATTGTAATGGCTGGAATGGCACAAATGGAAATTGAGTCAAACGTGGTTTCCATCTGTGTGATGGTACCACATGTTTGATACCATTACATTTATTCCTTTGCAGCTATTACAATGAGCCCACACATTTGGCATGTATGATAGGATGGCAAGAAGGAAGCCATTACTCAAGATATCCCATCCCATCTTCAATCCCGTTTGAAGTGCTTGGGTTTTTGTTGTCACATGCACACTGACCAGTCTTGGCCATAAAAGCCTGTTGCTCTTTCAAAGTTGCCATTGGACTCTTGGTAGCCTCTTTGATCAGTCTCCTACTTGATCAGTCATCCAGTTTTGAGGGACGGCCTGATCTAGGCAGGGTCTTGCCATACACCATCCACTTCTTAATCGTCTTGACCGTGTTCCAATGGATATTCAAGGCTTTTGAAATCTTTTTATACCCATTCCCTGATTTGTGCCTTTCCATAACTTTGTCCCGGAGTTCTTTTGAAAGCTCCTTGTGTAATGTAGATGCTGTGAAACAGGTGCTGGTTGAGAAGCCGAGAAGTCGAGAAGCAGGTGCAGGTGGTAAGTTTAATAAAACAAAGAACATTGAACAATACAACATAGGAGTAGCGTCTTGACATGAAACACAGAAACCATACTGCCTGGGGAATTAACCTAAGGGAGTGCCAGATAAAGGGGACGTAATGGAGTCCAGGTGTACCTCATGATGAAGCGCAGGTGCGGGTAATAATAGCTGCCAAGACCAGTGGTTAGTAAACCGTCAAGGTTTGGAGTCCGATGCATGGCTCCAGCCGCAGGACGAAGCCGGCCAGAGGGAAGGGTCCTGCCACTCCTACTCTGAAACAGTGGAGAGAATCAATGTTGGAGGTAGAATCTTATGAACAAATGCTTGCTAGGATCACTGGTAGAAACAACAGTCCTAGCAGCTGGATGAGTTTTATTTGTCATGTTTCCAAGACTGGGAGGTGATTACTTAGGCTTGTGAACCCATTTCGGTCTGTGTTTTAAATTGCGACATACTATTTGACTGTGTATATGTGCACTATTGGAGGATATATCTTGATGTCATGCTCATGGTTTTTATGCTGTACAATGTTTTATTTTGTTTGTGGGAAAAAAAAGAAAAAATTAACGTACACATTTTTTTTAACTTCCACCTTGCTTGGCGTGGATTCAGCCTCCTCATTGTCCCTATGTACTCCAGGTTCCGGTGGTCAGTGAGGATGATGAATGGGTCCTTGGCGCCCTCCGGCCAGTGTCTCCACTCCTCTAATGCCAACTTCACCGCCAGGAGCTCTCGATCGCCGAACGCCATAATTCCTCTCTGCAGGGGACAGTTTCTTTGAGTAATGTGCACACGGATACAATTTTTGTGGATTACCTTGTCATTGAGACAGAACTGCCCCCACCCCCACCTATGAGGCGTCCACCTCCACCACAAAGGGTATAGTGGGATCTGGGTGTTTGATCAATGGGGCGGAGGTGAAACGTCCCTTCAGTGGGCGGAAGGCCTCGTCAGCTGCTGGACTCCACACCAACCTACGGGGACCACCCGTAAGGAGAGAGGGGAGGCGATGGAGCTCAAGTTCCTGATGAAATGGAGGTAGAAGTTGGCAAACCCCAAAAAACATTGTAACCCCTTTATGGTGGTTGAGACTGGCCATGACCTGCCCGCATCTACCTTCTTGACGTCCATCTTCACTCCTTGCGGGCTGATTTGGTAGCCTAGGAAGGAGACAGCCTCCTGATGAAACTACCACTTTTAAGCCTTGACAAACAGTTGGCTAGCCAGGAGGGGTTCCAGGACTACTCGGATGTGCGCGGTGTGATCTTCCAAGGTAGCCGAGTAGACCAGGATGTCGTCGATATACACGACCACCTGGTGTCCGAGAATGTCCCGGAACACCTCATTGACAAATGTCTGGAACACTGATGGAGCATTGGCTAAGCCAAAATGCATCACAGAGTACTCAGTGACCAGACATCATGCTAAAAGCTGTCTTCCATTCATCCCCCCAGATGCACATGAGATTGTATGCACTCTGCAGGTCCAATTTGGTAAAGAACCGGGCCCCGCGTAGCTGTTTGATGTCTGTTGGCACCAACAGGAGAGGGTAACGGTACTTGGTGGTGATATCATTGAGTCCTCTGTAATCAATACACAGGCGTAATCCTCCAGCATTCTTGGACACGAAGAAGCCTGCAGATGCAGGAGAAGTGGACGAGCGGATAAAACCTTGGTGGTGAGCCTCATGGATGTACTCCTCCATGGCCTTGGTTTTAGCCACCGACAGAGGGTAGATGCGTCTGCGCGGGGGCGCAGAGGCTGCAAGCAGGTAGATGGCACAGTCCCATGGGCGATGAGGAGGGAGACAGGTGTTGCGGGTCTTGGAAAATACATCCAGTAGGTCCTGGTATACTATACCTCCGGGATGTTGGACAGTGATGAAGAAGGGAATGTTCTTCTGATGGATGGACTCCATGGTGAGGGTGAGTGGTTTGGTGATGTGTGTGATGGACCCGGAACCTAGTGGCCGATTACTGAGGGCTTGAAGCAGAAAAGGAGAGCTGTTATGAGGTGATGTTAAGAGGGGAGGCAAGGGTCTGGTCAATAACGTTCCCCGTGGCACCGGAATCCACTAACGCTGTAGAAACAGTACATGAGGGACAGTCAAATAGTGTGATCAACACCAAAAAGGGTTTTGCTGAAAGTGATGATTATTGGGGCCTGCCCCAGAAGGTGGAAGATCACGTGACAGTCTGCTCTCGTGGATCCCGAGTTGGGACAAACCGGACATTGCTGAAGCCCTCCTTGAACACAATAGAGACAGAGCCGCAGCTGTCTCCGTCTGCGTCGCTCCACCGCGGGGAGCCGTGTGACCCCTACCTCCATGGGTTCAGGCTCTGATCCAAGGTGTTCACTGAGGGAGGGAGAGAAGCAATGAGAGTACCGATGCTCCCGATGTAGATTATCCAGACGGATGGCGATCGCAATGAATGCATACAAGGAGAGGTTGTTGTCTCGACAGGCCAGTTCCGTCTGAACCTCCTCGCGCAGTCCTCTTCTGAAGAGCATACGAAGCGCCAGCTCATTCCATCCGCTGGATGCTGCTACTGTCTGGAAGGTGAGCGCGTACTCAGCAGCAGTCTGGTCCTCCTGCCATAGTTGGAGTAGGCGCTCACCCCCCTCTCTGCCCTCCGGTGGATGATCGTAGATACCTCTGAACAGAGCCATCAAACCCTCATATGAATTCAGTTCCTCCTCTCCTCTCTCCCAGATGGCTGTGGCCCATTCCAATGCCCGCCCAGTCAGCAGAGAACTAACCGTGGCAACCTTGGACCTCTCGGTGGTTGGGGCTCCCATCTGGTACGCAAAGTAGAGGGAGCACTGTAGTAGGAAGCCATGGCATTTAAAATCAAATCAAATCCCACTACTTCCGGCGCCGACAGAGATGGCCGCCTGGCTTTGCATTCCTAGGAAACTATGCAGTATTTTGTTTTTTTATGTGTTATGTCTTACATTGTTACCCCAGGAAATATGAGGTTTTATTACATACATTCGGGAGGAACTATTGGATATAAGAGCAATGTCAACTCACCAACATTACGACCAGGAATACGACTTTCCCGAAGAGGATCCTCTATTTGGTCCACCACCCTAGGGAAAATGGATCGGATCCCAACCGGCGACCCAAAACAACGGCGCCGCAGAAGGGGCAGACGGAGCGGTCTTCTGGCCAGGCTCCATAGACTGGCACATCGTGCTCCGCTCCCGAGTATACTACTCGCCAATGTCCAGTCTCTTGACAAGGTATACGAAATCCGAGCAAGGGTTGCCTTCCAGAGAGACATCAGAGATTGTAACATTCTTTGTTTCACGGAAACATGGCTCACTCGGGATACATCATCAGAGTCGGTACAGCCACCCGGCTTCTTCACGCATCGCGCCGACAGAAACAAACATCTATCTGGTAAGAAGATGGGCGGGGGTGTATGCCTTATGATTAACGAGACGTGGTGTGATCATAACAACATACAGGAACTCAAGTCCTTTTGTTCACCTGACCTAGAATTCCTTACAATCAAATGCCGACTGCATTATCTACCAAGAGAATTCCCTTCGATCATAATCACAGTTGTGTATATCCCGCCCCAATCAGACACATCGACGGCCCTGAAAGAATTTCATTTGACTCTATCTAAACTGGAAACCACATATCCTGAGGCTGCATTTATTGTAGCTGGGATTTATCGAAGCTAATCTGAAAACAAGGCTTCCTAAAAAAAATGGCATATTGAATGCGCGATCCAGGCTGGCAAAACTCTGGAACATTGTTATTCTAATTTCGGTGATGCATATAAAGCCCTCCCCTGCCCTCCTTTCGGAGAATCTGACCACAACTCCATTTTGTTGCTGCCAGCCTATATATAGACAGAAACTAAAACAGGAAGCGCCCGTCCTCAGTTTTGTTCAACGCTGGTCCGAAAAATCGGATTCCACGCTTCAAGACTGCTTCGATCACATGGACTGGGATATGTTCCGCATAGCGTCAGACAATAACATTGATGAATACGCTGATTCGGTGAGCGAGTTATTAGCAAGTACATCGGTGATGTTCTACCAACAGCGTCTTTTAAAACATTCCCCAACCAGAAACCGTGGATTGATGGCAGCATTCGCGCAAAACTGAAAGCGCGAACCACTGCTTTTAATCAGGGCAACGTGACCGGAAACATGACCGAGTACAAACAGTGTAGATGTTCTCACCGCATGGCAATCAAACAAGCTAAGCGTTAGTATAGAGACAAAGTAGAGTCGCAATTCAACGGCTCAGACACAAGAGGTATGTGGCAGGATTTACAGTCAATCATGGACTACAAAAGGAAAACCAGCCCCGTCGTGAACCACGATGTCTTGCTCCCAGTCAAACTAAACAACTTCTTTGCTCGCTTTGAGGACAACACGGTGCCACTGACACGGCCCGCTACCAAAACCTACGGGCTCTCCTTCAGTGCAGCCAACATTTAAACATTTAAACGTGTTAACCCTCGCAAGGCTGCCGGCCCAGACGGCATCCCCAGCCGCGTCCTCAGAGCATGCGCAGACCAGCTGGCTGGTGTGTTTACGGACATATTCAATGAATCCTTATCCCAGTCTGCTGTTCCCACATGCTTCAAGAGGGCCACCATTGTTCCTGTTCCCAAGAAAGTGAAGGTAACTGGGCTAAACAACTATCGCCCCGCAGCACTCACTTCCGTCATCATGAAGTGCTTTGAGAGACTAGTCAAGGACCATATCACTTCCAACCTACCTGACACCCTAGACCCACTCCAATTTGCTTACCGCCCCAATACGTCCACAAACGACACAATCGCAATCAACTGCACACTGCCCTAACCCATCTGGACAAGAGGAATACTTATGTGAGAATGCTGTTCATCGACTACAGCTCGGCATTCAACACCATAGTACCCTCCAAACTTGTCATTAAGCTCGAGACCCTGGGTCTCGACCCTGCCCTGTGCAACTGGGGCCCCTCAGGGTAGTGCTTAGTCCTCTCCTGTACTCCCTGTTCACCCACGACTGCGTGGCAACAACACAACTCCAACACGATCATTAAGTTTGCTGACAACACTGCAGTGGTAGGCCTGATCACCGACAACGATGAGAAAGCCTATAGGGAAGAGGTCAGAGACCTGGCAGTGTGGGGCCAGGACAACAGCCTATCCCTAAATGTGAGCAAGACAAAGAAGCTGATCACTTCAGGAAAAGGCAGGCCGAACAGGCCCACATTAACATTGACGCGGCTGTAGTGGAGCAGGTCGAGAGTTTCAAGTTCCATGGTGTCCAGATTATCAACATACTATCAATGGTCCAAACAAACCAAGACAGTCGTGAAGAGGACACAACCTTGCATCACCACCTTGCATCACTGGTTGCATCACCGCCTGGTATGGCAACTGCTCGGAATCTGACCATAAGGTGCTACAGTGGATAGTGCGTACGACCCAGTACATCACTGGGGCGAATCATCTTACCATCCAGGACCTACAGTGGGGAGAACAAGTATTTGATACACTGCCTATTTTGCAGGTTTTCCTACTTACAAAGCATGTCGAGGTCTGTAAATGTTATCATAGGTACACTTCAACTGTGAGACGGAATCTAAAACAAAAATCCAGAAAATCACATTGTATGATTTTTAAGTAATTAATTTGCATTTTATTGCATGACATCATTATTTGATCACCTACCAACCAGTAAGAATTACAGCTCTCACAGACCTGTTAGTTTTTTTTAAGAAGCCCTCCTGTTCTCCACTCATTACCTGTATTAACTGCACCTGTTTGAACTCGTTACCTGTATAAAATACACCTGTCCACACACTCAATCAAACAGACTACAACCTCTCCACAATGGCCAAGACCAGAGAGCTGTGTAAGGACATCAGGGATAAAATGGTAGACCTGCACAAGGCTGGGATGGGCTACAGGACAATAGGCAAGCAGCTTGGTGAGAAGGCAACGACTGTTGGCGCAATTATTAGAAAATGGAAGAAATTCAAGATGATGGTCAATCACCCTCGGTCTGGGGCTCCATGCAAGATCTCACCTCGTGGGGCATCAATGATCATGAGGAAGGTGAGGGATCAGCCCAGAACTACACGGCAGGACCTGGTCAATGACCTGAAGAGAGCTGGGACCACAGTCTCAAAGAAAACCATTACTAACACACTACGCCGTCATGGATTAAAATCCTGCAGCGCACGCAAGGTCCCCCTGCCCAAGCCAGCGCATGTCCAGGCCCGTTTGAAGTTTGCCAGTGACCATCTGGATGATCCAGAGGAGGAATGGGAGAAGGTTATGTGGTCTGATGAGACAAAAATAGAGCTTTTTGGTCTAAACTCCAATCGCCGTGTTTGGAGGAAGAAGAAGGATGAGTACAACCCCAAGAACACCATTCCAACCGTGAAGCATGGAGGTGGAAACATCATTCTTTGGGGATGCTTTTCTGCAAAGGGGACAGAACGACTGCACCGTATTGAGGGGAGGATGGATGAGGCCATGTATCGCAAGATCTTGGCCAGCAACCTCCTTCCCTCAGTAAGAGCATTGAAGATGGGTCGTGGCTGGGTCTTCCAGCATGACAACGACCTGAAACACACAGCCAGGGCAACTAAGGAGTGGCTCCATAAGAAGCATCTCAAGGTCCTGGGGTGGCCTAGCCAGTCTCCAGACCTGAACCCAATAGAACATCTTTGGTGGGAGCTGAAAGTCCGTATTGCCCAGCGACGGCCCCGAAACCTGAAGGATCTGGAGAAGGTCTGTATGAAGGAGTGGGCCAAAATCCCTGCTGCAGTGTGTGCAAACCTGGTCAAGAACTACAGGAAACGTATGATCTCTGTAATTGCAAACAGGTTTCTGTACCAAATATTAAGTTCTGCTTTTCTGATGTATCAAATAATTATGTAATGCAATAAAATGCAAATGAATTACTTAAAAATCATATAATATGATTTTCTGGATTTACAGACCTCTACAAGCTTTGTAAGTGGGAAAACCTGCAAAATCGGCAGTGTATCAAATACTTGTTCTCCCCACTGTATATACTAGGCGGTGTCAGAATCAATTTCGCTTTGCACACTCTTGCCTATTGAGATATCTTTACGTTTACTCACGTATGACAATTGGGTACGTTTTCCACCACTGCGTAATACAGAATATTAATAGACAATAACAGCTCAAGGACATAACTACATACAGTTGAAGTCTGAAGTTTACATACACTTAGGTTGGACTCATTAAAACTCGTTTTTCAACCACTCCACAAAATTTAATGTTAACGAATTATAGTTTTGGCAAGTCGGTTAGGGTAACTAGTTTGTGCATGACACAAGTAATTTTTCCAACAATTGTTTACAGACAGATTCTTTCACTTATAATTCACTGTATCACAATTCCAGTGGGTCAGAAGTTTACATACACTAAGTTGACAGTGCCTTCAAACAGCTTGGAAAATTCCAGAAAATGATGTCATGGCGTTAGAAGCTTCTGATAGGCTAATTGACATAATTTGAGTCAATCGGAGGTGTACCTGTGAATGTATTTCAAGGCCTACCTTGAAACTCAGTGCCTCTTTGCTTGAAATCATCGGAAAATCAGCCAAGACCCCAGAAAAAAAATTTAGACCTCCACAAGTCTGGTTCATCCTTGGGAGCAATTTCCATTGCCTGAATGTGCCACGTGCATCTGTACAAACAATAGTACGCAAGTATAATCACCATGGGACCATGCAGCCGTCATACCGCTCAGGAAGGAGACGCGTTCTGTCTCCTAGAGATGAACGTACTTTGGTGCGAAAAGTGAAAATCAATCCCAGAACAACAGCAAAGGACCTTGTGAAGATGCTGGAGAAAACAGGTCCAAAAGTATCTATATCCACAGTAAAAGGAGTCCTATACCGACTTAACCTGAAAGGCTGCTCAGCAAGGAAGATGCCACTGCTCAAAAACCGCCATAAAAAAGCCAGACTACTGTTTGCAACTGAACATGGGGACAAAGATCGTACTTTTTGGAGAAATGTCCTCTGGTCTGATGAAGCAAAAATATAACTATTTGGCCATAATGACCATCGTTGTGTTTGGAGGAAAAAGGGGGAGGCTTGCAAGCCAAAGAACACCATCCCAACCATGAAGCACGGGGGTGGCAGCATCATGTTGTGGGGGTGCTTTATTGCAGGAGGGACTGGTGCACTTCACAAAATAGAGGACATCATGAGGAAAGAAAAGTATGTGTATATATTGAAGCAACATCTCAACACATCAGTTAAAGCTTGGTCGCAAATGGGTCTTCCAAATAGACAATGACCCCAGGCATACTTCCAACGTTGTAGCAAAATGGCTTAAGGACAACAAAGTCAAGGTATTGGAGTGGCCCTCACAAAGCCCTGACCTCAATCCCATAGAACATTTGTGGGCAGAACTGAAAAAGTGTGTGAGCAAGGAGGCCTACAAACCTGACTCAGTTACACCAGCTCTGTCAGGAGGAATGGGCCGAAATTCACCCAACTTATTGCGGGAAGCTTGTGGAAGGCTACCCGAAATGTTTGACCCAAGTTTAAAAAAAAATATATAGGCAGTGCTAACAAGTACTAATTGAGTGTATGTAAACTTCTGACCCACTGGGAATGTGATGAAAGAAATAAAAGCTGAAATAAATCGTTCTCTCTACTATTATTCTGACATTTCACATTCTTAAAATAAAGTGGTGATCCTAACTGACCTAAAACGGGGAATTTTTACAAGGATTAAATGTCAGGAATTGTGAAAATGTAAACTTCCGACTTCAACTGTAAATTCATGTTGTTCATATTGCTGTTCATTTGGGCAATATGAGATGGGAGTTCCATGCAATAATGTCTCTATATAATACTGTACGCTTTCTTGAACTTGTTCTGGATTTGGGGACTGTGAAAAGACCCCCGGTGGCATGTCTTGTGACTATGTAAACAATTTGGAATTTTCAGCACATTAATGTTTCTTCTAAAAATAAGTGATGCATAGTATTTATATTAGCCCTGATTACAATGAAAAGCAAGATGTGCCACTATGTTCTGGGCCAGCTGCAGCTTAACTAGGTCTTTCTTTGCAGCACTTGACCACATGACTGGACAATAATCAAGATAATCAACTAAACTAGATCCTGCAGGAGTTGCTTTTTTTAGTGTGGTGTCAAAGAAAGCAGAGCATCTCTTTACTATGGACAGACCTCTCCCCATCTTTACAACCATTGAATCTATCCGTTTTGACCATGACAGTTTTCAATCCAAGGTAACACCACGTAATTAATTCAGATTCAGCTGAGGTCTAAAGTTTAGGGATTGATTTGTAGGGGGGTGGTATCTTAATGCATTTTAATTCCAGGCTATAAGGCAATAAAACATTTGAAAGGGTGTGTAGAATTTCTGTTGGCACTGTAAGATGAGGGGTTGTATTTGCAAGTTTCATAAACATATTTTGTATGTATATTTTTATCAGCTGAGGACTTCCTTGTTGCCATTCAGTTTGTCGTCGGAGATAAGAGCAATTGCAGAAGCGCTTTCTTTCATCAAAGAACGGGCGCGGTTTCCTTGGGCTTGTTGATGTCAAATTGTGGATTAAGGAGGTACTTTGATACGTTTAAAAACTCAGTTTAATATAGTACGTACAGCTTTTTTCTTAGCTAGCTAGCTAACCGGCAAGCTAACTTGCACTTCTCACAATCTGTTCTAAATACCGGACTGTAGTGGCTAAATCAATCCATTGGGCGTAATCCTCCTTTTAGCAAGCAACAGTTAAGGTTTGAGTATCCTGAAATTATGTATGCAGTTTTGGGCTACGTTTTTCGACATCAACATACTCGATTATCAAGTATGTAAAAAAAAAAAAAGCCTGCGGGACTATAATGATTGAGCGTCAGTAAAGTTGCAGTTTCTCCGGGTTTTTTTGTCAGTAACGTCGCAATGAATTTTGTCTTGACTCATTTGTAGAATGTTGCAGCTGTGCCCTCCTCTGCCGTCGCTAACATTCTATCCATGAGTACCTCGGACAGTGAAGAGGACAGCCCAGGTTGCATCCGAGATACCTGTTATGGGTGTAAGATGGCACAGTGATGCCATCTGTTGGTAAATGTTCATTAGTGCAACTCTTGTGTTTTACCGGGGTGCTTGAGATACCCGGATGTGTTGTGACGTACTGAACAAGACTGGTTACTCGCATCAATGCTTCTGTCTCGTCATTTAACGTTCAAACTTGGTGTCAGAAGTGGGATAACTAACCATGCTTTCTGCAAATTAGAGTCACCTGCTCTGGTTTACCATTCAAACAATACCGTCTGTGCCATTTTACCAACAAGACCCCGACCAAACCCAGCCTGCAGACAAGGAGCCCAAGGTAGGTGTCCTCTGCACTGTTGGGCAAGTGCCCTTTCCCACAGCGGGGACACCTTGGATCATTTCAATGGCTCTATCTCAATTGGTCTTAGGATACAAGGAATCGCAATCTCCTCACCTCCTTTGCAAATGTATTGGAAGAGATGGTCCAAGGTCGCTCCCTGGACCCTCCTCAACGCATTTTGAGAAGTCGGGGAGAGGTAAGTGGAGATTTATGATGCTATTTATGACTTTTGTTGACTCCACAACTTGGCGGGTAACTGTATGGCTTGATTTTGTGGCTGAACACTGTTCTCAGCTTATTGAATATTGTGCATTTGCCGTAAAGCTTTTTTGAAATCTGACACAGCGGTTGCATTAAGAACAAGTTTATCTTTAATTCTATGTAAAACATGTATCTTTCATCGAAGTTTATGATGAGTATTTCTGTTATTTGATGTGGCTCTCTGCAATTTCTCTGGGTGTTTTGGAGGCATTTCTGAACAAGGTTTTTGGATATAAATATGAACTTGATCGAACAAAACATACATGTATTGTGTAACATTGAGTCCTGGGAGTGTCATCTGATTAATTTGATCTATATTTCTGCTTTTTGTGACATCTGTCTTTGGCTGGAAAATGGCTGAATGCTTTCTGTGACTAGTTGCTGACCTAACATAATGATATGTTCTGCTTTCGCCGAAAAGCCTTTTTGAAATCGGACACTGTGGTTGGATTAACGAGAAGTCTATCTTTTAATTGTGTAAAATACTTGATGGTTAAGGAGTTTTAATTATGAGATTTCTGTTTTAGAATTTGGCGCCCTGCAATTTCACTGGCTGTTGGCGAGGTGGGACGCTAGTGTCCCGAACGATCCCAGAGAGGTTTAGACATGAAGGTTCGTCAATCCGGAACATTTCAAGGACTTTGAACATTTCTTCAGGTATAGTTTCAAAAACCATCAAGCGCTATGATGGAACTGGCTCTCATGACGACCGCCACAAGAAAGGAAGACCCAGAGTTACCTCTGCTGCAGAGGATAAGTTCACTCGAGTTACCATCCTCAGAAATGTCAGTCCAAATAAATACTTCAGAGTTCAAGTAACAAACACATCTCAACATCAACTGTTCAGAGGAGACTGTGTGGATCAGGCCTTCATGGTCAAATTTCTGCAAAGAAACCACTACTAAAGGACACCAATAAGAAGAGATTTGCTTGGGCCAAGAAACACCAGCAATGGACATTAGACCGGTGGAAATCTGTACTTTGGATTGATGAGTCCAAATATGATATTTTTTGTTCCTACTGCTGCGTCTTTGTGAGATGCAGAGTAGGTGAACGGATGATTTCTGCATGTGTGGTTCGCACTGTGAAGCATGGAGGAGGAAGGTGTGCTTTTCTGGTGACACTGTTAGTGATTTGTTTCAAATTCAAGACGCACTTAACCAGCATGGCTACCACAGCATTCTGAAGTGATATGCCATTCCATCTGGTTTGTGCTTAGTGGGACTATCATTTGCTTTTCAATAGGACAATGACCCAACACACCTCCAGGCTGTGAATGGTTATTTGACCAAGAAGAAGCGTGATGGAGTGCTGCATCAGATAACCTCGCCTCCACAATCACCTGACCTCAACCCAATTGAGATGGTTTGGGATGAGTTGGACCGCAGAGTGAAGGAAAAGCAGCCAACAAGTGCTCCGCATATGTGGGAACTCCTTCAAGACTGTTGGAAAAGCATTCCTCATGAAGCTGGTTGAGAGAATGCCAAGAGTGTGTGCAGGGTGGCTACTTAAACAAATCAAAATACACTTTTTGTTGTTTTGGTCACTACATGATTCCATGTGTTATTTCATAGTTTTTGATGTCTTCACTATTATTATACAATGTAGAAAATAGTACAAATTAAGAATTACCCTTGAATGATTAGGTTTGTCCAAACTTTTGACTAGTACTGTACATCAAAGGCAGCATTCTAATTCCTCAGTTCAAACTGAATGGGAGTATCTCAACAGTTTTTAATGTGAATTCCTCATCCTAACAGACAAGGCCGATGAAAGGAAGGATATTCATCGGTCCTCTAATCACTATGGATGAAGGATAGGGAAGGAAGCAACTAGGACCATTGAGATACATCCCTTGTCTGTAAAGCGGTTTGAGGTTTAAATGCACTTTACATAAAGTTTGATTTGACATTTCTCTCTTCCTATCCAGGGAGGTATTTAAAACCTACAACATGGCCATGGATTACCCCACAGTAGCCATCATCTAGAACTTTGGGGCGGTGGGAATGATCTGCATACACTGGAAGAGGCCCCTGCAGCTGCAGCAGGCCTACCTCATCGCCATCTCAGCCCTCTTGGCCCTGGTGTTCATCAAGTACCTGCCCGAGTGGTCATCCTGGGAGCCATCTCTGTCTACGGTGAGTGAGAGGGTTCAGAGTACATATTGTTGTTGGTTTCTACTGTCTAGCATTGTCCGGAATACCATGAAAAAGGGGTAAGGATAAAAATCCACCTTGCCTATCCCAGTGCAAGGTGAATCTACCTTCTTATTACGTATACCTAGCTAATCCTTTTAGATCTTAACCAAGATGGGTAGAGGCTACAGATTGTTTCTGGACGTGCCCTTTGATTTCATGACATAGGTGTTAATGGTAGACCAGTTATCATGCTGCTGTACAGACCTTGACTATTAGCTGAGCACCACCTATCAAAAAGTGTGCAATTTCTTCATGCATAGATGTTGCAATCATTCTTCCAGTAGTTCAGTATTTTTTTGGCTCACTCAGAAATTCCTGTGTCATGCTGTTTTCCTTTTGTTTGCAGATTTGGTTGCAGTTTTGTGCCCCAAAGGTCCTCTAAGGATGCTTGTGGAGACAGCACAGGAGTGTAACGAGCCCACCTTCCCTGCACTCTTATATTCATGTAAGTACAAGGTTTTGTTCATTGGGGCACACCGTAGTAAAATGTTTTGCAACAAAGTGTATCTTGTTAAACAAGTTCACGGGTGTGTATTTATAGTAGCTATTACAGTGAAATAATACCATGCTATTGTTTGAGGGGAGTGCACAACAACAAAACTTATCACAGCAACTGGTTTGATACATTCACCTCTGAAGGTAAATAATGTACTTACATTCAGTAATCTTGCTCTGATTTATCATCCTGAGGGTCCCAGAGATAACATGTAGCATAGTTTTGTTTGATAAAATCCATTTTATATTCAAATGCAGGAACTGGGTTCTAAAGTTTGAACCTCTGCTGTGTCTGCCCGCCAGCTGTATGAATAACATACAGCTGGTGGGTTTTAAGCTTTTTGGCAGGATAGAACAGCAGCCTCTGGTCTATGTATATTTGTAAACAACAGCTGGTGCGTGGAATATAAGGGAAGTCTCGAGGTTCTGCTCGCCTGAGGTAGAGTATCTTATGATAAGCTGTAGACCACAATATTTACCAAGAGTTTTCATCTATATTCTTTGTAGCTATTTATTTACCTCCACAAACCGATGCTGGCACTAAGACTGCACTCAATGAGTTGTATACGGCCCTAAGCAAACCGGAAAACCCTCATCGAGGCGGCACTCCTAGTGGCCGGGGACTTTATTGCAAGGAAACTTAAATCCATTTTACCTCATTTCTATCAGCATGTTAAATGTGCAACCAGAGGGGGGAAAAATCTAGACCACCTTTACTCCACAAACAGAGATGCGTACAAAGCTCTCCCTCGCCCTCCATTTGGCAAATCTGACCACAATTCTGTCTTCCTGATTCCTGCTTACAAGCTAAAACTAAAGCAGGAAGCACCAGTGACTCGGTCAATAAAGAAGTGGTCAGATGACACAGATGCTAAGCTACAGGACTGTTTTGCCAGCACAGACTGGAATATGTTCCGGGTTTCTTCCGATGGCATTGAGCGGTACACCACATGAGCCACTGGCTTCATCAATAAGTGCATTGATGACATCGTCTCCATAGTGACCGTATGTACATACCACAAGCCAAGAATTACAGATCACATCCACACTGAGCTAAAGGGTAGAACTGCCGCTTTCAAGGAGTGGGACTCTAACCAGGACGTTTATAAGAAATTCTGTGATGTCGTCTGACGAACCATCAAACAGGTAAAGCGTTAATACAGGACTAAGATTGAATCGTACTACACCGGCTCCGACGCCTGTCAGATGTGGCAGGGCTTGCAAACGATTAGACTACACACAGCCATGAGCCTACTAGAAGAGCTAAACTACTTCTATGCTCGCTTCGAGGTTAGCAACACTGAAGCATGCATCAAATCAATCAATCAATCAAATGTTATTTATATAGCCCTTCGTACATCAGCTGATATCTCAAAGTGCTGTACAGAAACCCAGCCTAAAACCCCAAACAGCAAGCAATGCAGGTGTAGAAGCACGATGGCTAGGAAAAACTCCCTAGAAAGGCCAAAACCTAGGAAGAAACCTAGAGATGAACCAGGCTATGTGGGGTGGCCAGTCCTCTTCTGGCTGTGCCGGGTGGAGATTATAACAGAACATGGCCAAGATGTTCAAATGTTCATAAATGACCAGCATGGTCGAATAATAACAAGGCAGAACAGTTGAAACTGGAGCAGCAGCACAGTCAGGTGGACTGGGGACAGCAAGGAGTCATCATGTCAGGTAGTCCTGGGGCATGGTCCTAGGGCTCAGGTCAGTTGAAACTGGAGCAGCAGCATGGCCAGGTGGACTGGGGACAGCGAGGAGCCATCATGTCAGGTAGTCCCGGGGCATGGTCCTAGGGCTCAGGTCCTCCGAGAGAGAGAAAGAAAGAAGGAGAGAATTAGAGAACGCACACTTAGATTCACACAGGACACCGAATAGGACAGGAGAAGTACTCCAGATATAACAAACTGACCCTAGCCAACAAACTATCATGGTCCGAACACACCAAGACAGTAGTGAAGAGGGCACGACAAAGCCTATTTCCCCTCAGGAGCCTGAAAAGCTTCGGCATGGGTCCTCCGATCTTTAATACAGTTCTACAGCTGCACCATCGACTGCCTGGTATGGCAAGTGCTCAGCCTCTGACCGCAAGACACTATAGAAGGAAGTGCGTATGGCCCAGCACATCACTGGAGCCAAGCTTCCTGCCATCGAGGACCTCATTACCAGGCGGTGTCAGAGGACGGCCCTAAAAATTGTCAAAGAATCCAGCCACCCTGGTCATAGACTGTTCACTCTGCTCCCGCACGGCAGATGGTACCGGAGTGCCAATTCTAGGTCTAAACAGCTTCTACCTCCAAACCATAAGACTCCTGAATAGTTAATCAAATGGGTACACAGACTATTTGCATTTTACCCTCCCCACCTGTATTTTATTATTTATGCATAGTCAATTTAACTCTACCTACAGTGGGGCAAAAAAGTATTTAGTCAGCCACCAATTGCGCAAGTTCTCCCACTTAAAAAGATGAGAGAGGCCTGTAATTTTCATCATAGATACACTTCAACTATGACAGACAAAATGAGGGGGGAAAAATCCAGAAAATCACATTCTTGGATTTTTAATGAATTTATTTGCAAATTATGGTGGAAAATAAGTATCAGTTGTCCTGGTCCCTTTGCAGAAAAACAGCCCCAAAGCATGATGTTTCCACCCCCATGCTTCAGTAGATATGGTGTTCTTTGGATGCAACTCAGCATTCTTTGTCCTCCAAACACGACGAGTTGAGTTTTTACCAAAAAGTTATATTTTGGTTTCATCTGACAATATGACATTCTCCCAATCTTCTTCTGAATCATCCAAATGCTCTGTAGCAAACTTCAGACGGGCCTGGACATGTACTGGCTTAAGCAGGGGGACACTGCAGGATTTGAGTCCCTGGCGGCCTAGTGTGTTACTGATGGTAGGCTTTGTTACTTTGGTTCCAACTCTCTGCAGGTTATTCACTTAGGTCCCCCCGTGTGGTTCTGGGATTTTTGCTCACCGTTCTTGTGATCATTTTGACCCCACTGGGTGAGATCTTGCGTGGAGCCCCAGATCGAGGGAGATTATCAGTGGTCTTGTATGTCTTCCATTTCCTAATAATTGCTCCCACAGTTGATTTCTTCAAACCAAGCTGCTTACCTATTGCAGATTCAGTCTTCCCAGCCTGGTGCAGGTCTACAATTTTGTTTCTGGTGTCCTTTGACAGCTCTTTGGTCTTGGCCATAGTGGAGTTTGGAGTGTGACTGTTTGAGGTTGTGGACAGGTGTATTTTATACTGATAAACAGTTCAAACAGGTGCCATTAATACAGGTAACGAGTGGAGGACAGAGGAGCCTCTTAAGGAAGAAGTTACAGGTCTGTGAGAGCCAGAAATAGTAGCTTGTTTGTAGGTGATCAAATACTTATTTTCCACCATAATTTGCAAATAAATTCATTAAAAATTCTACAATGTGATTTTCTGGATTTTTTTTCCTAATTTTGTCTGTCATAGTTGAAGTGTACCTATGATGAAAATTACAGGCCTCATCTTTTTAAGTGGGAGAACTTGCACAATTGGTGGCTGACTAAATACTTTTTTGCCCCACTGTATTACCTCGACTACCCTGTGTCCCCGCACATTGACTCTGTACCAGTATCCCCAGTATAAAGCCTCACTCCTGTTATTTTACTGCTGCGCTCAAATTATTTGTTATTTTTCTTAATGAATATGATGTCAGTTCAGTTGTCATCTGAGATATTCTCATCAATGATAAGATGACAAACTCTACAGTGGAAAGTCTACACATCCGAGTTATCGGATTCACATGGAATTGTTGTTCAATTTAAATGTTTGAATATGAAATTATTCGTGATGGGATGAAATGTGATTTTTAGCTTCTAAAATGTGAGATTTGGATTTTCATAAGATAGGGCTCTGCTCAATCAGTGGCCCGCCACTGTGAAGGGACATGGGCTATAAAACTTTTCAAACACGCCCTCCTCTCCCTTCCTATATAAGCCCTTGACGACAATATAACCTCCTGTTCCGAGGATGTAGGACGATGGTCCGATGTCAGAATGGTTCAGATAATAACTACAGAATGAAGCCAACATCAGCATGCGCTTTGGTTGCGAATGGTATGAACTTTGAACTCTTATTCACTACAGAAGTGATACCTCCTTGCCGTTGAGTTAGCAACCGCAGCTGCAAACACAGGTTAGGAAGGAACAGACAGAGTATCCCGTCTACCACACAACGACGTTACTACAACGTATTCAATTTACCAGCAGAGACATTCTTCAAAGGACACAGGACTCGGTTGGGCAACACGGCCTTCCATCTACCACCAACCTACCGAAGCGCAGCTCAGAGTAAATATTTATTGCATTTTCCTTTTCCAAATGGGCGGTAATTTAGACTGCATAAGATAGTGTATTTACGATAGCACAGCTTCGGCCTTTGTTCCTCAGTCTTCCCGCTCCACTCAAACCCACCCCCTTTTCTTTTGTGTAACAAGCTGTCATATCTGTTCCGCCGCTAGGGACGTAATCCTTTATGAAGTAATTTGTAATCAAGTTATGATTTAATTATGTGTATGTGTAATTCTGTTGGATTAGTTAGGTATTTTGTATTGCTGATTCAACTTGTTAGCCAGGGTTCGTGCAGATAACTAAGAATTGACCATTTTCAAATGAGACTGAATTAAGATGACGATTAATATTGACTGCCATTGATGTCAAATATTACTTGCTCTTTAAGAGTTTATTTGGGAGATAACCGCTCTATAAATATTATTTTGTGGTGCCCGACTCTCTAATTAATTACATTTACATGATTAGCTCAATCAGGTAATATTAATTATGGAGAAATTATTTTATAGAATAGCATGTCATATCACTTAATCCTGCATAGTCAAAGACATGACAAGTGTAAGCAATGTTGGTGAACATTACACCAAGCCTATCAAAATGTAGCCATTTGGCATTTCTAGCCTATCCTTTCAGATCTCCAAATATGCATAGGGGTGGCTGTATTACTACCATACCGGCAGTCATGAGTCATGACCACAGTAAAATTCCATGTGACCGTTGAGTAATCTCCTTTTATCACTCTTGACATGCATTGGTGGTATTCAACTCGTTAATGACCATCAGGTTGCTAATGGCCTGGCACTCTGGGCTCTATTGTCCCTCTAACCACTCTGACATCAATGCAAAATCACACTTATCATCAACAGTATTGTGCTTTTAAAACTCACCTCACTGTGAAGTTTAACAAACTTCAAACTGAGTGGTTTAAACTGAGTGGAAAACATGGTCATTGTGGATGTTGTTTCAAAGTGGACAGCGCTTTCTAAGGGCACGATTAATTCAAAACACCCATGAGCATATTAGTTTATGCATAGGCCTATATATGAGCCCCGACAAATGATTGTGCTGTTATACAATACATAGCCTACCGCATATTATGTACGACAGAAAAACTTAAGATTTCTTTGGTACATAATTGCCAACCTGTAATCTGAAATTCTAGTAATCGCCTTTGAATGTGTACTGTATTATCATGCATACTGGATGAACTGGTTACCTTATTCTACGCTCCAAACGTTCTATCCATGAGTCTGGAAGTGAACGTATCGGCCTAGGTGATGTTGGTTCATTGATTGTGCAAGGTGGCTTACAGTTATTCACCATAATTGTAGGCTAACTTTGTTTTTTTTTCCCCATTGTATTTATGTATGATGAACTGTTCAGTTACAAACTAATGTTTGAGTTTATTTTATTTTTACAGGGACAGTGCACATGAATCAACGTTTCAGTAAAAGTGCCGGTTTTAGCCAGCCGGCTAATTTTCAACCGCAGTCCCTGGGCAGGTTATTAAAAACATGTTCATGGTAAGCAGAGCCATGGTAAATTAGAAAGGCAGTTTCTGCAGAAACTTTGGAATGGGTGTTGATTGCTAGCCTATTTAGTGTGGTGGCTAAGCTGAAATTGCCCTAAGAACTGTGTTTAAGCACCAAATGTGGCCCATTTTGTGGATTTGAAATGTTCTTTTAATGACCCCTTCTGTGTCTCACAGGGACTCTGCCTCACTCTGCTGCTGCTGGCCATATGCAAGAAGGAGATTGGGGGGCCATCACCTTCGGCCTGGTCTTCTATAGATAACCTGGTTCGCCCCTTTATGGACAACCTCGCTGCCCATCAGTTCTACATCTGACTTCCCCTCTGGGGGTCAATAGAATGCACAACACCCCCCCCCCCCACACGCCTGTAATGTTTTACTCCAATGGTAGTATAAGCAAGGATTTGATTGGGGGGGGGGGGTGCTATAATGCCTTTTAATCAAATTTAGTATATTTTGCTAACAGGTCACCACAAATGGGGGTCAAATGCATCAAGGATTGTTTCATGGGGTCTTCAACGTGGCAGGTGTATCTGTCTGTTATTTTCCAGATATAGGATGGCGTCAATTTGTTTCTTCTCATTAGATAGGTCAATTTTGATAAGATGCAGGTCAGAAAAACAGGACATTGTGAATGATCAGGAGAAATCACATTTGTATTACGCACTATAGATCATTTTGAATTAGGCATTTATGTCCCACTCAAAGATAACTCTGAAATTGGGAAAATTATAATTCCCTTTTAGTGTGAGATTTATGTTTTTACTCCTGGAATTTGCCTGTTCAGGTGGGATGTAGTTTTTGGCCCCCACAGCATGACATCACAATCCGATCGGATTATTCTGACCAATAACCTGTTCACAAAAATGGTTAGCTCCTACAGACAGTGACTCTGTCTGTCTGGGGCTTGCTATATAAAGCAGGCATCGAGGTCAGTGTATTTGGTGTTATTTTCATGAAATAAAGTTGTTGTTTTTTTACACTGATTTTAATGTCTCGAAAGCAGAAAGTCTGTCTTCACTTCTAACCCCCATTCCCCTTATGTAAATAAGCAAGACAATCAAGCAGATTCAAATGAAAGTTATTTTTGAGGCACTCTATTCGTCAACAATTGATTTAATCTTGTATGACTTGTAGGAAATTATTTAACTTTACATTTTCTAATAGTTGGTTTGAAACCAAATGGAAGTCAAATCATACACTCTCTATTTTGATAATTGCTGCTATGTATGGTGAAGGTGTAGGATTGGGGGAGAGGCTGATGCTAGATCTGTACCTAGGGGAAACATCCCGGAGAGCCTGAAAACAGAAACTAAACATGGTGGTCCAAACTAGCCTGAAATCCAAACAGATATTCTCTGTTCATCAGTTTGTATTGCAGTCTAGGTTCTAAATGCTCACTGAAGACCAAAACTTGCCGGTAGCTTAAAGCTAAAATACTGGCATGCTGTTTGAACGCAACGAAAGTGTGTAGTCTTTATATTGAAGATATATTTTATAGAATGTAATGCTGTAACGTTTTATATTAATACACTTAAATGAAGTTTGATGGATTTTCTGTTGTGCAATAAAGTGGTACTTCTGCTAAATGAATTCCAAGAGCACAAATCTAACAATGGATGAAAGGGTGCTTCTGACGATTAATCTTAATGGTTGTACAGTCGTCTCAAATAAAACTGTGAAGGACCTCGGCGTTACTCTGGACCCTGATCTCTCTTTTGAAGAACATATCAAGACTGTTTCAAGGACAGCTTTTTTCCATCTATGTAACATTGCAAAAATCAGAAACTTTCTGTCCAAAAATGATGCAGAAAAATTCATTCATGCTTTTATCACTTCTAGGTTAGACTACTGCAATGCTCTACATTCCGGCTACCCGGATAAAGCACTAAATAAACTTCAGTTAGTGCTAAATACGGCTGCTAGAATCCTGACTAGAACCAAAAAATGTGATCATATTACTCCAGTGCTAGCCTCCCTACACTGGCTTCCTGTCAAGGCAAGGGCTGATTTCAAGGTTTTACTGCTAACCTACAAAGCATTACATGGGCTTGCTCCTACCTATCTCTCTGATTTGGTCCTGCCGTACATACCTACACGTACGCTACGGTCACAAGATGCAGGCCTCCTAATTGTCCCTAGAATTTCTAAGCAAACAGCTGGAGGCAGGGCTTTCTCCTATAGAACTCAATTTTTATGGAATGGTCTGCCCACCCATGTGAGTGACGCAAACTCGGTCTCAACCTTTAAGTCTTTACTGAAGACTCATCTCTTCAGTGGGTCATATGATTGAGTGTAGTCTGGCCCAGGAGTGTGAAGGTGAACGGAAAGGCTCTGGAGCAACGAACCGCCCTTGCTGTCTCTGCCTGGCCGGTTCCCCTCTTTCCACTGGGATTCTCTGCCTCTAACCCTATTACAGGGGCTGAGTCACTGGCTCACTAGGAATCTTTCATACCGTCCCTAGGAGGGGTGCGTCACTTGAGTGGGTTGAGTCACTGATGTGGACTTCCTGTCTGGTTTGGCGCACCCTTTGTGCCGTGGCAGAGATCTTTGTGGGCTATACTCGGCCTTGTCCCAGGATGGTAAGTTGGTGGTTGAAGATATCCCTCTAGTGGTGTGGGGGCTGTGCTTTGGCAAAGTGGGTGGGGTTATATCCTTCCTGTTTGGCCCTGTCCGGGGGTGTCATCAGATGGGGCCACAGTGTCTCCTGACCCCTCCTGTCTCAGCCTCCAGTATTTATGCGTCGGGGGACTAGGGTCAGTTTGTTATATCTGGAGTACTTCTCCTGTCCTATCCGGTGTCCTGTGTGAATTTAAGTATGCTCCCTCTAATTCTCTCTTGGAGGACCTGAGCCCTAGGACCATGCCTCAGGACTACCTGGCATGACGACTCCTTGCTGTCCCCAGTCCACCTGGCCATGCTGCTGCTCCAGTTTCAACTGTTCTGCCTGTGATTATTATTATTTGACCATGCTGGTCATTCATGAACATTTGAACATCTTGGCCATGTTGTTATAATCTCCACCCGGCACAGCCAGAAGAGGACTGGCCACCCCACATAGCCTGGTTCCTCTCTAAGTTTCTTCCTAGGTTTTGGACTTTCTAGGGAGTTTTTCCAAGCCACCGTGCTTCTAAACCTGCATTGCTTGCCGTTTGGGGTTTTAGGCTGGGTTTCTGTACAGTACTTTGAGATATCAGCTGATGTACGAAGGGCTATATAAATAAATTTGATTCTAAAATTAATGATTAATAGAATGGAGGTTGGGGCATCTGAGATTGACCCTTTTATCAAAGGGGTTCTTCACCAGCTCTATAGCTCAACTAGTGGTAAAACAAGGCACTGGCATATTACATGTGTAATTTGGCAATATGTAAACATGGACTGGACTAGTTCTCAATGTTACATCACAGAGGATATTGTTAGTTAAAAAGCAATGTTTCCTCTTGTAGGCATTTTGGTAAATAGACTGAATTTGAATTTAGAATAGTTTGCCCTGAAGGGGACCATGATGCAAGGGAACTTAAGGTGCACACTAGTGTGTATCTGTTTCGTAGATATTAGTTTACTGCTGACATTTGCCCTAAAAGAAGAGTACCATAATTGCAGCACAATCTTTATTCTGGTTTAAAAAACAACATACACTATCATTAGCAAACATAACCATTGACAGAAACAACAATTTTCTTCATTTTAAACATATGGCCTCAAAGTGCACATTTCCATCCGTCTGGGGCTTAATTTCGATTTTCAAACTGTGATTTGTTCTTGAGAAGGAAGGCTGCTAAGAATTCAATAGGATTTGTAGGTCTGAAAGAGAAGACAAAATGGAGAAAGGCACATCTTTAAAGTATATTAGCTTGACAATTGTTACTCAGATACTCTTTCCTTTTCATAGTACTGCCTGTTCAATGCATTTTTTTTTTACAAATGCATTTCCAAGCATGTCACACAGAAATGTGAATGGGGAGAAATCTGAGCCCCTGCACAGACATTTTCAACATACCTTTCCTTGGCCAACACAGATAAGCCTTGAAGAAGAATGGGCACCACTGTCTGATCCAAATATGCCCTGGTGGGGAGCGACTGCAGATCCACCTTCTGTTTGGAGACCTTCTCTGTGTTGGCTTTCTCGTTTTCCACTATTCTCTACACAATGAGGTGGTGAAAGAGGAAGCAGAGATACAGAAGTTACTGCTACTCACGCCACTATCCATGTATGTAAGCGTCTCAAAAGTGGACTCAGAATTGCAATCTCATGCAATGTAGCCTAACCAATTTGTACCAAAAAGCATAGGCTTCACACATTAGTGCCTGCTATGTTAGAGAGCTGTGCATACAGTGCTTGTTCAGTACACAAGCAAGGTTACCACAATGCAGTGTGATAGTTTGAGTCTTTGAAATTGACCCCTTTTCATGGACATAATTTTCTAAAAGGCACAATAATCATATTGATGGTCATACCTGGATGTTTTCTGTCAGTCCATATTCAGAATGGGGGTTTTCAGCAATCTAAAAAGGAGCAGAAATTAGTCTAACTATAAAACACGACTTTAAATGAAGAGAACCACTTCAAATCCCTAACTACATCTGTATTAGACTTACTGGAGTGTTCCCCTCCATAGATTGGTCTGCGTCTGTGTGATCTGAGAGAAACATACATTAATGTCAGCTAACATTACTACATTCTAGGCAATTCACTCTGGCTATCTACTCCGATTTCAGCGCAGAATAACTGATGAATTTACGAACGCTCAACACCTGTTGAATATGGCCAGTGTCAGTAAAAATAGACAAAAAAGCTTAATTAAATTGTTGCCAGTAGCACAGTTGCAGTCACCAACACTCTGGATAACAGCCTAACCAGCTCTGCCAGGGCAAATCAAATGGCCAGAGTGAGGTGTTCTCTCATTTATGTCTGGAAGTAGCTAGCAAGCTAGCTACCTTTAGCCAGTTAGCTTGGGTGATTGACTGCCATTGTGAGGTCAGATCAACCTTACTCATACACAGCCCTTCTGTAAAAAGCACATCCAACTACCTCATCCCCATGTTATGTATTTGTTGTTGCCAATTTGTACCCCAGTATCTCTACTTGCACACCACCTGCACATCTATCACTCCAGTGTTAATACTAAATTGTAATTATTTCACCTCTATGGCCTATTTATTGCCTTACCTCCCCAATCTTACTACATTTGCACACACTGTACATATATTTTTCTATTGTGTTAGTGACTGTACGTTTGTTTATCCCATGTGTAACTGTTGTTTTTGTCGCACTGCTTTGCTTTATCTTGGCCAGGTCTCAGTTGTAAATTGCTTTATATTGGCCAGGTTTCAGTTGTAAATGAGAACTTGTTGTCAACTGGCCTGCCTGATTAAATAATGGGGAAATTAAAAACTCCTTGGCCAGAGCGTCCAGTGTGCGCTCTAAACGCCCTGCGAAACGCTTCGAATATACGAACACCGAGAGCGCATACTGGCACTCCAGAGTGAATTTACGAACGTACCCGAAGAGGGCAGTCAGTCAGTTAACGTAAATGTCTTCAGAATCATTCCGAGACAGATCAGAAACAATATCAAAATGTCAACAACCGCAAGGACGGTCGATCTGTCATCGTTTACCTATATAACGTAAGACACACACACTTACTCCAGACAAAGTTCAGGTAGATGACTAGTAACATAGCATTACCATCTATTCTTAAAAGCCAAAGAAGGTACTCTACAGGCGGGCTAGCTACAGTAACGTTAAATGAATTCTAGAGGCGAGTAAAGTAACGTTACTTTAGCTCGTTGGCTAGCTAACGTTATCATGTTGGCAACGACATTCCACCGTGAACCAAGGACTGTTACGGAGAGATCAGATTGGATTAAACCAATTGTTGGGGTATAATAAATATTTCAAGCTAAATGTATCCCTAAAATTGACAACAATTATAATTTAACTCACAAAAGTGCCGATAAACGAACATTTCACTTACCGTCCGCCATGTTTGTTGTTAGTATTTACGCAATGTGGGTGGTCTCTACGTAAACTCTTGTTTGCAGTTACGTACTTTCTATGATAGGACAAGAGGGCGCGTGCCCCTCCTCTCTTACCCTTTTGTTCGTTTGGTAACCGCCCCGTCCAATTTGATCAACATTTGAACCACCATGTCGGAGAATATATGGCAACTATAGACGCTTCAAAAGTTGAACCCAAGCAAGAGGCTATGTAATGTAATGGATAAGATAGCAAGTCGTCGGGTGAATGAGTTCTCCGGAAGGAAGAGGCAGCCGAAAGAAGCGAGGCCCTGCAGGGTCCCCGTCCGACGGAGGGGACATCTGCGTCCAGGTGTCACTACTTAAACGAATTGTGTACTACTTCTTCTACCCACTGCTGGCGTTGTTTGCAGTGCTCCGTGTCCTAGTCTTGAATTTTGGCGTACTCTTCGCCTGGCTGTGCGAGCGGATGTCTCGCGCTATGGTTGCGAGACCCAAACAACCGGCAGCAGACGAACATGCGAACAAGGTGTGCAAGCAGGACAGCGGCGAGCAGATTCGAAACAGCCACAAACAAGCATTCGAGTACATCTCAGTGGCTCTGAGAATTGACGAGGATGACAAAGGTATTTTTTCAGTGTAGTGTGACTGCTATTTGCAGCAGCAGCACTGACTGTTGGCTAGCTGGGCTTAAACAGCAGTTGTCAAGTTATCAACTGTCATACACCGATGTTTGGATAATTCAAACAAAGATACTACTGTCAATACAGATTGAAACAAAACTGGTTCAATTTAACTAGGTCTATTGATTCAAACGCATGCTCTTTACCCAAGGTGTGGTGCTGAAGTGTTGATCCCATCATATTTAGTTTATTTATTCAGACTTTTCCATTGAAACCACCACCGTTTTTATAATGTCATCATGCAGACAAAGAGAACAGTTGTTCTGTCAATGACCTTCAGTATGCAATCACATAGAGATATTAGCTTATTGGACTGCAGATACATGCCTGTCCATTATACCACCACATTATTACTACAAGGGCTTAATGTTGAGCCAGTTGACAGTGTTATGCAGACTGTTCAATATGGCTAGGAGAATGTGCCTGCTGCCTACTCAACCTAGGTCTCAGACTGGCTGAATGCAGTCAGCCATATGGTATGCACAGGGGCAATATGTTAGTGGCTGAGTGCGGGGGACACAAACTAGTATAACTAGCCTGCATAAATTAAGGTGCCAATGAATGTTTTATAGTTTGTTAACAAAATGAAGGTAACGATGATGGGCAATACTGTATGGATATGCAAAAAAAACAGCAAATATATTGTGCAAGTTGTGCAAGTTCTCCCACTTAAAAGATGAGAGGCCTGTAATTTTCATCATAGGTACACTTCAACTATGACAGACAAAATAAGAAAAAAAATCCAGAAAATCACATTGTATGATTTTTAATTAATTTATTTGCAAATTAAAATCCTACAATGTGATTTTCTGGATTTCTTTTCTTCTCATTTGGTCTGTCATAGTTGAAGTGTACCTATGATGAAAATTACAGGCCTCTCTCATCTTTTTAAGTGGGAGAACTTGCACAATTGGTGGCTGACTAAATACTTTTTTGCCCCACTGTATATCACATCCCTCTATTTATTTGCAATTGAAGGCTCTGGCCTATATCATGCCCCTAAGTAACCTAAACCGGTAGAGATGAGTGGTGGTTTGAAGTGTAAGTCAAATCCACCTTATTTATTTATATTTTGAAATGGGGAGGGCCGGAGTGGCAGCTATCAGTCTCCTTAAGTGGCTAGAGAGGATACAATGTAATTTCTCATATAGCTAAGGTCCTAATGGAAGCAATACATAGATCAGGGCATGCAACGTAATAAAAATAAATAAAAAATTGCAATCGAAAAACTAAAATCAGCAATTCTTATGACAATTCCTCCCCGTTTCAGGCAGTTTTTCAGTTTAGTGCCTCATGAACGCAACTCGGCTGAACCCAGTAGAATTTTAGGGTCTGTCTGCCTGCCTTGGGGATTAGGGAGCCCCTGTCTCAATAATACTCGATCACTCATAAGGAGTGGATATGCTGTATATTCCCACAGCTATGAAAATCAGTCCCATGACTTAACACTGCTCCAGGCCAGAGGGGTTTAAGAGACCGGGTCAGTCATGTGAAATTATTCATTACAGTTCACTTCATTATGGTTTATGCACTGATTGATCCATGAGTCTCTGTACCCTTGTTTGAGGTCATGATTGACTGTCATGCACAATTTTCTTTTTTTTTTACTACTCTTCCAATGCCTCTTGAGATGCTAAACCTTTATGCAACACATAAAGCATGTCAAATATGTAGCCTAATGCATGGCAAATGTGTATTGTACACTAAAGGATGCTTAGCCTACTGCAAAAGTACTAAATATCTCATCCTTTTACATAGACTTTTGTTGGATCTTATTTGACTGTGAGCAATTTCTTTGTATGTTGTACCTCAAATTGCTTTTAGTCTGTGCCCGTCTGACTGTCCCGACATGTGGTTTGTGTGTTACTAGTGCACAAGGAACAGGCAGTCCAGTGGTACAAACGCGGAATCGCAGAGCTCGAGAGGGGCATCGCGATCAAGGTAGCTGAAAACGGTGAGTTGACTGTGCACACTTTTGCTGTATTTTGTATTCCCTAGGACCTATAGTGCAGATTTCCTGAACAACTCTGTTCCTGGAGAGCTAGTGATATGCAGGGTTTTGTTTCAACCTAGCATTAACACACATGGTTCAGCTCGTCGCGGTCCTGATTGAAGACCATGCTCAGCTGATTATTGTAAGCACCTAGTGTGTGGCTGCTGGGCTGGAACAAAAACCTGCATATCCAGTAACCATAGGAGCGGAGTTGGAGACCTCTGCTATAGCAACAAACTAAAAATCAGTAGTGGAAAACAAGGAAGAATACAGCTATTTTACTAATAGATTTGTTTTTAATCTCTCTTCTCTTCCAGGCGAGAAATATGAACGTGATAAACGTCTACAGGCCAAGATGATCACCAATCTGATCATGGCAAAGGATCGCCTGGAGCTTTTAGGTGAGAATCAAGCATTTGGACACATTTGAAGGTCTTGCCTTCCGTGTCCACATTGATACCGCATGGCACCTTCTGAACGGCTCCATGCATGTTGATTGTGTGACATTTGTTGTTTTTCATCATGCTAGCTTAGATACTGTTAGCTTTGCATGGACCGATTTCAGTGCCAACAGAAATTGTATTCGAATTCCATAAATTTGAATTTGTTGAAGGATATTGAATTTGAATTAAATACTTTTGAATTTGTGATGCACAAATTAAATAATTGATCTTGAATTTCCAGATTTGAAACTGAATTGAATGAATATTGCATTCAGTTTTAATATTCAAATTCAATATTTAAATCAAAACAAATTTTAATTGTCACATGCTTCGTAAACAGGTGTAGACTAACAGTGAAATGCTTAATTACGGGCCCTTCCCAACAATGAATTAAAGAATAATAGGAAGAAAATAAAATTTAAAGGAGGAATAAATAGACAATGAACAATGATAGCTTGGCTATGGACATGGAGTACCAGTACCAAGTTGATGTGCAGGGGTACAAGGAAATTGAGGTAGATACTGTATGTACATAAAGTAAAGTTAGGTAAATAAGGTAAAGTTACTAGGCAACAGGATAAATAAGACGGTAGCAGCAGCGTATGTGATGTGTGTGGGGAATATGTGCCTGTGTGTACGTGTGTGTTGGGGTGTCAGTGGCAGTACTGTATGTGTGAGTTTGTGGTTAGAGTCCATTGTGTGTGCATAGAGTCAAGAAGAGTTAGTGCAAAAAGGGTCAATGCAGATAGTCCTGGTAGCTATTTGGTGAACTATTTAGCAGTCTTATGGCTTGGGGGTAGAAGCTCTTCAGGAGCCTTTTGGTCCCAGATTTAGCACTCTGGTACCGTTTGATATGTGATAGCAGAGAGAACAGTCTGACTTGGGTGGCTGGAGTCTGTCAATTTTTAGGGCCTTCCTTTGAAACCGCCTGGTAGCACCAGCGAAGCAGCGTTACCCATGCAGAGCAAAGGGGAACAACTACTAGAAGACTCAGAGCGAGTGACGTTAGCTAGCCATTTCACTTCGGTTACACCAGCCTCATCTCAGGAGTTGACTGTAAGGTTGCAAGATTGGATCCCCCGAGCTTAATCGGTCGACCTCTAATTTTCATCCATATCGGGTGAACCGTTTAGAAATGATATGGCTTTTTGTACATACTCTAATGAACAGGACCCTACTCTTGGTGTTTTGATTCGTCCTGTTTGGAATTTTTATTAATTTCTTTTTATTTAACCTTTTATTTAACTAGGCAAGTCGGTTAAGAACAAATTCTTATTTACAATGACGGCCTACCCCGGCCAAACCCGGACGACGCTGGGACAATTGTGCGCCGCCCTATGGGACTCTCAATCACGGCCAGATGTGATACAGCCTGGATTTGAACCAGTGACTGTAGTGACGCCTCTTGCACTGAGATGCAGTGACTTAGACTGCTGCACCACTCAGGAGACCATATGGCTGCTATGTTTGGCTTTGCTGCCCAAGACACTGACAATCCTCTCAGCCCAAGACACTGACAATCCTCTCAGCCCTACCCCATATGCCTCTTTTTTTGGATGTGGAATGACAACTTGACTTAGGCACCCTCCCAAAACATTGCTGTTTGTCCCCCATTTTAAATAATCATGGCCCTTATCTTATTTGTTTATTTTAATATAATTTCCTTTTCTTCTCCTTTTCCCTCCCTTCTCCTATTCCGTTTCCCAATTTCGTTTTGATTCCTGTTGTATAGCAAAGCTGTGTTCAGGGCCAGCTCAGAAAGACGTCTATACAGAGAGCTCAAACCAGTCGTACCATAACGGGCATCTACGTTCAGGTGGGTGCTTACTGGGAATCTGCTTTCAGTTGTCATGACTGGTTTCTTACAAGTGTTGTTTTCAGGGGTGTCATTGTTCCTCATTATTCAGGAATTCCAGTTTTTCTGGCTTTATTCTCTTCATACATAATTGAAATTGATCTACCTCCAAACCTACTTTTCCTGTTTGTTCCAATTTCATCTTTGAATGCCAATGTACTGTAAGCTTCCTCCAAGTTAAGTGTTACCGATTTTTATTTATTTTACTCTTTCTGCTGCTTTGTCTGTGTATTTATCAATATGTTCTTCACACTGACACTGATGGCTACCTCAAACTACAGTCATATTTCTCTTTCATAGAAACATCTGCATCCTTTGACTCTCTATGTCCCCTATCTTCCAGGCCGGCTCGGTCCTCCCCTCCCGCTCCGTGGCTCGACGACTCATTGCGAGCTCACAGAACAGGGCTCCGGGCAGCCGAGCGGAAATGGAGAAAAACTCGCCTCCCTGCGGACCTGGCATCCTTTCACTCCCTCCTCTCTACATTTTCCTCCTCTGTCTCTGCTGCTAAAGCCACTTTCTACCACTCTAAATTCCAAGCATCTGCCTCTAACCCTAGGAAGCTCTTTGCCACCTTCTCCTCCCTCCTGAATCCTCCTCCCTCTCTGCAGATGACTTCGTCAACCATTTTGAAAAGAAGGTCGGCGACATCCGATCCTCGTTTGCTAAGTCAAACGACACCGCTGGTTCTGCTCACACTGCCCTACCCTGTGCTCTGACCTCTTTCACCCCTCTCTCTCCAGATGAAATCTCGCGTCTTGTGACGGCCGGCCGCCCAACAACCTGCCCGCTTGACCCTATCCCCTCCTCTCTTCTCCAGACCATTTCCGGAGACCTTCTCCCTTACCTCACCTCGCTCATCAACTCATCCCTGACCGCTGGCTACGTCCCTTCCGTCTTCAAGAGAGCGAGAGTTGCACCCCTTCTGAAAAAACCTACACTCGATCCCTCCGATGTCAACAACTACAGACCAGTATCCCTTCTCTCTTTTCTCTCCAAAACTCTTGAGCGTGCCGTCCTTGGCCAGCTCTACCGCTATCTCTCTCAGAATGACCTTCTTGATCCAAATCAGTCAGGTTTCAAGACTAGTCATTCAACTGAGACTGCTCTTCTCTGTATCACGGAGGCGCTCCGCACTGCTAAAGCTAACTCTCTCTCCTCTGCTCTCATCCTTCTAGACCTATCGGCTGCCTTCGATACTGTGAACCATCAGATCCTCCTCTCCACCCTCTCCGAGTTGGGCATCTCCGGCGCGGCCCACGCTTGGATTGCGTCCTACCTGACAGGTCGCTCCTACCAGGTGGCGTAGCGAGAATCTGTCTCCTCACCACGCGCTCTCACCACTGGTGTCCCCCAGGGCTCTGTTCTAGGCCCTCTCCTATTCTCGCTATACACCAAGTCACTTGGCTCTCTGCTCTATGCAGACGACACACAATTAATCTTCTCCTTTCCCCCTTTTGATGACCAGGTGGCAAATCGCATCTCTGCATGTCTGGCAGACATATCAGTGTGGATGACGGATCACCACCTCAAGCTGAACCTCTGCAAGACGGAGCTGCTCTTCCTCCCGGGGAAGGACTGCCCGTTCCATGATCTCGCCATCACGGTTGACAACTCCATTGTGTCCTCCTCCCAGAGCGCTAAGAACCTTGGCGTGATCCTGGACAACACCCTGTCGTTCTCAACTAACATTAAGGCGGTGGCCCGTTCCTGTAGGTTCATGCTCTACAACATCCGCAAAGTACGACCCTGCCTCACACAGGAAGCAGCGCAGGTCCTAATCCAGGCACTTGTCATCTCCCGTCTGGATTACTGCAACTCGCTGTTGGCTGGGCTCCCTGCCTGTGCCATTAAACCCCTACAACTCATCCAGAACGCCGCAGCCCGTCTGGTGTTCAACCTTCCCAAGTTCTCTCACGTCACCCCGCTCCTCCGCTCTCTCCACTGGCTTCCAGTTGAAGCTCGCATCCGCTACAAGACCATGGTGCTTGCCTACGGAGCTGTGAGGGGAACGGCACCTCAGTACCTCCAGGCTCTGATCAGGCCCTACACCCAAACAAGGGCACTGCGTTCATCCACCTCTGGCCTGCTCGCCTCCCTACCACTGAGGAAGTACAGTTCCCGCTCAGCCCAGTCAAAACTGTTCGCTGCTCTGGCTCCCCAATGGTGGAACACACTCCCTCACGACGCCAGGACAGCGGAGTCAATCACCACCTTCCGGAGACACCTGAAACCCCACCTCTTTAAGGAATACCTAGGATAGGATAAAGTAATCCTTCTCACCCCCCCCCTTAAAAGATTTAGATGCACTATTGTAAAGTGGCTGTTCCACTGGATGTCATAAGGTGAATGCACCAATTTGTAAGTCGCTCTGGATAAGAGCGTCTGCTAAATGACTTAAATGTAAATGTGTTTATCCAGCTTTGTCCAGTGACTACATGGACTTGAAGTTTGAAGTCTGTTGGACCTGTTCAGATTCACAGAGTCTAAGACTAAATCAGGCCTGGAGAATCATTATGCCTCTACTGAAGGGACATTAGCTCACACACAGCTTAATTTAAATGTCCTAAAACGACCATACTGATAAATCATTGATCATGATTGTTCTAACAGTCTCCTTGCTCTTGGCAGTAAGTGGAGCTGTACCCAAAAAGAGGGACTACCTGACTACTCACTCCAGTCACTCCCTCCCACGACCAAAGCATACGGCAAAAAAAACCTTGGCGGCAGGCCACGAGGGCCTCCAGCGCTCCCCCAGCTTCAGTGGGCCCTCCAGCAGTCTCACACAGCACAGACCGGCCCCCCAGTCCAACAGCAACAAGGTGAGACACAGATTGTCTTTCCTCAACTAACTCCATATCTAGCCAAGAGTCCAGGGCCCATATTGATAGTGTCTCAGAGTAGGAATGCTGATCTGGGATCAGTTCCTCCCTGTCAATGTAAATTTGATTTAATTATGCTCTGAACGGAATAACTGATCCTAGACTAGCACTACAGCCATGGACTATAAAATAGATGGAATTAAAAAAACAAATACTAAAAGAACATGTCCAGTCTATATCAATTTTTAATGAAAGGAAGACAAAATTAACAAACTTAATAAAATGGGAGAATTTCCAATCATCATCACAAGCGATTAGCTTGTTTAAAATCGTAACCAAATCTGAATTCATGGTTATTTTGTTATAGGGTAAAGCGGGCTGTAAACCCACCACCACCACTCCCACATCTATGTCCCCACTGAAGAACAGGGACATGAAGAACTTGAAGAATGTGGACAGCAAGCTTGCCAACCTCATCCTCAGCGAGATCATAGACAGGTGAAAGACAATTAATTTGGAGTGTTATGTATTATTCACTGGACTTAAAGCATGTGCTTTGCAAGGTGTCTCAGTTTGGAGCACAATAGATGTTGACTGCTTGACCTGGGTCATGTTCAATAGGGCACACTTTTTAAAACGTTTTGACACTGAAAGGTTCTGCCTGCCTGTTTCAGTCTGTCTTTGCTGCTTAATTTATACAACTCAGGTAGAGTTGAGTATGTCTTTATTTCTGTATGGGAATGAGCACTCAGACCAGGTAGGTGTGTGTGTGTGTGTGTGTGTGTGTGTGTGTGTGTGTGTGTTCGTTCCAGTGGCTCATCAGTGAGGTTTGAGGACATTGCTGGCCAGGAGCTGGCTAAGCAGGCCCTACAGGAAATAGTCATCCTGCCTGCACTGAGGCCAGAGGTGAGATTGAAGAGGAATAGCAATTCACTGGACAATGGAGTGTATATGGTAGTCTTTTCACAGGCTGTTATGGGCAGCCTCTTACAAAGTATCACCTCTCAGTAACATCGTCAGTAAAAATGTTGAGCAGCAACTGTTAGTGTGGGCAGTCCTAACATAATGGTCTGTATTTTTTTGTGCTGTTGATTTAACTAGGCAAGTCAGTTAAGATCAAATTCTTATTTACAATGATGGCCTACAAAGGTGTCTCAGAGTATGAGTGCTAATCTAGAATCGGTTTTGACTTTTCAATCATAATGAATAAGGGGGAACCGTGGATACGAGCAAATGTGTTCAAGCTTTATAGGAGGGAATTTTTATTTTGTAGCACCAGTGCACCTAGAAAAATAATATGCCCGCTAACAATTGTTGTAATGATTAGGCTTTGTTGTACCACTTTGTTTCTGTGTGCCAAAGCCAGCACTTCGGTTGCACCATTTACTACAAAGAAAGCGCTTGTCTCTAGCCCAAACCGTTTGAAAGTTGTGACCATATTACCGGCGCTATGTTTTTCTCCCTTCTATTGCACATTGGCGCTGCAGCTGGATGCATCTCCATTGGTGGGCTGCATTTTACATTCTTAAACCATGTCGCAAGTCATTCTAAAACTATTTGTGGGCCATTAACGCCTTGTTCAGTCATATTACGACAACAGTGGTAGGCCTGATTACCAACAATGATGAGCCCTGGTAGAGTGGTGCCAGGATTATTTGTATGGGGTCGCAGTGGAGAAGGTCAAAAGCTTCAAGTTCCTCGGCATGCACATCACTGACAACCTGAAATGGTCCCTTCACACAGACAGTGTGGTGCGGAAAGCACGACAGCGCCTCTTCAACCTCAGGAGGCTGAAGAAATTTGCCTTGGCCCCTAGGATCCTCATAAACTTCGACAGATGGACCATTGAAAGCATCCTGTCAGGCTGTATCACAGCCTGGTACGGCAATTGTGCCATCCATGGCAGTGCGATGAGCCCAGCACATCACCCGGTAGCACACTGCCTGCCCTCCAAGACATCTACGGCATCTGGTGTCACAGAAAGGCCAAGGAAATCAAGGAACTCAGCCACCCGAGCCACGGCTTGTTCACCCGTTACCATCTAGAAAGCGGAGACATTACAGGTGTATCAAAGCTGGGGCCGAGAGACTGAAAAACAGCTTTTATCTCCAGGCCATCAGACTGTTAAACAGTCACCACTAGCTGGCCTCCGCCCAGTACCCTGCCCTGAACCTTAGTCACTGTTCTAGCTGGCTACCACCAGGTACTCAAGACTGCTGCCCTATGTACATAGTCATTGAACACTGGTAACTTTAGTCATGTTTATGTACTGTTTTACCCACTTCATACTGTATGTATACAGTAAATGTTTAATCAGCCTATCAGAATCAATAAATTACTATGTATCGCTCTGTAATTTTGAACTTCAGGACTATGAAAAAGTGCTGAGTAGATGTTTTTTTCCAGTTGTTTACAGGCTTGAGGGCTCCAGCACGAGGCCTTCTGCTCTTCGGTCCTCCTGGCAACGGAAAGACGATGCTGGTGAGTGTGGTGCAGTGCCATGTGGTATTGGCAAGAGACCGAATGAGAAATGATTAGGAGAGTGAGTCTTGGTTAGGCTCACAAAGATCACAAGTGATCATGATATAACATAACAACTGTCATAGAAAATGCACAAAACAATGCATTTGTAAAATCGTTATAATACATGACTAATATAATTAATATAGACAGTGGATATAGTCCTTTCACTGGAGTAGTTGGTTGAGACATCCTCTACAAGATGCTTTGTCCAAGAGTAGAGTTGGTTTAGGTCTAAGTTTGTAAGTACATTTTATATGGTAGTACTTTGACAGTAGAGTACTATGACAGATGGCACAGAATGATGTAAGGATAGGCTAAATCTGTGGAAATGTATATATATATATTTTTTTTTTGTCGTACAACATTGCATTATCTATTATGAATGTAGTTTAGCCATCATTCATGTACTCAATCTCACAAAATGTGTCTGACCTGCATTAAAACAAATGTTTTATTTTATTTATTTTTATTTCACCTTTATTTAACCAGGTAGGCTAGTTGAGAACAAGTTCTCATTTGCAACTGCGACCTGGCCATGATAAAGCATAGAAGTGTGAACAGACAACACAGAGTTACACATGGAGTAAACAAGTCAATAACACAGTAGAAAGAAAGGGGAGTCTATGGTGATGGTGATTCTATAGAGCAGGAATTTAGACATGTTATCAAATTTCAAACAAAGCGAACAGAAAAATATTGGATTTAAGGATTATAGAGCATATCGTTGAAAATATCTCAAAATAAGTATAATGTTCTGCATTTGACATTTTTGCTCTTTCTTTTACGGACAGGCTAAAGCAGTGGCCATGGAGTCCAACGCCACATTCTTCAACATAAGTGCAGCCAGCTTGACCTCGAAATATGTGAGTACATTATTAGCGTAGAGATCTCTTTACACTTTAATTTGTTACATTTTACATTTCTTTGCATGTTAGTTATTTAGCAGATGCTCATATCCAGTGCAACTTAGTCGGTGCATTCGGCTGAGTTTAGCAGAAAAACAACCATATATCAGTCATTTCAAGTAGACCCTTGTAGAAAAAGAGTAAACTCACTATTATTTTGGTCTTTCCCTGTAGGTGGGGGAGGGAGAGAAGCTGGTGCGAGCTCTGTTTGCCGTCGCCAGAGAACTGCAACCCTCGATCATCTTCATAGGTAACTTTGACTTTGTTAGATAAACCAAGATGACTGCGTAACTGCAATGAACTGGTCAAGAAAGCGCATAACGATAATGATGTTTCATTACCTGCAATCTAATAATAAGCACAGATATTGTATGCAAGAAAGTTGCATTGTAGCATGTTGGCAAGACTTTTCTATTTAATAACTGATGGAAATGGAGTGTACGACTATGCATAGAATACTAGGATAATGGGACCCTTCCATTCAGATTATGACTACAGTTACTTACCCCACACAGATGAGATTGACAGTCTACTCTGTGAGAGGAGAGAGGGAGAGCATGATGCCAGCAGACGACTCAAGACTGAGTTCTTGATTGAATTAGATAATAATAATAATAATATATGCCATTTAGCTGACGCTTTTATCCAAAGCGACTTACAGTCATGTGTGCATACATTCTACGTATGGGTGGTCCCGGGAATCGAACCCACTACCCTGGCGTTACAAGCGCCATGCTCTACCAACTGAGCTACAGAAGGACCACGGACCATGGGGTAAGGTCTCTCTCTCCCTGTGTGTGTTTCTGCGTATGCATGCATGTGTGTTCCAGTGTTAATTTTGTGACCTGTTTATTTGTTTTGTTTTATGAGTTCATGAGCGTATGCACACGTGTATGCAATGTTTGTCCCTGGAGGGATTCTGTGTGTTGGCCACATTCTGCAACCAGCCATGTCTGTTTAGGAGCGAGTCACACAAGAATTTCGCTACACCTGCTATATAACATCTGCTAAACTGTGTACACGACCAATACACTTTGATTGGATTTTTTTGTCCATATCCTGCAGAAAGATTTTGCATCTTCCACATTAAATCTGTCAAAGAGATACATTGTCTAACTGTTTCTGCCAATAGTATTTATTTGTATGTGTGTTCAGGTGCAGTCTGGTGGGGATGAGCGGGTGTTGGTGATGGGAGCCACCAACAGACCTCAGGAGCTGGACGAAGCTGTTCTTAGGTACTGTTGGCCAGTGTGGCTGGGGCAGGGGATGCCCAGTTTTTTTTTTTTTTTTTTGTATGCCACGGTTGTTTTCAATAGGACACAGGGTATTGCAATGGAAAACATGCAAATTGTTCATGTAGTACCGCCCTACCCGTTTTTGTGTGCCTACTGAACACAACCCAGGTTTACTTTTCAGTTAGGTCTCTCTGCCACAAGGTAGCACTGTCAATGGGCAACTCCGCCACATGTAACATTTGGTTTGTTCTTATGAAGTATTTAGTGATGTCATAAACAGTTTTTTAGTGTAATTTTGTGATTTCATGGCTAATGACTGTTTAGTGATGAGCAAAACTGGAAATTGCTTCTCTGTTTTTTTTTCAAGTAGGATCCCTTAGATGACTAATAAAAATACAGTAATTTTCAGCTATCTATGGGGCTCCCAAGTTGCGCAGCAGTCTAAGGCACTGCAAGAGTGCAAGAGGCGTCACTACAGTCCCTAGTTTGTATCCACGCTGAAACACATCCGGCTGTGATTGGGAGTCAAAGGGCGGCGCGTCGCCTGGGTTAGGCCAAACCCGGGCGTTCTTAACTGACTTGCCTAGTTAAAAAAAATAATTTAAAAAAATCTTTATAGAACATGATCTTATTCGAACTCCCTGCTATGTGTTGCTCTGGTTGTCTTCGTATGTCTAATACAGCACCGTAGGCTATTGGACCAATATTTATTTTCTATAAATAATGTGTATTTTGAAACTCAGTCTGTGTCTCAACTTACTGTTGAGAGTTAGAATAATATAATTGTTTTATGTGGTTGTGCATTGCCAGTAACTAAATTAGTATGTCAGCTTAAATGTTTTAGATTGATAAATTAGTCTAGTGGCTAGCTATCTATACTTGTAGTAAGTATGGTCAAATTACCAACCAGGGTGGGCCCTTTGATCATCAGTTATCATATTAAAAACTGCCAACATTTTCCTCCACCCTATGGAAGAATGTGTAGAATTGTATGACGTGAGTTACAAAATTGCAAAATCTTCTCTCCGACTCCAAAAAATGAACTCCAAAACACATTTTTTTTCTCTTTGCTGTCATGAGGGAGGCAGTTAAAATGTTTTGCTTGCAAGGTGACGCTCACAAACCTATAGAATGATATTTAGTTGGCTTACACCAATATTTTTCTGTTGTTCAAGGCTCAAACTACCATGATTCCATTTGGCAAAACAACTCCGGACATCACCGATGAAGTTGCAGCTCCGGCGGCCATTGCGCCCTTTTCCAAATAGCTTATATTTTTGTAGTGAATTACTTATAAATGTCATACTTTTTAGTAGTTCTAATAGGCCTACAGTGTTATTAGATGGTTACTTGGACAGGCTGTATTTGGCTGTTATTGTTGAAAACACTTTATTTCAGATGCAGCAGGGTTAGCTACTTAGCTATGAGAAACTAGGATTCCATAGTGATTTGCCTGTAAATGTCTTAATAAATGTTCTAACAGGCCTACATGTTGTTTGGACATTTGTTTAAGAGAGTCGCTAAGTTTAACTCGACTGTGATTGTTGGAAAAACGTATTTCTGATGTAGAAGTTGGGCTAGCTAGCATACTTGCTAACCATCAGATACGGTAACTTATGGTTAGCATTTGTTAGCATCAAACTCCTTCTTTTTGTGTGTAATGCAGTTGATTGGTTACAATGACATATATTCAGAATTCTATTCATGCAAGCATTATAATAATATTATTATAACCCAAAAGGAATGTGAAATGCACTTCACTTATGATAAGCTTCATCTGGGCTTGCTAGCGAGCTAAGCTAACTGCAGACTAGGCAGAGTATTGTATCGTGGGAGGTGAAATGCACCCCAGAAATTATAGTTCATTTTTTACTTTTTATTTACTTTATTTTTATATATTTTTGCTAATATTTTCTTACTTAATTTTTTTTTTTTGCATTGTTGGTTTGGGGCTTGTAAATAAGAATTTCACGGTAAGGTCTACCTGTTGTATTCGGCACGTGACGACAAATAAAATGTGATTTGACTATACTGTAGATGAGGGCAATGCACAGGTTTCAAAAATGAGAAATCATGCAGTATGACTAACAAAAAATGATAAAACATCACTGTGTATCAAATCCTACAGTAGTTCATATACACTGTGTGCAACTTAGACCAAAGGATGTTTTGTACAAACACCCTTTGGTCTAAATTGAACACCCTTTTGCACTCAGAACAGCCTGAATTCGTCCGGGCATGGACTCTACAAGGTGTCAAGTGTTCCACGGGGATGCTGGCCCATTTTGTGTGTCAAGTTGGCTTGATATCCTTTGGGGAAACTGGAAACTGTTGTGTGAAAAACCCAGCAGTGTTGCAGTTCTTGACACAGCCAAACCTGTGCGCCTGGCACTTACTACCATACCCCATTCAAAGGCACTTAAATATTTTGTATTGCCCATTCACCCTCTGAATGGCACACATACACAATCCATGTTTCAATTGTCTCAAGGCCTAAAAATCCTTTAACCTGTATCCTTCCCTTAATCTACACTGATTGAAGTGGATTTAACAACTGATCAAAGCTTTCATCTGGATTCACCTGGTCAGTCTGTTATTGAAAGAGCAGGTGTTCCTAAAGTTTTGTTCACTCAGTGTATCCTAACAGCATAATAACTGGTTATAAAGTGGTGGAATTGTCATTTATGTCTTCAAGGCATACCCAATGGCACATGTTCTCAAACTGTTTCTATTCACAGGCGATTTGCAAAACGGGTGTATGTGGCTTTACCAACAGAAGAGGTATGTTAAGAAACCTATTAATTCAATTTACAATTGTAGCCATACAGTAAACAAATCACATTCCCCCCCATACAATTTCCCTGCAAAAAAATGTATATAATTGTGTGTTGTGTATAGACACGGCTAAAACTGGTCAAGAACCTTTTGGAGAAGCACGGAAATCCTCTCGCACAGAAAGAACTGTCACAGCTAGCCAGGTAAACTGACTTGGAAACCTACCTAATATGTTATGTACTTTTAGACATCCTTTACCATGGTATGAATGAACGTTGTACAATAGGTAGTTGATAGAGCATTAGATATAGCGATAGATCATGATATCCATATATCTTTATAATATAACATGTTTTGTTCACTGTAATCCTTTCAAAATGATGGATAAATAGATTTCAATAGATATATTAATACATAGAGAAGAATAGAGACATAATGTTATATTTGAAATGTTTGCTGTCTCTCTATGCTTTCAGAATGACATACAGAGTTATACAGTCACGTCTAAAATTATTGGCAACCTAGATAAAGATGAGCAAAACTATATTATTGTATGCTAATACAATTTCTCAGTGAAAGATTTTCTTTAACAAGTAATTTAAAAAAGATAGTTTTCAATACTCCGGCACCCTCCCCTTGGATAATGGTACTTTATTTAAAAACATTTTTATTTATTTAACTAGGCAAGTCAGTTAAAAACAAATTCTTATTTACAATGACAGCCTACCCCGGGCCAAACCTGGACGACGCTGGTCGAATTGTGCGCCGCCCTATGGGACTGAGCCTTTTTCTCAAATGTTTTATGAGATTGAAGAACACCAGTGGCGACCCTTCATTCAGGGCAGGTCCCACATTTTTAGCAATTGTTTTGAAAATATATATTGTCCATATATTTTTGGGGAGGGCTTGCCTGTTTTGCCTGTTATTTTGGCATTAATACGTATCACATATCAGTTTGCAAACAATGTAAAAAAATATATATATATGTCATTCAGTTAATAAAGCTGCATACACACATGGTCTCTTCTTTTTTCTTGAGTAAGGCAGCTCCAAAATGCAGGTATTTCAGCCTAGCTCAGTGCTTTCCGTGGTGGTGCGGCGAGCCAGCAGAAAATAGGAGCATTGTGCCGTGATTGGGTCCTGCCGTAGAGTTATTACAAGTGCCCTTCCAAGAAGGCTCAAGGTCATTGGCCACAGATAAAATTACGTCAAATCACGTTATATGTACAGTAGCTTTGATTGGACCGATCATGTCAACATCTTAATTTCAATGTCTTAGCTAGCAGTCATCATCATGAATCAGGTCGACAATCTACTGGCAAATTCTTTTCATATGAAGATAAATAATGAAGAGAAATTATAGATAAAGCGTATCGGTGCTCATCGGCCATAAAGATTACACAACAAGTTGGAAATCACAAATTCAACAATGAGTCGTTTGGAAGGAATCAGTGACTAACTGCAAGCATTGCAAAGCAACCACTAACGTTCGCCTGCTATTCAATGGAGTGGCTGTGTGTTATTTTTGTTTGAGTTCCCATCATAAATCCAGAGAATACCAGACTTTGATGACAAAGTTTGATGACAAAATTTGCCCCCAACTGACCGCCACGTCCAAAAATGTCTTGTATGCTGCTGCATAAATGATGTAATATGCAAGGGAGATATGTATACTGTAGCTAAGAAAGTAATACTAAGTGTATGTTGTGTAGTAAGCTGTTAGTAGCCCATGTGCCTCACCCTAAAAATGTGGTATATCTTCAGCTCTTAATTTTGCCTACTGTTCTAACTTGGTGGTGCACATGAAGCCTTTAACCTGTTTTAGAGAAATGTAGTCATTGAATATTGTAAGAGCTTTCATTCTGTTTATATGCCCCCTTTGTTTATCCTACGGTTCTGACTTGTTGTACAGTACTGTAAGAACGGCCAATGTTCTGAATTCTGTCGCTGTACATTTCAAAAGTGCTGAACAAATAGTTATACTGACTACGTCCTTCGTCGCTTGCTCATTAAAGTCTTAATCAAAATTACGGATTGCCTCTTATCCGCTTGTCGCTCACTTATGCCATAGTTTGGGGCAGCAGGGTAGCCTAGTGGTTAGAGTGTTGGACTAGTAACCGAAAGGTTGCAAGTTCAAATCCCCGAGCTGACATGGTACAAATCTGTCGTTCTGCCCCTGAACAGGCAGTTAACCCACTGTTCCTAGGCCGTCATTGAAAATAAGAATTTGTTCTTAACTGACTTGCCTAGTAAAATAAAGGTAAAATAAAAAATTTAAAGTTCGGACATTTCAATTGTCAGTAGAAACCACATTTGTTTAAGCAAGTCAGCCATATCAGCTATGGCAGTAAATGAGGCTGGATGAACTGTTTCACTGCTAGACAAGGCTCCGCTGAAAGCCAGGTGTAGCAGTGGTAAGGTGTTAGGGCCCCAACAGCAGAGTCCCAACAGTTTGTGGGCATCGTTTGTCAGCGTTATAGTGCAATTCATGTATTGTGTAGTGGCTTTGCTGGCATGCGTCCCACATTTTTTTGTTTTGTTTTCCCACCAAGATTTACATGCTAAAATCCCCACTGGAGAGCACATACAGAATCTTTCCAGATCCTTGATATCCTTTGGTCTGTGCTTATGGACTGCCTTCTTCAATTCAAACCACATGTTTTTAATGAGGTTCAAGTCCGGAGATTGAGATGGCTATTGCAAAATAGATTTGTTTGGTCAGTTAACCATTTCATTGTGGATTCTGATGTTGTGCTTGGGGTTATTGTCTTGCTGGAATATCCACTTACGTTGAAGTTTCAGCCTCCTGGCATAGGCAACCAGATTTTTGCCTAAAATGTCCTGGTACTTGCTACAGTTTATGATGATGTTGACCTTAACGAGGACCCCAGGACCAGTGGAAGCAAAACAGCTCCATAACATCCAATATCGACTTTTTAAATAGACAGCCAATTTGTTTTCAGCACATTAACTTCCATGACTGATCAAAACTCGTTTTCTCATGGCTCCATCTTGTCACTCTGTAGCAGATATGTGGTGAGCAATATATTTGGACCATAGAATCGCCATGAAATCATAGTTTTGAATCTGACCACAGCAAGAGTTTCAATCCAAGTGTCAATGGCGTTTAGCAAACTCCAGGAGTTTACATTTGTTGGTTGCTCTCAATAAAGGCTCTTTTCTGGCAACCCTTCCAAAGAGCCTATTGGCATGGAGGTGGCATCTAAGTGTAGATTTGGAGACTTGGTGACCCCAAGAAGTGACCAAGTTATGTAATTTTCCAACTTTAGCCCTTCAATATTCTTTGCCTCCCAAACTATCTTCCTTACTGTGTGTGGGGACAAGATACACTTTTTTCCAATACCAGGCAAGTTTGAAACTTCTTCATTGTTGCCCCTTAATTGTTGTGTTCTGTTTTTTAGCTTTTTTTGTACCCATTGCCTGATTTGATGTTCAACAACCATTTGTCGGTTTTGTTTTGTGAATTTTCACATGATGACAATGGTATTTTACATGCGTGTTACCTCATTGTTATACCATATTGAAACAAGATGCCATGGGAGGACACAATACAGTTGCTTAAAATTAATTTAAAAGAATAGAATGTAAATGAAATAGAATTTTGTATGATTTTCTAAAAATATTTAGGGTTGCCATTCATTTTGACACCTGTTATTTATATATATATTTATATTTATTAATTCATTAGAGGTCGACTGATTATGATTTTTCGATACCGATTATTGGAGGACCAAAAAAAAGCCAATACCGATTTAATTGGCCGATTTTTATTTTATTTTTTATTTTAATTTATTTATTATTTTACTATTTTAAAAAATCTATATTGTTTTTAAATATATATATTTGTAATGATGATAAATACAATAATACTGAATGAACAATGAACCCTTTTTATCTTGATACATAAATAAAATCAATTTAGTCTCAAATAATGAAACATGTTCAATTTGGTTTAAATAATGCAAAAACAAAGTGTTGGAGAAGAAATTAAAAGTGCAATATGTGCCATGTAAAAAAAGCTAACATTTAAGTTCCTTGCTCAGAACATGAGAACATATGAAAGCTGGTGGTTCAATATACCCAGTTCTTCAATATTCCCAGTTAAGAAGTTTTAGGTTGTAGTTATTATAGAAATTATGACGCGTTGACTATCTCTCTCTACACCATTTGTATTTCATATACCTGTGACTATTGAATGTTCTTATAAGCACTTTAGTATTTCCAGCCTAATCTCGGGAGTTGATAGGCTTGAAGTCATAAACAGCGCTGTGCTTCAAGCACTGCTAAGAGCTGCTCGCAAACGCAGTAATGTGCTGTTTGAATGAATGCTTACCAGCCTGCTGCCTACCACCGCTCAGTCAGACTGCTCTATCAAATATCAAATCATAGACTTAATTATAATAAACACACAGAAATACAAGCCGTTGATCATTAATATGGTCAAATCCAGAAACTATCATTTAGAAAACAAAACGTTTATTCTTTCAGTGAAATACGGAACCATTCCGTATTTCATCGTACAGGTGGCAATCCTAAGTCTAAATATTGCTGTTACATTGCACAACCTTCAATGTTATGTCATAATTATGTAAAATTCTGGCAAATTAATTCTGACCTTTTTAAGAAGAAAGTTCGCAACGAGCCAGGCGGCCCAAACTGTTGCACATAACGCAAGAGAAGTGACACAATTTCCCTAGTTAATATTGCCTGCTAACATGTATTTATTTTAACTAAATATGCAGGTTAAAAAAATATATATGCTTCTGTGTATTGATTTTAAGAAGGACATTGATGTTTATGGTAAGGTACATTTGTGCAACGAATGTGCTTTTTTCGCGAATGCTCCAGTTATTTATTTATATTATTTTATACTAAAACAATTGCTCAGATTGTTTAACAAGTTTAACAAGTTATATATATATATATATTATATATATATAATATAGCTCAGTATTTGTATTATTTATTTTAGTTGTTTTTTGCTAATCTTGATCAAGGGTGACCATTTTGGACCTGACTGTATAGAGATCTAAGAGATGTAGGTAAATAAAAAAATATCTTTAACCTTTATTTAAGTAAGAACAAATTCTTATTTACCGGGGAATAGTAGTTTAACTGCCTAGTTCAGGGGGCAGAACGACATAATTTTACCTTGTACGCTCGGGGATTCGATCCTGCAACCTTTCGGTTTTTGACCCAATGCTCTAACTACTAGGCTATCTGCGCCCAAACTTAATTTAATATTGTGGTATAATGGAAATACTTGGTATATGTGTAATCCTTGCAGAATGACAGAAGGCTATTCTGGCAGTGACCTGACCTCGCTGGCCAAAGATGCGTCCCTCGGTCCCATCAGAGGTAAGCGGCATAATTCATTCATTTGAATCGATACAGCAATTGGTCTCTTTACAAATGTTTCTATTTGTTTCCTAATGCAATCTATTTCAATTCTCAGAGTTGCGTCCAGAACAAGTCAGGAACATGGCCGCAAACGAGGTATGTTTACACTATTCACTGTATACATCACACTATGGCTGAATAATAAACCAAACACTTCGACCAATCAACCACTTGTATCCCAACTGCCACTTGTCAATGTTCCAAAATTCAAAACCCATTTGTAAGCATTGTCTCCTTCTGCGACCTGTTTTGTAGCATGATACGCTATGAAGCAAAACGGCATCTCTTTACTGCAGCACAAATAGCACCAAAGCAACTCGCCAGTTGACTTAGCCCGCCTGCTCATAGTGCCTGCTAGCTAGTTCTAATGGCTAGCTTCACTGACAAACACAAGGATGGAACATAACAAGCTAGTGATTTTGGGCACTGATGAACAGCGTGTAGCTTGTCCTTCAATTCCAGCATGCTGATAAAGTTGTAGACGTGTTCTCATAAATCAGTCTGTAGAACCTCATGTTTCTCTAAACAGTGTCAGGTCAGCTGAGCACAGCAGACTCTCTACTGCACTAACTTGTTTTCATGCACTTTTTAAAACTTAAAAAATACTACTCCTTCAAGCACAAAACACCTTAGCTCGATGTAAAATTGCAAGACTAAGACCTCTGCAAAAACTTAAAAACAAATGATTATCTTAGATTCATTCTGACAATTTTGAGGGCAAAGTAGTAGTGGCCATGTTGCTACGTAACGGTTTAAAATTCATGGATAAAAGTTGCTGCCAAGGACACTGAATCGGCACGGTATGCCCACTCAGTAAAGAGGCTGCCAAAGGTTCAGTGGAGCCCTCGTAGACTCGACAACTAGCAATTGAGATTGACACATGAACGCGCATATTGAGTGATAGTGTTCGGTTTGAGAATCAATGGCTAGTTTTTTTCCCCCAAGTTTTTTTAAAAATGTTACCGTTATTTAAAAAGGCAAGTCAGTTAAGAACAAATTGTTATTTACAATGACTGCCTAGGAACAGTGGGTTAACTGCCTTGTTCAGGGGCAGAACAACGGATTTTTACCTTGTCAGCTAGGGGATTCGATCTAGAAACCTTCCGGTTACTAGTCCAACGCTCTAGTTGTTGACTACCCTTCGGGCAGCTTGTCTACAGAGTGGTCATCCTGTGCCAACTTGGTGCCCTTGGCAGCAAGTTCTACCTATGAATCTTGGCGTGTTATTTTTTTAGGACATGTTTGGGGTGGGCCATATTTGGGAAAATCTATTCCACGATATGCTACTCCAAATATCTGATATTAGCTCACCTATAATTCCATACTGTGCTATTTTTGTGCTTATTTATTATAGTCACATTCTCATTTAAAAAAAGCCATATGAGTTTTTTATTAACTTTTTTTATTGAAAAAGTGAATCCATTGTAAAAACACTAAACAACCTTAATGTAACATCTAGAGACATCACCTTAACCTTTTAGGTCCCTAGAAAACCAGACGCGAGCAGACTGACACGTAACCCAAACCGGCTGCGCGCGTGCGCCATCGTGCATAAATTAATTTAATCCCCCCACACCAAACGCGATCACGACACGCAGGTTAAAATATCAAAATGAAAATGTATGGCGATTTAGCTAGCCAGCTTGCACTTGCTAGCTAATTTGTCCTATTTAGCTAGCTTGCTGTTGCTAGCAAATTTGTCCTGGGATATAAATATTGAGTTGTTATTTTTCCTGAAATGCAGAAGGTCCTCTACTCCGTTAATCCACACATAAAACGGTGAACCAAATCGTTTCTAGTCATCTCTCCTCCTTCCAGGCTTTTTCTTCTCTGTACTTTATATTGCGATTGGCAACTTTCATAAATTAGGTGCATTACCGCCACTGACCTTGTTCGTCTTTCCGTCTTTCATAACCAATGAGATGGCACGTGGGTACCTGCTTCTATAAACCAATGACTAGATGGGAGAGGCAGGACTTGCAGCGTGATCTGTGTCACAAATAGAACTGACTTCTATTTTAGCCCATGGTAACGCAGACGCTCGTTGGCGCATGCGAGCAGTGTGGGTGCAATAATTTAATTATATATTTCTACATTTATTTTTCAATGCACGCGACGTGAGCGGTGTAGTCAGGGTATGAGCATTTGATAGATTTCCCTCAAGTCATTAGATGCAGAGGATGGGGTGGGAATTGCCCCTTCGCTAAGCCCACCACATAATATTTGAGCAACCAATCACAGCGCTCCGTTGGATAACAACCGTCACTAACCAGAATCCAATCCGACCAGGTCACATTTGAAATGCAAGGAAGCCGATGACTGCAGTTGAAAAAACAGAGTTTTCATCAACAAATAAATTGTTTAAATAATAATAATAATAATATAATAATATATGCCATTTAGCAGACGCTTTTATCCAAAGCGACTTACAGTCATGTGTGCATACATTCTACGTATGGGTGGTCCCGGGAATCGAACCCACTACCCTGGCGTTACAAGCGCCATGCTCTACCAACTGAGCTACAGAAGGACTAATAAATGGTTTAAATGGCTAAATAATTTATCAGTGCACCAGCGGTACTTACGATTGTGATTCCTGAAATGGAGAGCCTGTTGGACTAGTTTTCGAATCCAAAATTATACTTTTGTTTTGTTGTTTTCTAACTGGTTAGCTCGCTGCACAAGCCACCATTGAAAACACTGCTAACGCTAGTTCGCTAGCCAGTTAATTATAACTTGTTTCCTCCAAATGTATGTTAGCTAGCTATATTATGAATACAGCCTTGAGTCTTCTTGGGTATGAAGCTACAAGCTTGCCACACCTATAGTTGGCTGCAGGGCGTTGTCCTGATAGAAGGTGAAACTTCACCCCAGTCTGAGGTCTTGAGCGCTCTGGAGCAGGTTTTCATTAAGGATTTCTCTGTATTTTCCTTTGTTCATCTTTTCCTTGATCCTGACTAGTCTGCCAGTCCCTGCTGCTGAAAAACATCCCCACACCATGATGCTGCCACCACCATGCTTCACCGTAGCAATGGTGCAAGGTTATCTCCAGATGTGACGCTTGGCATTCAGACCAGAGAATCTTGTTTCTCACTACTGTCAGAGAGTCCTTTAAGTGCCTTTTGGCAAACTCCAAGCTGGCTGTCATGTGCCTTTTACTGAGGAGTGGCTTCCGTCTGGCCACCATAAAAGCCTGATTGGTGGAGTGCAGAGATGCTTGTCCTTCTGGAAGGTTCTCCCATCGCCACAGAGGAACTCTGGAGCTGTCAGAGTGACCATTGGTTTCGTGAGAGGCGGGGGCCCATGGTGGCGGCTCTGTTGTTTAATCTTTGAAAATGAATTTAATTGGAATTCTATATTTTTACATTTCCCAGTTAATGAAGTTAATGCACATAGTATATGACATGGACTGTAGGATTTGCTTTTAATAATTTCAACCTTTATTATTATAATTCCAGTATAATCATTACAGGAATTTAATTCAATTTGGAATTTGTGGATTTGGATTATTGGAATTGACCTAACATTGGAATTCAGAGGACTGGAATTATAATTGAATTAAATGGAATTTACTGGGAGAGAATTTAATTTTGAATTTAATTTATGTAAATGACCACAACCCTGGTATATACACCCAAAAATGAAGGAAAAAAATATTTGAGCATTGTTGTGGACTTTAGTACATCAAAGTTAGTTATTTTTATATTCGAAATGTGAGATCGAAAACCTGAAGGGAAAATCCAAAACTTGTAAAGATTGAAACAGAGAAAATAGAATTTAGGCAAAAAATCCTCAAGTCTGTCACCTGTAAAAGGTCAAATGATTATTCCAGGATTCTCTGATTCTTTCCATAGCCACAAGGAGTAGGGGGGTCTGAGGGTGTTGCAGCACCCCTTGAAAAATCATCATAAAAAAAAATAAAAAAAAATATATATATATATTTATCACAAAAGTAGTGCACTGGGCCTTCACTAGCCCTGTATTGGTGGACCAATATAGCTGTCTGTAGCACAGCCATCTTCCCCCTAAAATCTTCCAGTGGCTATGACTCTTTCTGAGCCTCTAGATGCCTCAGCACAGTGAGTCTAACATAGTTCCTCTGACATAATGGATCCTAGTCCCATCCTTCTTCAGACTCATTTCTTCGTCCTTCAAGTTGGCCCCTTCCTCCTACAACTTGCTGGGGCTGCGACAGTGGTGTGGCCCCTGCAGGACCTCTATTGGTTCCATTGCAACAGGCAAGCTCAAGTATTTGCAGCATTCACAATGTGCATCATTCACAAAGTTAAATATATACTTTTAATGAAAAACCCTGTGTTGTCCCTCTTGTCTTACTTTTTTATTTTTTTATCCCTGCACCGTCCCCCACGGGAGGCCTTTTGCCTATTGCCGGGCCATCGTTGTAAATAAGAATTTGTTCCTAATTGACGGCCTGGTAAAATAAAGGTTACATTTTTTTAATAACTCTTAATGGTTGCAAAACTTTTTTCCTACAGAAAAGGAAAACGAGCGCTTCTCATTGGACAGGTTAAGGTGTTCCCTCACAGTTTCATTCGGTTTTCTTACGTTTGATGTGAATGAATGAACCACCCTGCTGTTGTTGCACCCTTCATCGCTGTAGTGTTCTGTGCCTTTGTGCAGGTGAGGAATATCAGGTTCTCTGATTTCGTGGAGTCACTGAAGAAGATCAAGAGGAGTGTCGGACCACAAACGCTGGACCTGTATGTGCGCTGGAATAAGGACTATGGGGACACCACTGGTGTATGAGACGAGAGGGGACACCGTCTCTGTCCTAACCCTGAACCGCCATTGAGGCAGTGGATTGAAAAGTGTTTTGAACAGAGGTGTTTTTGTTATTGTTTTACTTTTAACTCTAAGGACTGTTCAAATAAACTATTTATTGTGTTATGATACAGCTGTTGTCTTCCAAACTATTATAGTCACAGTGATTTTATAAATAAATGCGTATAAATATCCTTACATTTGAAATTATTAATTAAACGGTACATTGAGACAAGGCACATGTACAGTGCATTTAGAAAGTATTCAGACTCCTTTTTCCACATTTTATGTTACTGCCTTATTTAAAAAAAAATAATTCCCTTATCAGTCTAAACACAATACCCCATTATGACAAAGTGTAAACAGGTGTTTAGAAATGTTTGCAAATTTATAAAAAATAAAGTAAAAATATAACATTTTATATAAGTATTCAGACCCTTTACTCAGTACTTTTTTGAAGCACCTTTGGCAGCGATTACAGCCTTGTCTTTTGTTATGACGCTACAAGCTTAGCACACCTGAGTCGTTGTCTTGTTGGAAGGTGAACCATCGCCCCAGTCTGATGCCAGGTTCCCTCTAGACGTGACGCTTGGCATTCATGCCAAACAGTTCAATCTTGGTTTCATCAGACCAGAGCATCTTGTTTCTTATGAGAGTCCTTTAGGTGCCTTTTGGCAAACTCCAAGTGGGCAGTCATGTGCCTTTTTACTGAGGAGTGGCTGCAGTCTGGCCACTACCGTAAAGACCTGATTGGTGGAGTGCTGCAGAGAGGGTTTTCCTTCTGGAAGGTTCGCCAGTCTCCACAGAGGAACTCTGGAGCTTTTTCAGAGTGACCATCAGGTTCTTGGTCACCTCCCTGACCAAGGCCCTTCTCCCATGATTTGCTCAGTTTGAGCTGCCAGCCAGCTCTAGGAAGAGTCTTGGTGGTTCCAAACTTCTTCCATTTAAGAATGATGGCGGCCACTGTGTTCTTGGGGTCCTTCAATGCTGCAGACATTTATTTGGTACCCTTCCCCAGATCTGTGCCTCAACACAATCCTGTCTTGGCGCTCTACAAACAATTCCTTTGACCTCATGGCTTGGTTTTTGCTCTGACATGCAATGTTAACTGTGTGACCTTATATACAGTAGACAGGTGTGTTCTTTCCCAAATCATAATTTCCAATTAATTGAATTTACCACAGGTGGACTCCAATCAAGTTGTAGAAACATCTCAAGGGTGATCAATGGAAACAGGACGCACCTGAGCTCAATGTCAAATCTCCAAGGGTCTGAATACTTATGTAAGTAAGGTATTTCTGTATTTATTTATTTTTAATCTGTTTTCACTTTGTCATAGGGTATTGTGTGTAGATTGAAGAAAATATAATATTTTATCAATTTTAGAATGAGGCTGTAATTGAACAAAATGTGGGAAAAGTCAAGGGGTCTGAATACTTTTGAATGCACTATACATAAGTATCCCATTGTACATAATGTTTGTGTGTAACATCCCTCCAACAACAGAGGCCTTAGTCGTGTGCATGGTAGCATGGATCTGTGCCTTTGTTTTTCGTTTTTCACAACAAAATGGTGCTTCTTCACTTTTCTCTAGCGACAGCAGTACTTAGAAAAAAAAAGATACGTTTTGAAACTGCAGTTAAAGTGCAGTAACTGCAGTCGACGGGTATTTTGGACAAAATAATTGCTGAATTAACTGCAGTGTACTGCTGTTATTCTGCACTCTAACTGTAGTTACACTGCAAAATTACTGCAGCAAAAATAAACAGTGTTATTTTGGACGCAGTATTTGCAGCATACTGCAGTTCTACTGCACTCTAACAACAATTTTTGTTTTCTTAAGGGAGGGTTTTTAAAATGGACACTGCCTTTTGACTGAGATGCATTGGAATAATGTGCCAATATGCTTGACATCAAGACTCCAATTCAATCAATGACAGATAGGGACACCACATTGTGGCTTCTCTCAGAATGTTAACACTGTTATAGGTGTGGTTTGGCATGAATATAGAACAATGTCTGTGAAAACAGCTCACTGTGGTGTTGTTTTTAAACTTGATCCACACTTCCAATATAGCATAAGCATTCTGAATTAATCCCCAATGCAGTTTAACTTCATCTGCAACTGATTAAAAGGGGTCTTGTGTTTCCTTTGGGTAAACCAGCTTAACCTGTTTTGAATATTATCCCACTGGACCACACTGGTTGACATTGAAACAGTGTGTAATAGACATTGAATTGACGTCTGTGCCCAATTGGATACGTTTACGATGTCAAACATAAATCAGGGCTTTTTTTTGTGTAAAATATGAAAGGGTACTAGCTTCTCAGTAAAATAAAATTAAAATGACTTATTGTGTCATATGTTGCAACCAGTTGCTAGGCTAACTTTTTATTTTATTTTTTTACAATGGTTGTTCAGCTTGATAGTTATGAGGCAGCACACCACTGCATTATTTCTTGCTTGTTTGCACAAATATTTGATTGTTACATTTGGATTTCATGGTTTGAAGTAAATTCCCCTCAATCAACTCTGGACCTCGAAGCCAGTTCCACTGCTTTTTTTTTCATTGCCCCCCTCTAATCAGGGAGGGATTTAGACCTGGGACACCAGGTGTGTACAATTAATTATCAAGTAGAACAGAAAAGCAGCAGGGTCTGGACCTTGAAGGGTAAGAGTTGAATTACCCCTGCCCTACTCATTGAACGTAATGCTGTTGTCCCACTCCAAACCAAAAGGGGACAGCAAAAGTTAGACGGTGTACAATAGACTATTGCTTATTTATTCAAGGTAACGTTTTGCAGACATCTGCCCTGTACATTCTCAGGTTGTACAACTGATGTAGCTTATAACAAATTTGACATGATTGTGTAAAAAAAAGGGTGTGCAGACAAACTCATAAAACATTTTTTATTTTTTATTATAACTAACATTGTCAAATGTGTTGTACAACCTGAGTGTTTACAGGGCCATTGTGACTTAGTGATTTGGGTTTCCATACTCTCAAAGTCTTAAAAAAATAAAATAAGGACCTCATACTATACATGTCACATACAGGACTCATATTCAGAAATGCTTCATTCACAGCAATGCTTTTACACGTCTGCCACACTGATTCTCAACACTGGGACCCCTCAGGAGTGTGTACATAGTCCCCTCCTGTACTCCCTGTTCACCCATGACTGCGTGGCCAAACACAACTCCAACACCATCATTGAATTTGCTGATGGCACAACAGTGGTAGGCCTGATCAGCGACAACGATGAGACAGCCTCAATGTGAGCAAGACAAAGGAGTTGATCGTGGACTACAGGAAAATGCGGGCCGAACAGTCCCCCATTAATCGATGGGGCTGTAGTGGAGCGGTGTCTACATCACAAACGAACTATCATGATCCAAACACACCAAGACAGTTTCCCCTCAGGAGACTGAAAAGATTTGGCATGGGTCTCCAGATCCTTAAATGTCTTCAGCTGCACCATTGAGAGCATCCTGACCGGTTGCATCACTACCTGGTATGGTAACTGACCGTAAGGCGCTACAGAGGGTAGTGCGGACGGCCCAGTACATCACTGTGGCCAAGGTTCCCGCCATCCAGGACCTACCTAATAGGCGGTGTCAGAGGAAAGCCCATGAACTTGTCAGAGACTCCAGTCACCTTAGTCATAGACTGTTTTCTCTGCTACCACACGGCAAGCAGTACCGGAGCGCCATGTCTAGGACCAAAAGGCTCCTTAACAGCTTCTACTCCCAAGCCATAACACTGCTGAACAATTAATAAAATTACATTGACCACCCCATTTGTTTTGTACACTGCTGCTATTCGCTATTTATTATCTATGCATAGTCACTTCACCCCTGCCTACATGTACAAATTACCTCAACTAACCTGTACCCCTGCACACTGACTCGGTACCGGTAACCCCTGTATATAGCCTCATTAGTGTGTTACTTTTTATCATTTTTCACTTTCGCTTATTCTGTAAATATTTTCTTAACTCTTCTTGAACTGCACTGTTGGTTAAGGGCTTGTAAGTTAGCATTTCACAGTAAAGTCTACACATGTTGTATTCGGCGCATGTGACAGTTTGTGTGTTTTGTTGTTTGCCCTGTCTTTTCAGTATATTCACCATTAACACTACCCCCCTTTTGTTTTTTTTAAGGTGAACTGAAAATTCCTCTATTGTGGTTCTTTTGTTTTTTAAGGTGAACTGAAAATTCCTCTATTGTGGTTCATCCTTATTGTGGCTAGCTTCACACGGGTGTTATCTAGACCACAAAAACAACCTGGATCAAATGTGAGAAATATTGTGCCTGTTGCATTAACTATTTCAAGGCAGCTTCCTTAAAGACAGGGCATCACTGTCAACATAAGGATGGGACTATTTAATGTTAGATCACTCTAATAAAACTTATTTCAGAGCACAATCTAGAACTGTATGTTTCTAACTGAAACTTGTCTTATTGAAGCTTCACCAAACTATAGATCTTTTAATTCTTTGAGACAAGGGAGGAGAAAAAAAAGGTGGAGGGACAGTCACTATTTTTCAAATGCTCTAAATGGCAGGGACATCTGTTGGTCACCTCAGTTACTTTAAACATCATGCTGTATTGTTAAAATGACAATTATCTGTGCTTGTCGAAACCCTCTATAGACCACGAAAGCCATGTCCCACTTTGCCTAGCTGATTTCTCAGAATTTCTGTTAATCGTTCATCCAAATTATAACAAAATTGTGATCTCAGGTGATTTCAAGTTACATATACAGTGCATCAAAAAGAAAGGAGGACCAAGGCACTCTTCATATAATTGATTAAAATGCCTTTTACTATGGCATGTTCAATAGAAACAACTTTTTTTTTTTAAACGACGCGTTTCGGCTGCATGGCCTTCGCCAGGGAGTACAAAAAAAGGAATACAAAAAAAGGAATAAAAGGTCCTCTTTAACAGCTTTTCAATTAGCCCTAATTGGAAGAGGGAGTGGTTACAAAATTGATTGGACACACCGAGTAAGCAATATTATACACATTAAAAGGTGAAATACTGTAGCTATGTTATCATAAAAATACAACTCCAAACTAGAAGTATCAGAACACTAAAAGGTAGTTCTAACCTTAAATATGACTGGGAGAAGTGTCAAGAATAAGAGCTATATATTCCATAGTACACTAGAACACACCAAAACATGAACAACAACAGTCTAACCATAGATGAGGCCAATAGAGCAAAATGTCCACTAGATGACAGCAAATGGACCAATCACGACCCTACAGGAAGAGTGAGAAATCCATATCTTCATTTAAACCAGGGTATTTAGTGGCCTGTAGTTTGTAAATCCATATCTTCATTTAAACCAGGGTATTTAGTGGCCTGTAGTTTGTAAATCCATATCTTCATTTAAACCAGGGTATTTAGTGGCCTGTAGTTTGTAAATCCATATCTTCATTTAAACCAGGGTATTTAGTGGCCTGTAGTTTATAAATCCAAAAACTTTCCCTATGGTTTAACTGTTTAAGATGGTCCCCTTTTCTATTAGAAGCCGGAATATGATCAATACCCATAGCTTGAAGGGAAATGTGGAAATGTTTGCTCTATCCAAAATGACAACGAACTGTTTGCAGCATTACCGCAAACACGGAGGAGGCAAGTGGAACGTGGAGAAGGTAAGGAATTTGTTTGTCGGCCCAGCATTGAAGAGCAAAATCGGCTAAATACATTTTCTAAAATAAATAATAAAGTATACCTGTTTAATTTAAGGACCAAAAAAATCACAGCTGTACCATAAAGGTTGCAAAATAGTTGGGAGATTTTCGATGTACCGATTCCATGGCACGTGGTTTATGAACTGATACACAAAATGATGACAGATTCAAAATGTAGTTTTTCTATTTAAATTATTATACAACATTCTTGCAACTAATATAATGTTATAGATGGGGGATACAACCATCCCAGCTCTGCACATTGTGCTGCGAAGAGATAGAATCATTAGATCACTTGTTGTGGTAATGCCAATATGCAGCTTGTTTTTGGTCTGAAAAATTGCAACATTTACTTGCAGCTAACTGCAAATAGCACTGCTGTGTGATTGGAAAAGTCAATCAGTCGATCAATCATATAATAATACTCTGAGAATATAAAGGTTTTTTAAACATCACAGCACAGTGGAAACATATGGATGGCAGCTAGAAATTATTTTCTTTAAAATGGTATGAAATAAAAGTATAAGAATATGCATATCCTTGCCTCAGGTCCTGAGCTACAGGCAGTTAGATTTGGATATCATATTACATAAGAGATTTTTTTTTTAAATTAAGGATCCGATCCTTTGAAACTCTTCAAAGTAGCCACCCTTTGCCTTGATTACAGCTTGGCACACTCTTGGCATAAAAACATTAAGCCATAGTCTCCTCCTCCTTTTAGCCCCGAAAGGGCCCAGAACTCTGCAGGTTATCGAGCTTTGCAAGGAGCCTGAAAATGGCCCCCAGCTCACACTATTTATTTTTAGTTTTGTCCCAATCATCTGATCTAGTTCAATTCACTCTACTGATCTGCTTTCCTTCGAGAACTATACTGACAAGAGGAAACCTGTGTGAATCCCTATAAATTTGCATCCTTGTTACAAGCCCTGCTGAATGATAAATGTAAGTATTTTAACGAGGCCATGAATTGAATAGTGTTTTTTTTACCCAACAAACCTACACAGCATATTTCTCCAGAGGGAAAATAGATATTCAAGAGTACCACATTACACAGCCAGCCAGGGATTCCTGGTAACTTACCTTGTCTCCGGAAACCAGGCCTGGACTTTCTACACTGCTGGAAATTCCCCTTTTACAAATTATTAACAGATGTTGAATCAGTAATAGGTCAAAAATACCTAATGCTGTTCATTCTTGGGGTTGATAAAATTGTTCAACATACTCTAATTCCTACATCTTTATATCACACAAGGACAAGTAATCTTAGCAACCATAAATAGTACAGATTGTGGCTTAAACTTGGTTGGAGAGCGACAACAAAGACAAGCCATGTCAGGATATGTATGTTCAGTAAACAGTTTAATTGCTGACCCGAGCCAAGTTCTGTTACGCTGTCTCTGCCAAGTAGATACAAAGCCATGGGAATTGTTTTCTTGTTAAGTGAGTGTATGTCTATATGGGATGAGTGTCACAGAGTCGTTAACATCCATTCACAGCTATAAAAACTGAAATGTAATGCATTTACAAAAAGGTTGAATTTATTCATAAAAAATTACATTTGAATGGAACTTCAAAAGAATCATCTTGCATCCTTAAAACACAAAACTAAAGAAGTGCAAATAAGATCTGGTAGACCGTGCTGAAGGAACTTCTGTGGTGTGTGTGTGTTTAAGAGATGAGCTGAAATGTATCAGGACACAATCCTAGAGGTGTACAGCACCTGCCAAGACTTCAAATGAACACTTGTTACAAAGGCAAAGACTGGGACTACTCAGTGTGTAACTTGGTAGATGATGATACCATAGGTGATGAATAAGAAGAGCAGCCCGAGGATTGTCAAAGTCAGAGTCACAGTATTAAAGCAGCATGCAGTCTTCCCGTGTTTTCTTGCTCCTTCCAAGTCTCCAACCATCTTCCTGTCCCTGGACTGGAAGACAAAATGTAGAATCATTTATATTATAGAATCCTTCATGTGTTGCTGATTGTGTTTATGTAGCTATGCATATTAGTTAAGAACATGCACACATGACATGTCACACTAATGAGATGATCTCAGTAATTAATTACCCTCTTGGTGGTTTAATACTCCATAAAATAGTTATTTTGTAGTAAAGATCTATAGAGCCTATTAATGAAGTATAGGCTACACATTTTTATAACAGTGTGATAACAAGAAAACGAAACGCAAATGTAGACAATTGTCATGTTGTCCTCCTTCCTTAGTTCAAAGTTGGTCGCCTATATAATAACTTGCTCAACTTCAAAACATTGCTATAAAAAGCTATATAAGGAGAATTTCAACTCACCTGTATGGAGAAATACACCGCTAACATTCCGAGACAGAATGGGTTGCCGTACACGAGGCTGCAAAGCGACCAGATAATGTGATCCCTGGGCTGAGGTACAACGGGCTGTGGCTGTCCCAAGACGACGGTATGTTGGAACTTGGGCGCTCCGTGAGTGTCTTCAAGACTCATGTACTTATTTCCTTTCATTGGGACTAACTCTGGCTGGTACAGTGGTGGTTGATCCATGGCAAGCGAATATAGCTACTTATTTAGCCTCGTGTTAAAAAAATAATCAAAGCTTCTAGTGCAAACGAGAAAGTGAGACCCAAAGAGACGTTTCTTTTGTGAGGTGAGGTGGAGGGTTTATAAGAGGAGTGGGTGGTGAACGATGGCGTCATTAGCACTGTTTCCAGTAAATGTGTATGTTTTGATTTCTGGAGCCCCCCTCTCTTGCACAATAGTAGGTTTGTCAAACTTTTTGTGCTGCTTTTGGGAGCGTATACCCAAAGATATTTGACAGGACTTCCTGTCACTGCCATATTTGGTCATGAGAAAAACGTTATGAACGGATGCTTCAGCTTTATAGCCCCTGTGACGTGTCTGGGTTACCACTTCTGTCTGTGGTATACCAGTCTGTCTATCCTGCCCTCTAACTGGTTAGAATGTCTGCCAAGTTTCACCTAGTTCCATCTTCTCACACTACCCCGGACTAGACTTCCTCTCACCAACATATGTTCTTGACGTGTCTGGGTTACCACTTTTGTCTGTGGTACAGTGCATTCGGAAAGTATTCAGACCCCTTGACTTTTTTGTTGTTATGTTACAGCCTTATTCTAAAATTGATTACATTAAAAAATGGCTTCATCAATCTACACACAATACCCCATAAAGACAAAGTGAAAACAGTGTTTTAGAAATGTTTGCAAATGTATACAAATTTTAAAAACTGAAATACCTAATTTACATAAGTATTCAGACCCTTTGCTATGAGACTCGAAATTGAGATCAGATGCAAGCTTTTTCCATTGACACGAAAGACAAACACCCACAACTCAAAAGTGAAACCATGCTACCTAAGTATGATTCTCAATCAGGGACAACGATTGACAGCTGCCTCTGATTGAGAACCATACTAGGCCTAGTATGGAACACAAAATCCCAAATTATAGAAAAACGAACATAGACAACCCACCCAACTCACGCCCTGACCATACTAGAACAAAGATATAATAACAGAACTAAGGTCAGAACGTGACATTACCCCCCCCCCCCAAAGGTGCGGACTCCGGCCGCAAAACCTGAACCTATAGGGGAGGGTCTGGGTGGGTGTCTGTCCGCGGTGGCGGCTCTGGCGCGGGGCGTGGACCCCCCTTCATCATAGTCCTTGTCCGCCTCCGTGGCCTCTTTAGAGGGGCGACCCTCGCCGCCGACCTTGGACTGGGGACCCTAGCCATGGGTCCCGAATGGACGGGAGATTCCGGCAGCACCGGACGGAAGGGAGATTCCGGCAGCACCGGACAGGCGGGAGACTCCGGAGTGAAGGGCGATTCTGGTAGCTGCTGGCTGACGGACGGCTCTGGACGCTCAAATCTGGTATCAGGATAAGTATGACACTGAGTCACCGATTGTAGGCTATGTATTTTTTCTTAGCTAAGCAATAAGTGGTACATGCAATTTTCGTATATACGGGCTCTCTGTCCCACCTCGCAGGGCAAACAGAGAACTGACTTGTTCGTGACAAAGATATTATAATATACTCTGATGACAGAAGTAGTTCCTGCTTCCGGGCCGGCCTGTCAGAGTAGAGACTGGGCGTGGTTTAGACTCACCCAGCCTATCGTTGATTGTTGGCGCAGAGGCTGGTCCCAGCCCCCTTAAGTGCTTCAGCGGTCAGTCGTTGTAGCGGTGTAGAATATACCGTTATCAGGCACCTGGCTCCTGTTATCTAACAAGAGACCGTTTGTTCTCGCAACACTCCGTTCTGAATGTGCCCCCCAACTCATTGCACAGTTCCTGTCTTCATGTTATTCTGTATTTTTCCATTGTGAGAAAGGCCCATGGCCCTGAAACTGTTAACAATGTCTCAAGTCAGCTATGTTGCATAACACATACATACATCCACACAGGCCAACAGCAGATAATATTCAATCACATATATGGTAACGGTCTATATTGCATAACACAGAATTCTCAGAAAAGCCACAACAGCACGGGCTATAGATTTGGCATCTCCTCCCTCCAACTCAACAAGCCCCAGAAATGCTTGGTGTCACTAAAGTACCTTATCACAACACCCAGGTACTTAGAAACACTTACATCCGTGGACTCATCGAGGAGGCTGAAATGCTGGTCACCCACATCTGCGACCAACTTTTTCAGAAAGTATGGTGCTAGAACACCAGTAATCATCTCTGTGGACTTTGTCCTGTGCATTTTGAAGTGGGTAGCAGCAGTGGAGTCTGAGAAAACAGCTCTACAATCTTCTCCAATGTAGCAAAATGCTACCAGTCAATCTGTGATATGACCAGCATTTCATCATCCTAAAGAGAATGCCAGCAGGGAACAGTGTTCAGCGATAGCTAATGCCATGGTGGCCACAGCCTTTTTGGCAGTCAATGTTTTTAACCATAAATATCAGCTTGTTTTGGGTGGAACTGTTTTTTACCTCACTAAGTTTAGCGTAGAAATCAGCCTTACAATACAGGCAGTATGCCCGTGTATCATCTCCAATAAACGGCTTCAACCAGCCTTTGAATTCAGGGTTTGATTCCCACTCCTTTCTGTATTTTTGAATGTACAGCTTAAACTGAGACATGATGAGCTAGCCAGCTAGATGTTTAGCTTATGTCACAGAGGCACACACACAGTGGACAAGGTGACTTAGGCTGTGTGAGTTAAATGCAGTGATTTATTTTAGACAAAGAACATTACATTTACATCCCGCCCTAAATGTAAGCCAGGGCGGGATCAGCCAGCAGCGGCTTTCCCGCATGCGCGATTCATTTGCAGTCTGGCCGGGGAGGGGTGAACATCTCCTGCTCTGACTCCAGCTGGGAGGGACTGCTGCGCGAGGACTGGGCCACCTCTGAGTGCTGTGGGACGGGGGCCTAAGAGTAAGAACGATACATGCTTTCACGTCAGTCTCCAAAAGTCTCCAATAACACCAGAAAAAGTTGTTAGAATTGCCATTAGTCGATTTTTTGAAAATGAGTCGCTAGAGGGGTCTGAATACTCGCTAAATATAGCGACAAAGTCTGTAAGTTGGCAACACAGAGCATGGCTCCCGTTGATGACATCACAGCATTAACACAATTTAGAAAATAAAAATAATATAATTCACTCTTGAAAGTAATGTAATACATCTTAAAATAATCAATAAATAAAAATGAGGGATTTTCAGTGAAATACATAGCACAGGCTTTTTACACCTGTAAAATAGCAGACGTAAAATCTTTCAAAGCTACAAAGCTTCATTCCTTTGAAGGCAAGGTTATGGTTCTGAATTCTGATTTATTAACTCAAGCAAAACGTTTGCTAAGTGATATCACATGAATACATGTCAGATCTCCCAAATTCAAAGATATTCTACATGTGACAATCACCGTGATATAATTAAGCAATAAGGCCCGAGGTGGTGTGGTATATGGCTAATATATCACAGCTAAGGGCTGTGCCTAGGCACTCTGTGTTGTGGTCTACACACAATACCCCACCCATAATGGCAAAGAGAAAACAGGTTTTTAGAAGAAAAAAAATTAAGTATTCAGACCCGTAGCATTGAGACTCGAAATTGAGCTCAGGTGCATCCTGTTTCCATTGATCATCCTTAAGATGTTTCAACATGGACTCCACCTATCGTAAATTCAATTGATTGGACATGATTTGGAAAGGCACACACCCTTCCTATGTAAAGGACCCACAGTTGACAGTATGCATCGGAGCAAAAACCAAGCCACAAGATTGAATGAACTGTCCGTAGAGCTCCGAGACAGGATTGTGTTGAGGCACAGATCTGGGGAATGGTACACTTTTTAAAACTTATGCAGCATTGAAGGTCCAAGAACAGTGGCCTCCAACATTCTTAAATGGAAGAAGTTTGGAACCAACCTCACTAGCAGAAAGTCTGAGCTAAAATAACACTCCCCAACCAACCTGACAGAGCTTGAAAGGATCTGCAGAGAAGAATGGGAGAAACTCCCCAAATACAGGTGTGCCAAGCTTGTAGCGCCATACCCAAGACATGAGGCTGTTATCGCTGCCCAAGGTGCTTCAACAAAGTACTGAGTAAAGAGTCTGATCAGTTAAAGTAGAGTCTGAATATTGTAAATGTGATCAGTTAAAACAAATAATAATTAGGAAACATGTCTAAAAATCCTCTTGGCTTTGTCATTATGGGTTATTGTGTGCAGATTCATGGGAAACATTTAATCAATTTTAGAATATGGCTTTAACCTAACACAAGGTGGAAAAAGTCAAGGGGTCTGAATACTTTGAGTCAGCATGGAGTGCTAGACAGGCCTGGGTTACAGGGTTGGGACATTTCTATTGGTGTATTAAGACAGATGGCAGGCAAGTGCTTCTTTTACTCCTGCTACATTAGGCAAGCTCAAACAGAAACAATTTTTTTATATATTTTTTTTACATATTTGAAAAATAAAGTCTGGCACCATGGCAATTGAGATGCTATGATTCATTGATACAGTGTAACCAAGCACATTATAAAGCAAGGTGGGGAAAATATAAAACAAAGCCAACTCATTTCCCCCACATTACCTATAAAATAGTATCAACTGGTTACACTGAAGAAAATGCTGCTACCTACTTACTAGTCAGACAATTTAGGCATTACAGTTCAATGTATTGATGGGAATTAAGTGTGAACCTGGCTTGAATGTTTTGTACAGTCGAAATCAGTCATTGTCAAAGTGTTTACCCTTAACTCTGAGTGTCTGGTATGCTTACTTTAGTCTTAGCCACGCTCCCGTGTCTGTTTGCATATGTAAATCTTCTAATGGAGCTGAATGACTTGTTGAAATGCTGGGCCCTCCAAAGGCCAAACCACCATTCACAGTTTGAACTGCATCATAGATGACAACCCCATAAACATGCTCAATGTATTCAATCCTGGTTCGAGAGACCATCAGGGTGTGCAGGCTTTTACTCCAACCCAGTAACACACCTCAACCAATGAAGGGTTCGATAAGTAGAATCCGGTGTAGTCCTGGGCTGTAACAAAAGCCTGCATACCCTGGAGTTAAGATCAGCCTGCTTTAAACCAGACACACCAAAACCACACATACAGCATCACCTTTTGATTTATTACGATCTCATTTTGTGGTTAAAAAAAGTTCACAATTTTACATTCATATAACAAATCATTTTTCTTCAGACAGGCGATATGAGTAGGAATGCTACCTAACATAGAAACATTAACAGCGATAAGGCGCAAAATAGCAATCGAGTCTGGAGGCTTGCGAGAAGAGATAACGACTAAGTTTTCTTCCCAGGAAATAGTGGTGGTTGTTAATTCCCCAGACAAAACTCAAACGACATATCTTCAGTGATTCATTCTGGTACAGAGCATCTACAGAAAACATTTAGTGAATCGCACTAATCGATGGCCTGAAACCATTTCTCATATAGCCAAGAAATATGATGTAGGCATAAGCACTGAAAAATGTTAAGAGAACTCAGAAGTTTAAACAGCTGAATATACTATAAAATAATTATGAATCTTATTTGAAAACGTTGGTGGTTTGTTTAATTTTGATTAAATGCCATATTTTGTGCATATAGGCTAGCTAACGCATACCTGTTTATTAAGCTAACTATCAGGGCATACATGAGGCCTGGATACACAAACAATAAGTCATTGGGAAAAAGATGAAACACTACGGACAATGGAATGAAAACTATACTATAAACAACTGAATAAAGGCATGGCTTTTCAGATAGCGCCAGTGTATTTGACTGATGTGGACAGATCTTCTCCCATAGGGCTGCAGTCTGACCATATTAATTTCTGTGTGAACTTAGGAGAAATGGACAGGACGGACAGCAATGCCGTCTCTCGTCATCTGTGCAGCAAGTAGCCTGAGGAATTACAAAAACAATCATGATAGTTTGCCATTTAATTAGCTATAGTATTTACTGACAGCCTGTAGTAAGATCTTCTATAGCGGATGGTAAGTGCAACAGGTAGAACTGCCCCCAGGTGGAAGTTAAGGCATCACATCTTGGAGGCAGCAACGGCAGAGGCACCGCCACGAGTGTACACTCTCACAGTGTCCTGGTAGAGAGGAGGGGGGGGGGGAGGAGACAAAAGGGAGAAAAAGACAAAAATAAGTTAGAGCTCAATGCTAAACTTTATTAATTTCATTTGAGGAGAATTATGGATATAAACAAGTTAAACACAATCTTGTTTATGAGGCGTCCTGAGAGAAACAGTTACATTTAGTATACATTTGTGTTGTAAAGGAATAAAAGTAAACATGTTCTACATGTATAAAATAAAAACACGCTTTTCTTATTTTAAACTATACTTTGATTGAAATAGGCAAATACCCTTTTAAAATGACATAAGCTTTAGTGTCCGCTGACAAGAATGAATGGACTTACCTGCGTGGGCTCAGTGTTGTTGAGTAGGGCCTGAACCCCGTTTCCATAGTCTGCATGCACAGCCATCAGGTTCTGAATCTGGAAAAATAGGGTGCAAGACCAGGGAGAGATGGTCAGAAGTGTTGATAGCGATGGCAGTAAAATAGATACATTATACAATATTGCATTGCAAAGATGACCTTCGTGGTAGTGAGGAAGATGGCTGGGAAATATACAGTGCCTTCAGAAAGTATCACACCCCTAGACTGTTTCCACATTTAGTTGTGTTATACAGCCTGAATTTTTTATTAATAATCCCACTGGCTTACACACCATACCCCATAATGTCAAAATGGATTGTTTTTCTAGATATTTATACATTAATACAAAATTAAAATCTGAAATGTTTTGAGTCAATAAGTATTCAACCTGTTTGTTATGGCCAGCCTAAACAAGTTCAGGAGTAAAAATGTGTTTAACATGTCACATGGACTCACTGTGCAATAATATTGTTTAACGACTACCTCATCTCTGTACCCCACACATAAAAGTATCTGTAAGGTACCAGAGATTAGGCTCGTGTAACCAAAGTGAAATGGCTAGCTTAGTTAGCGCGCTCTAATTGACGTTGTGTTGCTGGTCCGAGCCCAGAAAGGAGCGCGGAGAGGGACGGAAGCTATACTGTTACACTGGCAATACTAAAGTGCCTATAAGAACATCCAATAGTCAAAGGTTAATGAAATACAAAATGGTAGAGAGGGAAATAGTCCTATAATAACCACAACCTAAAACTTCTTACCTGGGAATATTGAAGACTCATGTTAAAAGGAACCACCAGCTTTCATATGTTCTCATGTTCTGAGCAAGGAACTGAAACGTTAACTCATAGTGCACTTTTACTTTCTTCTCCAAACACTTTGTTTTTGCATTATTTAAACCAAATTGAACATGTTTCATTATTTATTTCAGGCTAAATTGATTTTATTGATGTATTATATTAAGTTAAAATAAGTGTTCATTCAGTATTGTTGTAATTGTCATTATTACAAATAAATAAATCATTTTTTAATTTATTTAAAATCGGCGTCGCCTTTTTTGGTCCTCCAATAATCAGTATTGAAAAATCATAAAATCGGTCAACCTCTACTCCACAATACTAATCTTACTGACAGAGTGAAACAGAAGTCGAAAGAATAAAAATCCTAGAGGAAAACCTGGTTCAGTCTGCTTTCCAGTAGACACTGGGAGATGAATTCACCTTACAGCAGAACAATATCCTAAAACAAGGCCAAATCTACACTGGGAGTTACACACAGTACCAAGAAGACAGTGAATGTTCCTGGGTGGCTGGGTTACAGTTGACATAAATCCGCTTGAAAATCTATGGCAAAGACCTGAAAATGGTTGTCTTAGCCATGACCAACAACCGATTTGAAAGAGCTTGAAGAATTTTGAAAATAATAATTGGCAAATATTGCACAGTCCAAGTGTGGAAAGCTCTTAGATATTTTACCCAGAAAGACTCAGCTGTAATTGCTGAATACTGAAGTAATCAAGATATAATGCAGTTTATTTTTCATATTATATATATATATATAAAATTTGTTTTTACAAATATACTTTTTTTTCTTTTTTCTTCCACAGAACTTGTGTAGACCATTGACAAAAAAGACAATTAAATCAAATTGTAATCCCACTGTAACAAAATCTGTAAAAAGTCAAGGGGTGTGAATACTTTGATGACAGTGTGGTAGAAGAGAGTTTGATTTGAATAGTAATGATTTTAAAAAACATGAGGATATAAATAACATTATTGCTGAGCCCGATGATGAAAATGGTGACTTAATCATAATGATGAGAACTCACCCAGCGTTTCTGGATGAAGACTTGGGCCCCCTTCAGGGCCCCAGCCATGTTCTGACAGAGCCTCTGGCGCTCCTCCTCATTCAGCACCTCAGTGAAGAAGGTACGCACCTGCAATACACACGCAAGGTCAAGCAACTGGTCACACACGTGCATTAATAAACTATTAAACTATCAATAAATATTTCATTATTTGTAATCATTTATAAGCATTACAGTTAAGGATTTTTTAAAAATGTATAAATTACAAAGCCAAACATTTGAACACAGAAACAAAGTAGTATTGCTTAAAAAAAAATATATATATATATATTTTTTAGAGTTCTATATAGAGCGTATCATCGTTGTGCCTGGCAGTGCACACAGACCTCTATGTGTATGAATTCACCCTCAGGTCACATCAGTGCAACCCTCTCTACTGGAGAGAAGCCCAGAAACCTTTTTTGGACTACATTAAGTGGCAAGCCTTTTTCTAAAACACATTGCCTGACAGCGCATCAAGACACAAGCCTGGTAAAATGTTGAGGTTAATGAAAAGTATGTTTTTTGTTCCTCTTAGAAATGGTCTTTCTTCCTTGAAGCCGAGATCACATTGCGGATCACTGGCTTGCATCCGACTGATCTAGGGTTGTCCCAGACAAACAAAAAAACAATTGCCTGTTCTTTCAACCAATCGAATGCTGTATTTTTCCATATTCATAAAGTATTCAGACCACTTTCCTTTCCCCCAAATGTTCTTACATTACAGCCTTTAAAATACAGAACCCCCCCATCTACACACAATACCCCATAATGACAAAGTTCATTACATTTCTAAAAAATAAAACAGATCTTGGACCGGTCTATATAAATAAAAAAGGTCCCACAGTTGACAGTGCCCGGCACAGAAAAAAAACAGGCCATGAGGTCGAAGGAATTGTCCGTAGAGCTCCGAGACAGGATTGTGTCGAAGGCACAGAGCTGGGGAAGGGTACCAAAATATTTCTGCAGCATTGAAGATCCAAGAACACAGTGGCCTCCATCATTCTTAAATGGAACAAGTTTGGAACAATCAAGACTCTTCCTAAAGCTGGCCACCTGGCCAAACTGAGCAATCGGGGGAGAAGAGCCTAGGTCAGGGAGGTGACCAAGAACCCGATGGTCACTCTGACAGAGCTCCAGAGTTCCTCTGTGGAGATGGGAGGACCTTCCAGAAGGACAACCATCTCTGCAACACTCCACCAAGCCTTTATGGTAGAGTGGCCAGACAGAAGCCACATGACAACCCACTTGGAGTTTGCCAAAAAGGCACCTAAAGACCTTCAGGCCATGAGAAACAAGATTCTCTTCTCTGATGAAACCAATATTGAACTCTTTGGCCTGAATGTACTGGGAGACTAGTCAAGGGTCGAGGCAAAGATGAACAGAGAGAGGAGACTTACGGTAGAAAAAGTAACATTCAATTCTCTGGCAAGAGCTCTAGTGGACATTCCTGCAGTCAGCATGCCAATTGCACACTTAATCAAAACTTGAGACATCTGTGGCATTGTGCAGTTTTGTCACGCAACACATTTTAGAGTGGCCTTTTATTGTCCCTTCCACAAGGTGCATCTGTGTAATGATCATGCTGTTTAAAATCAGCTTCTTGATATGCCACACTTGTCGACTGGATGGATTATCTAGGCAAATGAGAAATGATCAGTAACAAGGACGAAAGAAGAACATTTCGGGGATCTTTTATTTCAGCTCATCAAACAGGGGACCAACACTTTACGTGTTGTATTTATTATGTTGTTCAGTGTATTTCCAAAACGTTGGTTTACTTTAATGTAACTAGGGCTGACCCCATTAAGTCGACAGGCTATTGGTCGACCAAGATTTTTTGTCAAGCAGAAGCAAAAATATATATACACACACAACAAAAAAAAAAGGCACGAGACACCTGTTTGATTCACGCTCATCTCAGTGAACTAATCCATTGTGCGCTACATAGATACATTACCTGTGTGACATCATCGTCGTCAGCGCTGTTGTAGCGGCCCACATCTGGGGACACCTTAAACCTGGTCTCCACGTGCTGTTGCTGGGTCTCTGGAGCACTGAAGCTGTTGGGGAAGTAGTTGGGAGCGCCAGCCTGGTTGTCGAACATGCACATGGGCCCGTCTCGCTGGTAGTTGGCCACACGGGTTCTGTAGGGGCAGTTGACGGGCAGCTGCAGGTAGTTGGTTCCCAGCCGGTGGCGGTGTGTGTCTGGGTAGGAGAACAGACGCCCCTGCAGCATCTTGTCGGGGCTGGGCTCGATGCCAGGGGGCATATTGCTGGGGTCAAAGGCCAGTTGCTCGATCTCAGCAAAGTAGTTGGCAGGGTTTCTGTTGAGCACCAACCTCCCCACCGGAATGAGGGGGTACTCCTTGTGAGACCACACCTAAGGAAAAAGAGACTTCTTCTCAGGCCAACCAAGGTGCATAGAAGTGCAAGAGATTTCTAGCCATTCTTAGAGGACAAAGATGTTTTTTATGCATTCATGCATGACCCCTACCCTATATTTTCACCTAATAATTATCCCGAAAAGATTGCAGCTATTCAGTCAGTTACCCATTATTCTACCATTCACAAATACTATGACACCATAACACAGCTCAGACCACTTTCAGAGGTTATGTGGAGCAAGTCCCCCCTCTGGTGGAAAAGTCAGAGTACTGCATATGTATGGACAGAATATTTTTGGGGACATCTTGTTTAAATTGCTAACAAAGTACAATACTAAGACATTTCAGGTATTTCTGTCACATTCTTTAAAAAACAACAAAATATTGATCAAATGTTAAGGAATACACCTACTATAAGGGTTAGGGTCCCCACATACCATTTTAATTTATTAAATTGGTATCTCTATGCTACCTTGGTCAGGTCAAAGGGGTTCCACTGGAACTTCTCGGCCTGGTCAAAGGTCATGATCTGGATGTAGAATGACCAGGAAGGGAATTTGCCGTTGGCGATGGAGGTGTAAAGGTCTCGAATGGCATAGTCCGGGTCGGTGGAGGCCAGGCGCTCGGCGTCCTCAGGTTTCATGTTCTTGATACCCTGGTTGGTCTGAGAGGAGAGCAGAGGAAGGATGCTATGGGTTACTATGGACACATCCCAATTTTTCAAACTAGGTTTACTTCTTCCCACTATTACTCTTTCATCCTTCAGTTAATTAAGTATAGTCGACTCCTATATCTATTTAAGTGTAGTACATTTCACTAGTCCTGTAGCATCTTTTTTTGAGGATAATACAGTGCCACCGGTGTGGCCCGCTAACAAGGACTGCGGCCCCCCCCTCTCCTCCTCCGCGGCCGAGGTGAGTAAAACTTAGTGTTAACCCTTGCTAGGCTTAACCCTCCCTAGCCGCGTCCTCAGCGCATGCGCAGACCAGCTGGCTGGAGGGTTTACGGACATTATTAAATCACTCCCTATCCCAGTCTGCTGTCCCCACATGCTTCAAGATGGCCACCATTGCTACTGTACACAAGGCAAAGCAAACTAAATGGCTACCACCCTGTAGCACTCACTCCTGTCATCATGAAGTGCTTTGAGGGACTAGTCAAGGATCATATCACCTCTACCTTACCTGCCACCCAAGACTCACTTCAGTTTGCATACCGCCCCAACTGGTCCACAGATGATGCAATCGCTATCACACTGCCCTATCACATCTGGACAAGAGGAATAACTACAGTGCCTTGCGAAAGTATTCGGCCCCCTTGAACTTTGCGACCTTTTGCCACATTTCAGGCTTCAAACATAAAGATATAAAACTATTTTTTGTGAAGAATCAACAACAAGTGGGACACAATCATGAAGTGGAACGACATTTATTGGATATTTCAAACTTTTTTAACAAATCAAAAACTGAAAAATTGGGCGTGCAAAATTATTCAGCCCCTTTACTTTCAGTGCAGCAGACTCTCTCCAGAAGTTCAGTGAGGATCTCTGAATGATCCAATGTTGACCTAAATGACTAATGATGATAAATAATCAAGTCTCCGTATAAATGCACCTGCACTGTGATAGTCTCAGAGGTCCGTTAAAAGCGCAGAGAGCATCATGAAGAACAAGGAACACACCAGGCAGGTCCGGGATACTGTTGTGAAGAAGTTTAAAGCCGGATTTGGATACAAAAAGATTACCCAAGCTTTAAACATCCCAAGGAGCACTGTGCAAGCGATAATATTGAAATGGAAGGAGTATCAGACCACTGCAAATCTACCAAGACCTGGCCATACAAGGAGAAGACTGATCAGAGATGCAGCCAAGAGGCCCATGATCACTCTGGATGAACTGCAGAGATCTACAGCTGAGGTGGGAGACTCTGTCCATAGGACAACAATCCGTCGTATATTGCACAAATCTGGCCTTTATGGAAGAGTGGCAAGAAGAAAGCCATTTCTTAAAGATATCCATAAAAAGTGTTGTTTAAAGTTTGCCACAAGCCACCTGGGAGACACACCAAACATGTGGAAGAAGGTGCTCTGGTCAGATGAAACCAAAATTGGCAACAATGCAAAACGTTATGTTTGGCGTAAAAGCAACACAGCTCATCACCCTGAACACAACATCCCCACTGTCAAACATGGTGGTGGCAGCATCATGGTTTGGGCCTGCTTTTCTTCAGCAGGGACAGGGAAGATGGTTAAAATTGATGGGAAGATTGATGGAGCCAAATACAGGACCATTCTGGAAGAAAACCTGATGGAGTCTGCAAAAGACCTGAGACTGGGACGGAGATTTGTCTTCAACAAGACAATGATCCAAAACATAAAGCAAAATCTACAATGGAATGGTTCAAAAATAAACATATCCAGGTGTTAGAATGGCCAAGTCAAAGTCCAGACCTGAATCCAATCGAGAATCTGTGGAAAGAACTGAAAACTGCTGTTCAAATACTCTCCATCCAACCTCACTGAGCTCGAGCTGTTTTGCAAGGAGGAATGGGAAAAACTGTCAGTCTCTCGATGTGCAAAACTGATAGAGACATACCCCAAGCAACTTACAGCTGTAATCGCAGCAAACGTTGGCGCTACAAAGTATTAACTTAAGGGGGCTGAATAATTTTGCACGCCCAATTTTTCAGTTTTTGATTTGTTAAAAAAGTTTGAAATATCCAATAAATGTCGTTCCACTTCATGATTGTGTCCCACTTGTTGTTGATTCTTCACAAAAAAATAGTTTTATATCTTTACGTTTGAAGCCTGAAATGTGGCAAAGGGTCGCAAAGTTCAAGGGGGCCGAATACTTCCGCAAGGCACTCTATGTAAGAATGCTGTTCATTGTCCATTGTACCCTCAACACCATAGTACCCTCAAAGCTCATCATTAAGCTGGAGTCCCTGGGTCTCAACCCCGCCCTGTGCAACTGGGTCAGGGACTTTCTGACGGGCCGCCCTCAGGTGCTGAAGGTAGGAAACATTTCTACTTCGCTGACACTCAACACTGGGCCCCCCCACACAAGTGTGCGTGCTCAGCCCCCACCTGTACTCACTGTTCACCCATTACTGCGTGGCCATGCACGCCTCCAACTCAATCATCAAATTTGCAGACAACACAACAGTAGCGGGCATGATTACTCACAACGACGAGACAGCCTACAGGGAGGAGGCGAGGGCAGAAAAACAACCTCTCACTCAACGGCAACAAAACAAAGGAGATGATTGTGGACTTCAGGAAACAGCAGAGGGAGCACCCCCGTATCCACATGGAAGGGACAGTAGTGGAGAAGGTGTAAAGTTTTAAGTTCCTCGGCGTACACATCACAGACAAACTTAAATGGTCCACCCACAGGCAGCATAGAGAAGAAGTCTCAACAGTGCCTCTTCAACCTCAGGAGGCTGAAGAAATTTGGCTTGTCACCTAAAATCCTGACAAACTTTTACAGGTGCACAATCGAGAGCATCCTGTCGGGCTGTATCACCGCCTAGTACGGCAACTGCACCGCCCTCAACCGCAAGGCTTTCCAGAGGGTGGTGTGGTCTGCACAACGCATCACCGGAGGAAAACTACCTGCCCTCCAAGACACCTACAGAACCCGATGTCACAGGAAGGCCAAAAAGATCATCAAGGACAACAACCACTCGAGCAACTGACTGTTCACCCGGCTACCATCCAGAAGGCGAGGTCAGTACAGGTGCATCAAAGCTGGGACTGAGAGCCTGAAGAACAGCTTCTATCTCAAGGCCATCCGATTGCTAAACCAAAATCACTAACTCAGAGGCTGCTGCCTACATAGAGACTCATATCACTGCCCATTTTAATAAAATGGATCACTAGTCACTTTAAACAATGGCACTTTAATAAATGTTAATATATCTTACATTATTCATATGTATATACACACTGTACCGTATACCATCTATTGCACCATGCCTATGCCACTCAGCCATGTCTCATCCATATATGTACATACTCTTATTCATTCCTTTACACTTGTGTGTAGTTGTTGTGAAATTGTTAGATTACTTGTTAGATATTACGGCACTGTCAGAAGCAGAAGCACAAGAATTTCGCTACCCTCGCATTAACATCTGCTAACCATGTGTATTTGACCAATAAAATGTGATTATATTTTTTTGTTAAGCTCTTCTAACCTTGTAGTGGAACTTGCAGTAGACGGGCTGACTGTCGGCGTTCACCAGCTTGAAGGTGTGGGATCCGTAGCCGTTCATGTGGCGGAAGCCGTCGGGCAGACCACGGTCACTGAACAGGAAGGACACCTTCACAGAGATTAAGACAAAATTATGAACAAAGGCACATATTCAGTCATAAGCAATTTAGCCATTGTGATACGTAAATAAGACTAGAAGAATTATATAATAATCTATTTAAATTAATGCAGCAACCACCATTTCTAGATATACTGGCACGGCTTTTAAGTTGTTAATGACATGTTCTTACTAGAATTTGGCTGAGCGTGGGGTGAAATCAGAAAATACAATGCATTTTCTGATTCTAACTATCGTGCGTGTACAGGTTTGGTGGCGAGTAGAGAGGAGCAGATGCAGTACCTGATGCATACACTCAGGCCGCAGGCTCCAGAAGTCCCACACCATGTCTGGGTCCTTCAGGTGAGTCTGGGGGTTGCGCTTCTGAGAGTGGATGAAGGATGGGAACTGCACAAACAAAGGGAAATTACAGAGAGATGTGGTAATGGTATTTAATATCATACGGGGAGATTGACTAATGTACTAGCCTGGTTGCCAGTCTGTTCAGCTAACATTCCACTCCTTGTACTCCACGTCATGTGTCAAAGACTGAATCTAAGCAAGGCACACCCAGACGCAATCTTGACTCACAAGTCTGAACTCACCAGCATTGCATCCCTGATAAAGAATATGGGGGTGTTGTTGCCAGTAAGGTCCCAGTTGCCCTCGTCAGTGTAGAACTTGACTGCAAAGCCACGTGGGTCTCTCACTGTGTCCGCTGAGCCCGATTCCCCAGCTACATGAGTTCGAGACAAAAATAGTTTGATAAGAAACACACATGGACAACCAGTTTAAACACAATACACTATTTCCAGACTAAAAATATGACATTGTGTATTTTCTGGTATTTATTCAATGGTGTATTGATGATGTGGGGTCTGAAATGATCGACTCCCTTGATAAACACAAGCAAAAATGACTGTATACTAGGGATGCACCGATATGACATCTTTGGCCGATACTCAATATTTTCCTTGCAAAAAAAAAAACCCTATACCGATCTCTGATATTGACAATTTTAGCAGCCTTTTAAGCATTCTAGTACAGTTAAATAGTACACACACACACACATCCCATCTCAGTGCAAGTGGCATCACTACAGTCTCTGGTTCGAATCCAGGCTGTATCACATACGGCCGCGATTGGGAGTCCCATAGGGCGGGGTAGGCCGCCATTGTAAATAGGAATTTGTTCTTAACTTGTCTTGTTAAATAAAGGTTACACACACAAAACAATTGTTCTTTTTGTACAATTTAATTATGCCAATGTGCTTTCATCAATTGAAAGCCCTTAATCTATTTTATGAGAATTTGTAAGATTTCTTGTTTGCATAAAATAGACGCAGACCAGTCTTTAAATAATAGGTAATAGAATTTATTCTCGGAGCGCGCTACCACTCAAACACATGCATCAGTTTATATACAGATCATGACGTCATTTCACTGCCTTAACCGAATCCCCTCCTCTCGACCGGGACAAAGTAAGGTGAAAAGTTCATTCTAACTTACTACCACACTCCCGAATAACTTTTGACCCCTCAACATTATCGACCACCACTGAACTGACAGTTTTATTAGACAGAAAAGGCAGTGAGTTAATTCCTAGGTTATCTAAAAAACCCAGAGCTAAGTTCCAGTTGGGTCAACCATAGGCTAACAACCTTATGTGTTTACACAGTCCACAACCCATTTGTTCCTGCCTAGTTGGAATGGCGTTCATTAACTTGTCCTGTCACACAATTCCTTTTTATGAACTCCTATTGTCTATTACTTATAAAACAGATAATAAGTTTACCTAGATACAATTCTATTTAAAAATGGGGATATTGTTTATTCATTTATCCATAATAAATTGTTGGCATTTACATATGTCCACATTACCAGTAAAACATAATCAAAACCTATTTCTTTCACTTACTTGCTGTGCCGTTTCATTGTTTGTCATTTCATTCTCAACCAGGATTTCATCATGCGTGCCAAGCAATGAAGCTTTTCAGCTTACTCTTTCTGTGGTAGAGGTCGACCGATTATGATTTTAACGCAGATACGATTATTGGAGGACCAAAAAAAGCCGATACCGATTAAATCGGACGATTTTTTTAATTTGTAATACTGACAATTACAACAATACTGAATGAACACTTATTTTAACTTAATAATACATCAATAAAATCAATTTAGCCTCAAATAAATAATGAAACATGTTCAATTTGGTTTAAATAATGCAAAAACAAAGTGATGGAGAAGTAAAAGTGCAATATGTGCCATGTAAGAAAGCTAACGTTTAAGTTCCTTGCTCAGAACATGAGAACATATGAAAGCTGGTGGTTCCTTTTAACATGAGTCTTCAATATTCCCAGGTAAAAAGTTTTAGGTTACAGTTACTATAGGAATTATAGGACCATTTCTCTCACCCCGCTAACTAGCTAGCATTTTCACATCGGTTACACCAGCCTAATCTCGGAGTTGATAGGTTTGAAGTCATAAACAGGGAAATGCTTGAAGCATTGCGAAGAGCTGCTGGCAAAATGCACAAAAGTTCTGTTTGAATGAATGCTTACGAGCCTGCTGGTGCCTACCATCGCTCAGTCAGACTGCTCTATCAAATCATAGATTTAATTATAACATATCACAGAAATATGAGCCGTGGATCATTAATATGGTTGAATCCGGAAACTATCATCTCGAAAACAAAACGTTTATTCTTTCAGTGAAATACGGAACCGTTCTGCATTTTATCTAATGGGTGGCATCCATAAATCTAAATATTCCTGTTACATTGCACAACCTTCAATGTTATGTCATAATTACGTAAAATTCTGGCAAATTAATTCACAACGAGCCAGGAGGCCCAAACTGTTGCATATACCCTGACTCTGCGTGCAATGAACACAAGAGAAGTGACAATTTCAGCTGGTTAATATTGCCTGCTAACCTGGATTTGTTTTAGCTAAATATGCAGGTTTAAAAATATATACACTTCTATGTATTGATTTTAAGAAAGGCATTGATGTTTATGGTTAGGTACAGTCGTGCAACGATTGTGCTTTTTTCGCAAATGAGCTTTTGTTAAATCATCCCGTTTGGCGAAGTTGGCTGTCTTCGTTAGGAAGAAATAGTCTTCACACAGTTCGCAACGAGCCAGGTGGCCCAAACTGCTGCTTATACCCCGACTCTGTTGCAAGAGAAGTGACAATTTCCCTAGTTAAGAAATTCATGTTAGCAGGCAATATTAACTAAATATGCAGGTTTAAAAATATATACTTGTGTATTGATTTTCAGAAAGGTATTGATGTTTATGGTTAGGTACACGTTGGAGCAACGACAGTCCTTTTTCGTGAATGCGCACCGCATCGATTATATGCAACGTAGGACACTAGATAAACTAGTAATATCATCAACCATGTGTAGTTAACTAGTGATTATGATTGATTGTTCTTTTATAAAGATAAGTATAATGCTAGCGAGCAACTTACCTTGGCTTCTTACTGCATTCGCGTAACAGGCAGGCTCCTCGTGGAGTGCAATGTAAGGCAGGTGGTTAGAGCGTTGGACTAGTTAACCATAAGTTTGCAAGATTGAATCCCCGAGCTGATAAGGTACAAATCTGTCGTTCCACCAAGGCAGTCAACCCACCGTTCCTAGGCAGTCATTGAAAATAAGAATGGTGTTCTTAACGGACTTGCCTACTTAAATAAAGTGTCCAAAACGCAGATTTACGATTGGTATGAAAACTTGAAATAGGCCCTAATTAATCAGCCATTTCGATTAAACGTCGACCACTAGTCTGTGGCCTCTTCCTCGGTGCGTACTGTCACGGTGTCCGTTTCCATCTTGTCCAGCTGTGATGTAACACTTCACGTTAACCCCGTTTCTTGCCTGCATCAAAGTAGCGGTCCTTGTACATAGCATTGAGCATGGTGGCGACACAGTAGAGGCTCAGAGAGAATGCCACCAAATCGCTTGTTCACAGCCAAGTACTTTCGTACCTTTTAACCCCGCGGTCTGTCGGCAGTTTTGTTGAGCAGTAGTTTCAATGCCATGGCAGGGTATCGCGTCTGCTGCAGACGCAGTTTAGCTTTTTTCTCAAGTCAGTTTTTCGAATGGAGCTAGGAGTGTTCATGTTCCAAACATGTTCTCAAATGCCAGCAGTGGTATGAGAACCAGCACATTTTTGAGCATGCAATATGGCTTTCCTCAGTATGAAATCCTCGTTGACCCACTGTGCTGTCAGACTCATACTCTTCATGGGGCTGACATTGAGTTGTGAAGCTAATAGCAGTGACTCTCATGGAGACAAGTTTCAACAATATTGTGCAACTCCGGTAGGGCAACATCTGAAAAATAGTGAGTACCGGGGCTCGACCAGTTGGCAAAAGGCAAAAGCCAACATCCACGACAGAGCATGGTTGATTTTCAAGGGCAATGAATTCCATTATCTTGGCGTTAATGGGTTTCGCCTTTGAGTTCTCACTGAAATGTTCTTACTCTTTCAAATGACTGCTCGACTTGAACTTGTTGGAAGTGTGGGCTTAATATTTTTCTGCTTTTGTTCTGTGTAGCGCTGTATTTTTCGTGCCGTCATTACGTCACCTACTTACATTATACATTCTTGTACTGGGTAAAGTTCATGATAACGTTGACCTTAACAAGAGCCCCAGGACCAGTGGAAGCAAAATAGCCCCATAACGTCAAAGCTCAATATGGCAAAAACCAATTTAGACATTAATAAAGGCATTTCTATATATATATATATATATTTTTTTACAATGGTGGGGAAGTGCCAAGATGGAGGCGTGTTGGCTTCAGAAAGCACTCCTCTGTCAAGTCATCTAGTGTATATATTGCATTTTATACTTACAGGAGCAATAAGGGTACGTCAACAGCTTTTTCACCTAGTCGGCTCGGAATTTGAAACGGCGACCTTTTGGTTATTGGGCCAACGCGCTTAACCACTAGGCTACCCGACCGTCGAGAATTCTTCAGATATCGGCAAACAATGCTCTTGCAGACAAGCGTGCTCTTAGTCATTTCCTGTACAGTGGCAGTAGTCAAATTGGTAGCTAGCAAATCCGATAGGGTTTCTTTTTGCATGTCCTTAAGGAAACAAAAGTAACAGTTTGTAGCAGTTTTATAGAAAAACCGGAGTGAGCGGCCTCAAAATACCAGGGACAAAAAGGTATGTTAAAAGAAAATGTAATGTAGGCTAATGTCTTACCCACGGTGGAGAAGCGAATGGCCACAGGTGTGGTCTTGCCCACATGCTCAAACACCTTGGCCTTGCAGTAGCGAGAGATGTCATGTGTCACCTCAAAGTACCCAAAAGCTCCTGTGTAGGAAGAGGCAAAAAATGGTCAGTTAATGAGTATATAGTACCAGTAAAAAGTTTGGACACCTACTCATTCAAGGGTTTTTCTTTATTTTTACATTGTAGAAGAACAGTTAAGACATCAACACTGTTGAATTACACATGTGGATTCATGTAGTAACCCAAGAGTTTTATATTTGAGATTCTTCAAAGTAGCCACCCTTTGCCTTGATGACATCTTTGCACACTCTTGGCACTCTCTCAACCAGCTTCACGAGGTAGTCACCTGGAATGCATTTTAATTAAACAGGTGTGCCTTGTTAAAAGTTCATTTGTGGAATTTATTTCCTTCTAAATGTGTTTGAGCCAATCATTTGTGTGGTGACATGGTACGGGTGGTACACAGAAGATATCCCTATTTGGTAAAATACCAAGTCCATATTATGGCAAGAACAGCTCAAATAAGTGTTAAGTTCTAAATGAGCCTAGTAAAACTCATGTACGATTAGTAAAGCTTAAACCAAGTCTATTCACCCATTGGGTCATACAACTGCATAAGACAAAGGCATGGTTCCGCCAGTGGTAGTATGTATATACCCCAATTTGAGGTGGATTCTCCTCCTCTAAACATTACATATTTGTTGCTAGGCCGGAAATTAAGTGACGCGGGCAATAAACTGTTCCTTCTCACTTAACGTGACCTAACCTCAGCACCCCTTCCTCACTAATCCACATCTCGCCACCCTTATCCAGTGCCCGCCAACATGTGATCAGCTTTCCTTCACTCAGTATATTCCAAGCTTAATTGCCTCCACCATATACATTCATCCTACAGAACCATTAACTTCTGGTGTAGACCTTAGACTATAGCACTCAATAGGTTACCTGATAATTAACACTATTCTAATCCAATATTACTTTAAGACAAAGGTCAGTCAATCCGGAAAATAAAATAAAAACTTTGAAAGTTTCTTCAACGGTCTTGTCTATTTAAATAAATAAACAAGTTGCAAAAAAAATAAAATTAAAATAAATAAAACAAATAAAACAGCAAAAGCCATCAAGCGCTATGATGAAACTGGCTCTCAATGAGGACCGCCACAGGAAAGGAAGACCCAGAGTTACCTCTGCTGCAGAGGATAAGTTCATTAGAGTTACCAGCCTCAGAAACTGAAGCCCAAATAAACGCTTCAGAGTTCAAGTAACAGACACATCAACTGTTCAGAGGAGACTGCGTGAATCAGGCCTTCGTGGTCAAATTGCTGCAAAGAAACCACTACTAAAAGGACACTAATAATAAGAGGCTTGCTTGGGCCAAGAAACACAAGCAATGGACATTAAACCGATAGAAATCTGTCCTTTGGTCTGATGAGTCCAAATTTGAGATTTTTGGTTCGACCCGCTGTGTCTTTGTGAGACGCAGAGTAGATGAACGAATGATGTCTGCATGTGTGGTTCCCACCGTGAAGCACGGAGGAGGTGGTGAGATGGTGCTTTGCTGGTGACACTGTCAGTGATTTATTTAGAATTCAAGGCACACTTAACCAGCATGGCTATCACAACTTTCTGCAGCAATACACCATCCCATCTGGTTTGAGCTTAGTGGGACTACCATTTGTTTTTGAACAGAACAATGACCCATCACACCTCCAGGCTGTGTATGGGCTATTTGACCAAAAAGGAGAGTGCTTGAGTGCTGCATCAGATGACCTGGCCTCCACAGTCACCCAACCTCAACCTAATTGAGATGGTTTGAGATGGTTTGAGATGAGTTGAAGGAGTGGAGTGAAGGAAAAGCAGCCACCAAGTGCTCAGCATATGTGGGAACTCCTTCAAAGACCGTTGGAAAAGCATTCCAGGTGAAGCTGGTTGAGAGAATACCAAGAGTGTGCAAATCTGTCAAGGCAAAGGGTAGTTACTTTGAGGAATACATTTTGATTTGTTTAACACTTTGGTTATTTCATAGTTGTTCTACAATGTGTAAAATAGTACAAATAAAGAAAAACCCTTGAATGAGTAGGTGTCCAAACTTTTGACTGGTACTGTACATCTAGCTAGTTAGTAAACACCAACTTAAAATGCCATACACATGGTCCACTATACAGAAGGGTAAAGTGCACCAACACAGAACATCACATGATCAAGTATGGTCCTATAATATTCTGCCCTGAGTAGACTAACGAGTTAGAGTTGGTATTTTGGCCTAGAGCCAGAAGTAGGCAAACACTTTAATATGTTTATTTAAAATGTGATCGGCATGTCTAGGGAAGTATTTCCCTATACCATTACTTTGTGAGGGTCCACTTTTAAGATCAAATCTAGTAGAGTCTGACTCTCTCCAGCCTGTATTCAAAATGTTTCTGACAAATACAGTGCAGTGAGCTCCAAAATAATTCAGAAAGTAACCATTTTTTGTTGTTGCTTTGGCTCTGTACTCCAGCACTTTAGATTTGAAATGATACAATAACTCTCAGCTTTAATTTGAGAGTATTTTCATCCATATTTGGTGAACCGTTTAGAAATGACAGCACATGGTCGGTCCCCCCCACACACAATGATTACGTCAAGCTTGTGACTTTACAAACTTGTTGGATGTAATGCTTTTGGAGCTCACTGTATATTGCATAAATGCTAATCAGTGTCTGTTAAAATGTATTGGTGGACACCCACCGCCTCCCTTGGCATGTACCACCCTCTCTGGGATGCGCTCGCGGTCGAAGTGGGCCATCTCGTCTATGAACGGGGTGTCCTGCACTAGGAGGGGCCCCCGGGGACCCGCTGTTATTATATTCAGCTTGTCCCCTATCGGGTGACCAGCCCCAGTGGTCAGGTTGTCTGGCCTCTGAAGGGGATGCAATGACATAGACGTCATACATAAGACATTGCACTACACACTTTATTTACACAGTCATTAGGCCTACGTTCTCTATTTTCCTTTGGCAACAGAGTAGGTCCTTTCCCTGATTCCACATCAGCTACACTTACACTCTCTTAATGTACTTGTTTTCAGGAGACATAACTACACACACACACACACACACACACACAATAAGACTCGTAATGTACAGGTATACTTTGAGCACCTGACACTTAATAGCCTGGGCAAAGGACTCAATGGTCCCATTAGGTATGTGTGAGATTGACAGTAAACAAGGCCTATCTTGCATAATGTTGATCCATTAAATATGCCCTTCCTGCGCACTAATGATTAGATAACCATGATTTGACATGGCTAAAGTCCAAGCTAAACTATAGGCAAGACAATGGTCAAGCTACATTTCTTATCCCAACAAATCAAGGTCCATAAACATCCAGTTATTGCAAAGTGTCACTGATTATTCTATTCTAATCTTGCAATGTTTTCACGTTAAACCAGCAAATTAAAACACAAGCAGACAACTTCTTGGCATTTCATTAGGTAGGTAGTTGACGTTAGTTAGCTAATCGAAACAAATAGCTACTCTGCAGTTATGTTACCTCAACATATTACAAGAGTACGGGAGTAAACCCTAGGTAACATTGGGATTATTTTGGAATTGTATTCTACAAATGTCAAGAAAGCTCGAACTGCAGGGGTTTGTTAGAAATGGGCAGGGTTTGACTTTGTGATCGTGGGTATAGCAGCTAGTAACGACCAGCTGCTAGCTAGTCCAAGCTAGCTAGTAGTAATAGGCTAACGTTAGTTGTAGGCAGCAGCCAGCTAACAATTCTTGCACGATCAAAAAAAGACAATTCAAATACAAAATATGCATTCTTTGGTTGTGGAATTGAACAGTATAATGGTTCAGTAAATGTGTAGCTAACTACCTAACATTAGCATTATAGCTAAGTAGTCCAGGAGGCAGAAATCGACCCTGGATGATCTCTCACTCATTTCTAAACAGATCTGCACAACACAAACTAAGAATACAAATTGACAAACCTTAACGCTGTGGTCCTCTTTCCATAACTTCATTTGATCGTTTGCTTTCCCTCTATCCTCGTCCATCTTAAATGAAAAAGTTTAAACCACAACTGCTTGGGGGGGGGGATGATATTTCGGAGTGCTATTTAACCCCGGTACGATTAAAGTCCTACTGCTTTCTCCCCGACTCCTATTGGCTGCTGGATCACCATCTGAGCTACTTTTTTTCCAACAATTGTTTACAGACAGATTATTTCACTTATAATTCACTGTATCACAATTCCAGTGGGTCAGAAGTTTACATACACTAAGTTGACTGTTTTTAAAAATCTTGGAAAATTCCATAAAATTATGTCATGGCTTTAGAAGCTTCTGATAGGCAAATTGACATCATTTGAGTCAATTGGAGGTATGCATGTGGATGTATTTCAAGGCCGACCTTCAAACTCAGTGCCTCTTTGCTTGACATCATAGGAAAATGAAATGAAGTCAGACAAAAATTGTAGACCTCCACAAGTCTGGGTCATCCTTGGGAGCAATTTACAAATGCCTGAAGGTACCACGTTCATCTGTACAACAATAGTATGCAGGTATAAACACCATGGGACCATGCAGCCAAACCACTCAGGAATGAGACGCGTTCTGTCTCCTAAAGATTAACGTACTTTGTTGCAAAAAGTGCAAATCAATCCCAGAACAACAGCAAAGGACCTTGTGAGAATGCTGGAGGAAACAGGTGCAAAAGGTATCTATATCTACAGTAAAACGAGTCCTATACTGATAAATCAAATCAAATTGATTTGTCACATACACATACATGGCTAGCAGATGCTAATGCGAGTGTAGCGAAATGCTTGTGCTTCTAGTTCCGACAATGCCGTAATAACCAACGAGTAATCTAACCTAACCATTCCAAAACTACTACCTTATACACACAAGTGTAAAGGGATAAGAATGTGTACATAAAGATATATATGAATGAGTGATGGTACAGAACGGCATAGGCAAGATGCAGTAGATGCTATCGAGTACAGTATATACATATGAGATGAGTAATGTAGGGTATGTAAACAAAGTGGCATAGTTTAAAGTGGCTAGTGGTACATGTATTACATAAAGATGCAGTAGATGATAGAGTACAGTATATACATATGAGATGAATCATGTAGGATATGTAAACATTATATTAAGTAGCATTGTTTAAAGTGGCTAGTGATATATTTTACATCAATTTCCATCAATTCCCATTATTAAAGTGGCTGGAGTTGAGTCAGTGTGTTGGCAGCAGCCACTCAATGTTAGTGGTGGCTGTTTAACAGTCTGATGGCCTTGAGATAGAAGCTGTTTTTCAGTCTCTCAGTCCCAGCTTTGATGCACCTGTACTGACCACGCCTTCTGGATGATAGCGGGGTGAACAGGCAGTGGTTCGGGTGGTTGTTGTCCTTGATGCTCTTTAAGGCCCCCCTGTAACATCGGGTGGTGTAGGTGTCCTGGAGGGCAGGTAGTTTACCCCCGGTGATGCGTTGTGCAGACCTCACTACCCTCTGGAGAGCCTTACGGTTGTGGGCGGAGCAGTTGCCGTACCAGGCGGTGATACAGCCCGGCAGGATGCTCTCGATTGTGCATCTGTAGAAGTTTGAGTGTTTTTGGTGACAAGCCAAATTTCTTCAACCTCCTGAGGTTGAAGAGGCGCTGCTGCGCCTTCTTCACGATGCTGTCTGCGTGGGTGGACCAATTCAGTTTGTCTGTGATGTGTATGCCGAGGAACTTAAAACTTGCTACCCTCTCCACTACTGTCCCATCGATGTGGATAGGGGGGTGCTCCCTCTGCTGTTTCCTGAAGTCCACAATCATCTCCTTAGTTTTGCTGACGTTGAGTGTGAGGTTATTTTCCTGACACCACACTCCGACGGCCCTCACCTCCTCCCTGTAGGCTGTCTCGTCATTGATGGTAATAAAGCCTACCACTGTAGTGTCGTCCGCAAACTTGATGATTGAGTTGGAGGCGTGCGTGGCCACGCAGTCGTGGGTGAACAGTGAGTACAGGAGAGGGCTCAGAACGCACCCTTGTGGGGCCCCAGTGTTGAGGCTCAGCGGGGTGGAGATGTTGTTACCTAAACTCACCACCTGGGGGCGGCCCGTCAGGAAGTCCAATACCCAGTTGCACAGGGTGGGTCGAGACCCAGGGTCTCGAGCTTGATGACGAGTTTGGAGGCTACTATGGTGTTAAATGTTGAGCTGTAGTCGATGAACAGCATTCTCACATAGGTATTCCTCTTGTCCAGATGGGTTAGGGCAGTGTGCAGTGTGGTTGAGATCGCATCGTCTGTGGACCTATTTGGGCGGTAAGCAAATTGGAGTGGGTCTAGGGTGTCAGGTAGGGTGGAGGTGATATGTGGACACTTCATGATGACGGAAGTGAGTGCTACGGGGCGGTAGTCGTTTAGCTCAGTTACCTTAGCTTTCTTGGGAACAGGAACAATGGTGGCCCTCTTGAAGCATGTGGGAACAGCAGACTGGGATAAGGATTGATTGAATATGTCCTGAAACCTGAGTGCTTACAGCCCGAGAAAGGCCACTCAGCAAGGAAGAAGCCACTGCTCCAAAACTGCAATAAAAAAACAGACTACGCTTTGCAACTGCACATGGGGACAAAGATCGTACTTTTTGGAGAAATGTCCTCTGGTCTGATGAAACAAAATTGGCCATAAAGACTATTGTTATCTTTGGAGGAAAAGGGGGAGGCTTGCGTGCCGAAGAATACATTTTACATTTACACCATCCCAACTATGAAGCATGGGGATGGTAGCATCATGTTGTGGGGGTGCTTTGCTGCAGGAGGGACTGGTGTACTTCACAAAATAGATGGCATCATGAGGGCAGAAAATGATGTGAATATATTGAAGCAACATCTCAAGACATCAGTCCGGAGGTTAAAGCTTGGTCGCAAATGGGTCTTCCAAATGGACAATGACCCCAAGCATACTTCCAAAGTTGTGGCAAAATGGCTTAAGAACAACAAAGTCAAGGTATTGGAATGGCCAACACAAAGCACCAACCTCAATCCTATAGAAAATGTGTGGGCAGAACTGAAAAAGCTTGTGCGAGCAAGGAGGCCTACAAACCTGACTGTTACACCAGCTCTGTCAGGAGGAATGGGCCAAAATTCACCCAACTTATTGTGGGAAGCTTGTGGAAGGCTACCCAAAATGTTTGACCCAAGTTAAACAATTGAAAGGTAATGCTACCAAATACTAATTGAGTGTATGTAAACTTCTGACCCACTGGGAATGTGATGAAAGAAATAAAAGCTGAAATAAATCATTATCTCTACTATTATTCTGACATTGCACATTCTTAAAACAAAGTGGTGATCCTAACTGACTTAAGACAGGGAATCTTTTCTTGGATTAAATATCAGGAATGATGAAAAACTGAGTTTAAATGTACTTGGCTAAGGTGTATGTAAACTTCCGACTTCAACTGTAGGTCCTGGACAGCAGGAAGCTTGGCCCAAGTGATGTACTCGGGCTGTAAGCACTACCCTCTGTAGCTCTACGGTCAGATGCCGAGCAGTTATAGGCGGTAATGAGCAATACCAGGCGGTGATGCAACCGGTCGGTATGCTCTCGATGGTGCAGATGTAGAACTTTTTGAGGTTTTGCCAAATATTTTCAGTCTGCTGAGGGGGAAAATGTGTTGTCGTACCCTCTTCACAACTGTCTTGGTGTGTTTGGACCATGATAGTTTGTTGGTGATGTGAACACTTGAAACTCTCGACTCGCTCCACTACAGCCTCGTCCATGTTAATGGGGGCCTATTCGGCCCGCCTTTTCCTGTAGTCCACAATCAGCTCCTTTTGAGAGATGAAAGAAAAGAGAAGACTACCTTTACCCATGTCAACTAGATTGATGCATTCTTTCTATCGATTTATGACATTAATTTGGTGAGTAAGGGTATATTTCATCTTCTAGGGCAACAAGTAATGACTGAAGAGAAGCTGCATGCATTTAATTATAGACAAGTTGGCTAACAAATAGTCTACCAAAATGTTGGAAATTTTAACATGCCTATCTAAAAAGGCCTGTCAAAACATCTGACTGAACAGTGTATTTTCTATATTTGTGTGTTAGGGTCAGATGTTCACTTTATCACATACAGTACTCGTCAAAAGTTTGGACACACCTACTCATTCCAGGGTTTTACTACATTGTAGAATGATGAAGACATGATGATGAAGACATCAAAACTATGAAATAACACAAATAACACATATGGAATCATGCAGTAACCTAAAAAGTGTTAAACAAATCAAAATATTCTTTCAATTTTATATTCTCCGAAGTAGCCACCCTTTGCCTTGACAGCTTTGCACACTCTTGGCATTCTCTCAACCAGCTTCACGAAGAATGCTTTTCCAACAGTCTTGAAGAAGTTCCCACATATGCTGAGCACTTGCTGGCTGCTTTTCCTTCACTCTGTGGTCCAACTCATCCCAAACCATTCCAATTGGGTTGAGGTCGGGTGATTGTGGAGGCCAGGTCATCTGATGCAGCACTCCATCACCCTCCTTCTTGGTCAAATAGCCCTTACACAGCCTGGAAGTGTGTTTTGGGTCATTGTTCTGTTGAAAAACAAATGATAGTCCCACTAAGCGCAAACCAGATGGGATGGCATATTGCTGTAGAATGATGTGGTAGCCATGCTGGTTAAGTATGCCTTAAATTCTAATAAATCACTGACAGTGTCACCAGCAAAGAACCCCCACACCTCCTCCTCCATGCTTCACGGTGGGAACCACACATGCATAGATCATCCGTTCACTTACTCTGCGTCTCAGAAAGACACAGCGGTTGGAGCCAAAAATCTCAAATTTGGACTCATCAGAACAAAGGACAGATTTCCACCGGTCTAATGTCCATTGCTGGTGTTTCTTGGCTCAAGCAAGTCTCTTCTTATTATTGGTGTCCTTTAGTAGTGGTTTCTTTGCAGCAATTCAACCATGAAGGCCTGATTCACGCAGTTTCCTCTGAACAGTTGATGTTGAGATGTGTCTGTGACTTGAAGCATTTATTTGGGCTGCAATCTGAGGTGCAGTTAACTCTAATGAATTTATCCTCTGCAGCAGAGGTAACTCTGGGCCTTTCCTGTGGCAGTCCTCATGAGAGCCAGTTTCATCATAGAGCTTGATGGTTTTTGCGAATGCACTTGAAGAAACTTTCAAAGTCCTTGACATTTTCTGGATTGACTAACCTTCATGTCTTAAAGTAATGATGGACTGTTGTTTCTCTTAGCTTATTTGAGCTGTTCTTGCCATAATATGGACTTGATCTTTCACCAAATAGGGCTATCTTCTGTATACCACCCCTACCTTGTCATAACACAACTGATTGGCTCAAACTCATTAAGAAGGAAAGAAATTCCACAAATTAACAAGGCACACCTGTTAATTGAAATGCATTTTCCAGGTGACTACCTCATGAAGCAGGTTGAGAGAATGCAGAGTGTGCAAAGCTGTCATCAAGGCAAAGGGTGGCTACTTTTTTAATTACTACTTGATTCCAAATGTGTTATTTCATAGTTGTGATGTCTTCACTATTATTCTACAATAAACATTTTGCTAAAACCCTGTTGGTCCCATGTTTCATGAGCTCACATAAAAGATCACAGAAATGTTTTATATGCACAAAAGTATTATTTCTCTCAAATAGTGTGCACAAATTTGTTGGTATTAGTGACCATTTCTCTTTTGCCAAGATAATCTATCCACCTGACAGGTGTGGCATATCAAGAAGCTGATTAAATGTTACTCACCACCTGGATTCGGTCTTATGTAGCAAAATTTGAAATAGTGTTTTTTACATTATATAAAGTAGAGACTCAGAGCTACAAAATTGTATATCATATATATAACACTGCATTTAAGGAGCAATGTGCCATTTTCTACCACTCTAAATTCCAAATCTGTAAACCTAGGAAGCTCTTTGCCACCTTCTCCTTTGAAAGTTGGTCAACTTTAAACTCACTTTTCAGAAAATCTGCCTCTTGAATGTTTTGCTATCTAGTGAAGATCGTCCCTTCCGTCTCAAAGAGAGCGAGAGTTGTCTACAACTCCATTCAGCATTGTTCTGAATGACATCCCCTCACATTCAACTAAGCTTTAGCCCCACCCATCTCTGCTCTCATCCTTCTAGACCTATCGCTCTCGAAGAACCATCAGCACACTTGACGCTCTGGCCGATGATTTGTTTACCTCACCACTGGATAACATGAAAACAGCCTAACCAGCTCTGCTGCCAACAATTTCATTACGCATTTTTTGCAGATGTTTACTGACACCAGTTAAATTCAACTGGTTTTGTATATCCAGAACGCCGCAGCCCGTCTGGTGTTCAACCTTCCCACCTCTGGCCTGTCAGTTCTCTCACGTCTCAAAACCGCTCCTGGCCCCCGCTCTCTCCACTGGCTCCTCACGTACAAGAATGTTAGCTAACGAGCCAGCCAGTCAGCCAACGTTAGATAGTTAAACAATAAACAGTGACAACAATGCCACAGTGTTGGAAGCTAACCAATCATGTTCAATGTTAGCTTGTTAACATTAGGCTCTAACTAGAACAGTAGACGGCTCTGGGAAACGAATAATAACACCAGCGAGGGAAGGGAGCCAGCCAGCTAACGTTAGCTAGCTAGCTAGCTAGCTAGCTAAAAGTACACTTTAGCTAGAAATGAAACCACTTTCTGTCAAAATTTGAAAATGTGTAATATCTGAAAATGTAATGTTAGCTAGCTAGTTACAGATCATCAGAAAATAGTCTCCATCTAAAATTTAAATAAGTAGATCCAGCCAATCAGAATTAGTTTTCCCCACAAGGAGGAGTATTTCTGTCTGTAATAAAGCTATTTTGTGAGGAAAAACCAATTCTGATTGGTGGACCGGGCTCCCCAGTGGGTGGGCCTAGCGGCCAAGGGAGTGGGCATGTATTTATTTAAATTGACTAATTTTCTTATGATCTGTAACTCAGTAACATTTTAGAAAATTGTTGCATGTTGCTTTGATATTTTTGTTCATTATATTTATTAAGATAGAAGAGTATCATAGGTTGCTTGTTTAATTTTAACTCACATTTTATTTAACCAATGATCTTCAGTATTGACAGACATTATAATAAGCTAACGATAGCTAGCTTACTTACAATCAGTAATGACAGTTCATAATCTTTGAAAATTCCTAAACTCTATAAAACTTTGTATAACTGAATACCATTATACTACACAACTTGCGCGCTATTGTAACCAGGGGTTGGAACTGGTTCAGAGAACAGAACCGAAAACCGAAAAAGAAGGTCAAAAAACAAAAAGACAATCATGGGAACCGGTTCTTAACGTTATTTTACATTCCAGCCATTTTTTCAGTCCCACAAAAAACGCAACCAAGCGCCTATGCAGAGCCATTGCTCTGTCACTCAGAACCTTATTCCAGTGTCTGCCTGCCAGCTGAAAATCTTTGCCAGTGTGTCTACCTGACCCTCCCCCTCTGAAGCATAGACCACTAGAGCCTACTGACGTTACAAGCATGATTCAGAAATTAGGGAGAGATTTTTTTATTAGAAAATCATGGATTATCTTTTTCAATGCTAGTTAAGGATACTATACTGCCCTTCCAAGCAAAAATGCAGTAACTGCTCATAGCATGGAACTGAGAAAACAGCTTAAAAGTGTTTTAATTGTCCAGCCAAATTAATTATTGGGAGATCATTGGAGATGTAGTGATCTGATGTCTTACTATGAGTTAATGTTTTATTCATGTTGACCCTGACCTCTGACTTGACCTTTGCCCCTTAAACGACAGTTACTGTCTTCTTCCTTGTCATGATATGTTACAAATTGCAGGGTAATACCAAAGCAAAGAGCAGTATCTGCCATTTTCATTTGTTAGTTTATTATACTTCTCATTTATGCTATTAATAAAAGAGCAGTGTAATTACTTACAGTGTAACAAGAGTTGAAACTGCGTACCAGTTGCATTTACATAGAGTTGTAGGTTCTGCGTCAGTCACATTACATACTGTGTTATACAAGTAGCCCATGTCTTGTTATAAGAATAAATGTGAAAAGCAGCACTGCAATTGTTTGAATTACATTAAATGATTACCTATCTTGTAATATATAATGATGTATTGGAACATGAGAAAAGTATGATGTAGGGTCATGCTAATTATAAAAAATTACCATGAGATTGTGAATATATATATTTTTACATTATTATTTTTTCAAATGACACTTACATAGACCATTTTGAATAAATAACAACTTTATGTAATGGTCCTGTGTGTAGCTGGTGTAGAGAGTCAGGCGCAGGACAGCAGATATGAGTAATCAACGTACTTTACTCAAAATGACAAAAATACAAAGCAACATAGTGAGCCCACAAAAACAGATCGATGTCCAAAGAACAATCACTCACAATCAAAATATGGGGAACAGAGGGTTAAATAATAAAAAGTAATTGGTTGAGTGAAGCCATGTGTGAAAGACAAAGACCAAACAAATGGAAAATTAAAAGTGGATCTGCGGGGGCTAGAAGGCCAGTGACGTTGAACGCCGAATGCCGCCCGAACAAGTCGTGACACTTTAAGAATTAATTTTAAACATATTTACATTTTCATAAGAGGACCAAATGACATTTAGCTACAGTTGACAACACCCAACAATAGTTACATTTCATTTTTTAGTAATATTTTCATTTTTAAGTAAAACTTCTCCAGTGCTCTTCCATATCACTCCTTAGCAATGCTGTTCACAGCCAAGGCGTTCCAGAACTGCTTTCGATTTGCAGGCCCTTTTCTATTTTGCAGAACTTACTCGGAAACATGCGTGCTATGTTCCTGTTGTCAACTTCTGTCTGCAATTGCATTAATAAAGGTTTTTGAATGATTTAATTAAAGATATTGTCTGAATGATAATTTCACCAATGAGCCAATGATTGACAAGGAACAAGGAACGAACCCCAACAGTTGGGTAAACTGAAATTTTGCTAGGGTAAATGTTAGCAACACCTCCGTCTTTGCGGGATGCGGGGGGATATGGTCACTAGTGTAACCAGGAGGAGAGGCCTCATTTACACAGTAAATTCATCAGGCTTAAGTCATGTTTCAGTCAGGCCAATCACATCAAGATTATGATCAGTGATTAGTTAATTGACGATAACTGCTATGGAAGTGAGGGATCTAACATTAAGTAGCCCTATTTTGAGATGTGAGATATCACAATCTCTTTCAACAATAGCAGGAATGGAGGAGGTCTTTATTCCAGAGAGATTGCTAAAGCGAACACCGCCATGTTTAGTTTTGCTCAACCTAGATTGAGGCACACACGGTCTCAATGGGGATAGCTGAGCTGACTACACTGACTATGCTAGTGGCAGACTCCACTAAGCTGGCAGGGTGGCTAACAGCCTGCTTCCTGGCCTGCACCCTATCTCATTGTGGAGCTAGAGTTAGAGCCCTGTCTATGTTCATAGATAAGATGAGAGCACCCCTCCTCAGCAGGCCAGGCTTGGTCCTGTTTGTGGGTGAGTCCCAGAAAGAAGGCCAATTAACTACAAATTATATATTTTGGGAGAGCTCATCACTCCCCCTAACTGGGAGGGGCCAGAGACAATTACTCGATGCCGACACATCTTTCTAGCTGATTTACACGTTGAAGATATGTTGCGCTTGGTGACCTCTGACTGTTTCAACCTAACATCGTTGGTGCTGACGTGGTTAACAGTATCCCTATACTCTCTACACACGCCAGATTTAGCCAAAGCCAGCACCATCTACAGATTAGCCTTAACGTCGGTAGCCCTGCCCCCTGGTAAAAAGTGTATGATCGCTGGATGATTATTTTTAAGTATAATACTACGGGTAATGGAGTCGCCAATGACTAGGGTGTTCAATTTTTCAGAGCTAATGGTGGGAGGCCTCGACATCTCAGACCCCGTAACGGGTGGAGGAGAGACCAGAGAAGACTCAGACTCTGACTCGTTGCTTAATGGGGAGATCCGCTTGAAAGTATCTGTCAGCTGAATGAGCGACACCGTTGAGCAGCATTTCCTTCCAGAAACCATGAGAAAATTGCCCGGCTGCGGGGACTATGCGAGGGGATTTATATATACGACTATCTGTACTTATTGGTGGCACAGACACTGTTTCATCCTTTCCTACACTTAAATTACCCTTGCCTAACGATTGCGTCTGAATAAGGTGATCATTCTCCTGTATTTAATTTTTGTATTTTTTATTTCACCTTTGTTTAACCAGATGGGCTAGTTGAGAACAACTTCTCATTTACAACTGCGACCTGGCCAAGATAAAGCGAAGCAGTGCAACACAAACAACAACACAGAGTTACACATGGAATAAACAAACGTACAGTCAATAACACAATAGAAAATAATCTATATACAGTGTGTGCATATGAGGTAAGATTAGGGAGGTAAGGCAATAAATAGGCCACAGTGGCGAAGTAATTACAATTTAGCAATTAAATACTACAGTGATAGATGTGCAGAAGATAAATGTGCGAGTAGAGATACTCTGGTGCAAAGGAGCAAAATAAAAATATAACAATTTGGGGATGAGGTAGTTGGATGGGCTATTTACAGATGGGCTACGTACAGGTGCAATGATCTGTGAGCTGCTCTGACAGCTGATGCTTAAAGTTAGTGAGGGAGATATGATCTCCAGCTTCAGTGATTTTTGCAATTCGTTCCAGTCATTGGCAGCAGAGAACAGGAAAGGTGGCCAAATGAGGAATTGGCTTAGGGGGTGGCCAGTGAAATATACCTGCTGGAGTGTGTGCTACGGGTGGGTGCTGCTATGGTGACCAGTGAGCTGAGATAAGGCAGGGCTTTACCTAGCAAAGACTTACAGATGACCTGAAGCCAGTGGGTTTGGCGACGAATATGAAGTGAGTATGTTTGGCAGTATGAGTGAAGGATGCTTTGTTGCAAAATAGGAAGCCAATTCTAGATTTAATTTTGGATTGGAGATGCTTAATGCGAGTCTGGAAGGAGAGTTTACAGTCTAATCAAACACCTGGGTATTTGTAATTGTCCAGAGAGTTATTCACCTCTGAATCTACAGATCCCTTGTGTATGTATGTGTATGTATTTTTTTATATACTCACTCACGTTGGTTATCACTTTTTGATGAGAACTTTTAGCTTTATTATGATTTATTATAATTATATAATTTTACAGAACCTCCTTTTGATAGAAGCTAAACACTAAATGCTTACTTTAAAATGGTATTAAAGTATGGAATGTAACGGATGAAATGTACTTTGTGCATCTTATCTTTAGTGTCATGAACAATCCTTGGTTCCTGTCTGTGTCTGGTCAAGAGAGGAGTGGGAGGGCCCCCTCTGGAAGAACATCTGGCAGAATGCCCAGAATATGTTCTTTAAGATAAGATAGATAGAGCCAGTCACATGTGAACCGATCCAATTAATCATGTTTACGTAGGTTTAGATGGCAGTATATATGGCTCTATGTAAGGAACGCCCTTTTAGAGCTCACATCAGACCGGTACTTATGCATCTAAGTTTGACTTTGACCGTTCCAAGTTGCTGACGATAAAGAGTGATTAATTTAATATTGACTTCAAGTGTCCTATGTGAGAATTTCCATAACAATATTCCAGTCTGTGCTAGCAAAACAGTCAAGTAGCTTAGCATCTGCGTCATCTGACCACTTCTTTATTGACCGAGTCACTGGTGCTTCCTGCTTTAGTTTTTGCTTGTAAGCAGGAATCAGGAGGATAAAATGATTGTCAGATTTGGGAGAGGGAGAGCTTTGTACGTGTCTCTGTGTGTGGAGTAAAGGTGGTCTAGAGTTTTTTTTCCCCCTCTGGTTGCACATTTAACATGCTGGTAGAAATTAGGTAAAAAAGGATTTAAGTTTTCCTGCATTAAACTCCAAGCCACTAGGTACGCTGCCTCTGGATGAGCGTTTTCCTGTTTTCTTACAGCCTTATACAGCTCATTGAGTGCAGTCTTAGTGCCAGCATCGGTTTGTGGGGGTAAATAGACAGGTACGAAAAATGTAGATGAAAACTCTCTTGGTAAATACTGTGGTCTACAGCTTATTATGAGATACACTACCGTTAGAAAAAGAGGCTGTGTATACAGGCATTGAAAATGAAACATAAACAGTGCAATGAGGATCCATTTGGACTATTTTTCTTTTCATTATATCTTATGAAGCAACATTTTAAATGGTGTTTTTCAAATTGGATAAAAGTAGTGACTCAGAGCTAGAAAATTGTATATCATACACACTACAGTTGAGGAAGATCTGATCTCTCTTCGTCCGCCCACGTGTTCTCGCACACCCCGAGAGCTTCTGGTCAGCGGGGTGGTGGCACCGGGATCCTCATCTCTCCCAAGTGGTCATTCTCTCTTTCTCCCCTTACCCATCTGTCTATCGCCTCCTTTGAATTTCATGCTGTCACAGTTACCAGCCCTTTCAAGCTTAACATCCTTATCATTTATCGCCCTCCAGGTCCCCTCGGAGAGTTCATCAATGAGCTTGATGTCTTGATAAGCTCCTTTCCTGAGGACGGCTCACCTCTCACAGTTCTGGGTGACTTTAACCTCCCCACGTCTACCTTTGACTCATTCCTCTCTGCCTCCTTCTTTCCACTCCTTTCCTCTTTTGACCTCACCCTCTCACCTTCCCCCTACTCACAAGGCAGGCAATACGCTCGACCTCATCTTTACTAGATGCTGTTCTTCCACTAAACTCATTGCAACTCCCTCCAAGTCTCCGACCACTACCTTGTATCCTTTTCCCTCTCGCTCTCATCCAACACTTCCCACACTGCCCCTACTCGGATGGTATCGCGCCGTCCCAACCTTCGCTCTCTCTCCCCCGCTACTCTCTCCTCTTCCATCCTATCATCTCTTCCCTCTGCTCAAACCTTCTCCAACCTATCTCCTGATTCTGCCTCCTCAACCCTCCTCTCCTCCCTTTCTGCATCCTTTAACTCTCTATGTCCCCTATCTTCCAGGCCGGCTAGGTCCTCCCCTCCCGCTCCGTGGCTCGACGACTCATTGCGAGCTCACAGAACAGGGCTCCGGGCAGCCGAGCGGAAATGGAGGAAAACTCTCCTCCCTGCGGACCTGGCATCCTTTCGCTCCCTCCTCTCTACATTTTCCTCCTCTGTCTCTGCTGCTAAAGCCACTTTCTACCACTCTAAATTCCAAGCATCTGCCTCTAACCCTAGGAAGCTCTTTGCCACCTTCTCCTCCCTCCTGAATCCTCCTCCCCCCCCCCCCTCCTCCCTCTCTGCAGATGACTTCGTCAACCATTTTGAAAAGAAGGTCGACGACATCCGATCCTCGTTTGCTAAGTCAAACGACACCGCTGGTTCTGCTCACACTGCCCTACCCTGTGCTCTGACCTCTTTCTCCCCCTCTCTCCAGATGAAATCTCGCGTCTTGTGACGGCCGGCCGCCCAACAACCTGCCCGCTCGACCCTATCCCCTCCTCTCTTCTCCAGACCATTTCCGGAGACCTTCTCCTTACCTCACCTCGCTCATCAACTCATCCCTGACCGCTGGCTACGTCCCTTCCGTCTTCAAGAGAGCGAGAGTTGCACCCCTTCTGAAAAAAACCTACACTCGATCCCTCCGATGTCAACAACTACAGACCAGTATCCCTTCTTTCTTTTCTCTCCAAAACTCTTGAACGTGCCGTCCTTGGCCAGCTCTCCCGCTATCTCTCTCAGAATGACCTTCTTGATCCAAATCAGTCAGGTTTCAAGACTAGTCATTCAACTGAGACTGCTCTTCTCTGTATCACGGAGGCGCTCCGCACTGCTAAAGCTAACTCTCTCTCCTCTGCTCTCATCCTTCTAGACCTATCGGCTGCCTTCGATACTGTGAACCATCAGATCCTCCTCTCCACCCTCTCCGAGTTGGGCATCTCTGGCGCGGCCCACGCTTGGATTGCGTCCTACCTGACAGGTCGCTCCTACCAGGTGGCGTGGCGAGAATCTGTCTCCTCACCACGCACTCTCACCACTGGTGTCCCCAGGGCTCTGTTCTAGGCCCACTCCTATTCTCGCTATACACCAAGTCACTTGGCTCTGTCATAACCTCACATGGTCTCTCCTATCATTGCTATGCAGACGACACACAATTAATCTTCTCCTTTCCCCCTTCTGATGACCAGGTGGCGAATCGCATCTCTGCATGTCTGGCAGACATATCAGTGTGGATGACGGATCACCACCTCAAGCTGAACCTCGGCAAGACGGAGCTGCTCTTCCTCCCGGGAAGGACTGCCCGTTCCATGATCTCGCCATCACGGTTGACAACTCCATTGTGTCCTCCTCCCAGAGCGCTAAGAACCTTGGCGTGATCCTGGACAACACCCTGTCGTTCTCAACTAACATCAAGGCGGTGGCCCGTTCCTGTAGGTTCATGCTCTACAACATCCGCAGAGTACGACCCTGCCTCACACAGGAAGCGGCGCAGGTCCTAATCCAGGCACTTGTCATCTCCCGTCTGGATTACTGCAACTCGCTGTTGGCTGGGCTCCCTGCCTGTGCCATCAAACCCCTACAACTCATCCAGAACGCCGCAGCCCGTCTGGTGTTCAACCTTCCCAAGTTCTCTCACGTCACCCCGCTCCTCCGCTCTCTCCACTGGCTTCCAGTTGAAGCTCGCATCCGCTACAAGACCATGGTGCTTGCCTACGGAGCTGTGAGGGGAACGGCACCTCAGTACCTCCAGGCTCTGATCAGGCCCTACACCCAAACAAGGGCACTGCGTTCATCCACCTCTGGCCTGCTCGCCTCCCTACCACTGAGGAAGTACAGTTCCCGCTCAGCCCAGTCAAAACTGTTCGCTGCTCTGGCTCCCCAATGGTGGAACACACTCCCTCACGACGCCAGGACAGCGGAGTCAATCACCACCTTCCGGAGACACCTGAAACCCCACCTCTTTAAGGAATACCTAGGATAGGATAAAGTAATCCTTCTCACCCCCCCCCCCCCCCCTTAAAAGATTTAGATGCACTATTGTAAAGTGGCTGTTCCACTGGATGTCATAAGGTGAATGCACCAATTTGTAAGTCGCTCTGGATAAGAGCGTCTGCTAAATGACTTAAATGTAAATGTAGGAACAATGGGAAAGTAATTCTGCTTTAAAAGTTGATACATTTGTAACATCACTTTTGAGAAAATGTCCCTTGAATGTTTTGGTACCTACTGGTGAGCTCTTCTTTGTTTACACCCATTCAGCATTGTTCACACCCTCTTAAGCTTTAGCCCAACCCATTGCTTTAAGGATTCACATGTGAGGTTATGTACTAAACAACCAAAGATTTCAAGACTAAAAGCTGGTTTTATACTACAGGTTTGTTCGTAGGAGTTTGCTCTGGGCATTCGTAAACTCAGAGCGTTTCGCACTCAGAGCGCACACTGGACACTCTGGTCGAGGTGTAGGGTTGGTCCGAGTGTTCTGACCTAACAACAGCAGTCAAGCACCCAATCTAACTGGCTAATGTTGGCTAGCTTGCTAGCTACTTCTAGTCACAATTGAGAGAACAGCTCACTGACCATTTACTCGCCCTAGCAGAGCTGGTTAGGCTGTTTTTATGTTATCCAGAGTGTTGGGGACTGCAACTGTACTGCTGGTAACAATTTAATTATGCTTTTTTTGCCAAAATTTACTGACACCGGCCATATTCAACGGTTGTTGAGCGTTAGTAAATTTGTCAGTTATTCTGCACTCTGGCACACTCCGATGAGAGCGCTCTGAAATCAGAGTAATTTACCAGAGAGCGAATTTACCAGCTATTGTCTATCGACAGTTGTCGCAGTGGCATCATAAACGTTATGTTGAAATAGTTACATACATAGTGGAGTATTTTGTTTAGACATGTAGCTAACTAGCTAGCTAAACAATTACCTATAATCCCAACTCATAATGTTACTACCCTGCATGAATCTGCAGGTAGCTAACCAACCAGTGTTCATGTTAACTAGCTAAACTAGCAATGCAAATGGCTCTGAGATACAAATAATATTACTACTCCAATCATACACATAACATTAGCTAGCTAGCTAACAGTACACTTTAACTTGCAATGAAAACTACTTTGACAAAATTAGAAGCGTGTAATATCTGAAAATGTAGCTAGCTAGATTATCTTACCCGTATAACGTAACCTCAGCCCATTCCGTACAAATGTGTACAACCGCAACATTCAAACGAGGCTACAAAGAAAACTAATGGGACTGTAGAGACTGTGTTGACTTCAAAATCGGGGATGTGAACTAGGTTTCTATTCAAGCGTTGATCGACATGGTAATGGCTCTATAGTATTGGAGAAAAGTTGAAAAAACTGACCCTCCGTTACATCTTGACTTGTCATGTCATAACCTACAGCACGCATAAAGCAACTATTTCTGTCTTACAATCTCTCTCCACCAGGTGTAGCACTTCTCTCATCCTTTAAAAACAAGAAATGGACAGTGACAGCGTCATCATTGCATGTGATCATCATTCTCAAAGCCACTGTTTACTTCTAAGATCACTTTAGCACCGCCCTAAAAACCCGATTCAAATTTGACACAAACCTTCAAATAGGTATGTTGTCACGCATTATATAAACTCTTTATAGTGTTTTATTTACATTTGAGGCGATAAGGTGATAAGTTGGACAGATGGAGTGTAAAAAGGACATTTTCCCACACGACATCTCTCCTTCCCACTATCACGCATTCGTTTCGCTTCCCCACCCGACATTTAAAAAAAGACCCGATGGGGCTCATTGCCTGCTTGAAATATGCAGAAACGGGCAGTGTTTAGGTCATGTAATTGATTCTGTTGGAAAAGGGAGAAATTGTGCTTTACAATGGTATTGACATTACAGTTGATCTGGAAGTATTACGTTTTTGGGGTGCTAAAACAAGGGCAATTGTACGGACCAAGGCGATGTACGAGTTTACGTGAGTTTACGTTACATGGATGGCTTCTCTCTCTCTCTGTCACGGATGCCATGGTATCCCTTAGTTTGAAGATGTAAAACTTGGTCCTCCAGAAAGTAAAGAGCAACACTTATGCACTTCTACTGGAGTGGGTTTCTGGGAAGATGGTGTTAATGTGAGCCATGACCAGCCTTTCAAAGTAATGCTACCGACGTGAGTGCTACAGGGCGGTAGTCATTTAGGCAGGTTACCTTCGCTTTCTTGGGCACAGGGATTACCTAATGGTTTCTGGCAAGGAACACAAGCATGTTCACCTTTTCCGTATTTAATAGACTGTGGAGTGTGGTAACAATATTGCCTTCTGTAGGCCTATTGAAAACATGTTCAGACGGAACTCTTTTTGCACAGATGCAGAGGTAGTGTTTGAGGGCGACGTTGGCCAAGAGCGGAAAGCGACCCTCATTCCCTCTCCCCCATGCCAGTGGGTCATCATTTCCTCCGATTACATCTTAGAATAGGTAGGATGTGAGCTCTGCACTGGCCAGCTGTTTCACACTGAGTGTGACTGTTTGCTTAGCTCTCCCAAAAAGACTGCCCAGTGACGTCTTCGATGGTGATGCATATACATTGTCTGAAATCACTATTGAAAGGGTCTCATATCACACTGTAGGTCTACAACGTTTGGTTCCAAATCAACCTTCAAAGTTATTGGTACCACATATCATCATATGATTGGTTTATATTCATTAATGTATTTGCACATAAGAAATTACAACATTGGTAAGGGGATTTCCACATTGTAGTCAAATGATTATAATTTAATCAGTGGTTTGTGCATGACACAGGCTGCATTACACATCGTTTACATCACTGATATACAATCAAATATCAACGATTTTTGGGCAGGCCGATGGGACGGTGTGTCATTCCAGACTCACTCCAAACCTAATCTACATAATGGGACAGTTCCAAGGACAGACTGGGATGGGATTAGAAGCTTTTTAATTGAGTTAAATACGAGACAGCCAGGATCAACAAACGGCCCTGTATTACCCCAAATACTTTCATCAGAGTTGTCAACTACATTTTAATAAATGGCATGCAGCTGCAGGTGCTGTATTAAAGTAAATAACCGAATACATTTGGCTGCACACTGGTTCGAGTATGTTCCCAAAACTAGAGGTCGACCGATTCATCGGCATGGCCAATTCATTTGGGCCGATTTCAAGTTTTCAAGTTTTCATAACAATCGGTAATCAGCCTTTTTGGACGCCGATTATGGCCGATTACATTGAAATCCACGAGGAGACTGCGTGGCAGGCTGACAACCTATTATGCGAGTGCAGTATCAAAAGGACATGTGGCTGCAAGGAGGAGCCAAGGTAAGTTGCTAGCTAGCATTAAACTTATCTTATATCTTGATTTAAGATTGATTGTTTTTATATTTATATAGCCCTTCGTACATCAGCTGATATCTCTGTTATAGTGCTGTACAGAAACCCAGCCTAAAACCCCAAACAGCTAGCAATGCAGGTGTAGAATCACGGTGGCTAGGAAAAACTCCCTAGAAAGGCCAAAACCTAGGAAAAAACCTAGAGAGGAACCAGGCTATGTGGGGTGGCCAGTCCTCTTCTGGCTGTGCCGGGTGGAGATTATAACAGAACATGGCCAAGATGTTCAAATGTTCATAAATGACCAGCATGGTCAAATAATAATAATCACAGGCAGAACAGTTGAAACTGGAGCAGCAGCACGGCCAGGTGGACTGGGGACAGCAAGGAGTCATCATGTCAGGTAATCCTGAGGCATGATCCTAGGGCTCAGGTCCTCTGAGAGAGAAAGAAAGAAAGAGAGAATTAGAGAGAGCATACTTAAATTCACACAGGACACCGGATAGGACAGGATAAGTACTCCAGATATAACAAACTGACCCTTGCCCCCCGACACATAAACTACTGCAGCATAAATACTGGAGGCTGAGAAAGGAGGGGTCAGGAGACACTGTGGCCCCATCCGATGACACCCCCAGACAGGACCAAACAGGAAGGATATAACCCCACCCACTTTGCCAAAGCACAGCCCCCACACCACTAGAGGGATAGCTTCAACCACCAACTTACCATCCTGAGACAAGGCCGAGTATAGCCCACAAAGATCTCTGCCACGGCACAACCCAAGGGGGGCGCCAACCCAGACAGGAAGATCACATCAGTGACTCAACCCACTCAAGTGACGCACCCCTCCTAGCGACGGTATGAAAGAGCCCTAGTAAGCCAGTGACTCAGCCCCTGTAATAGGGTTAGAGGCAGAGAATCCCAGTGGAAAGAGTGGAACCGGCCAGGCAGAGACAGCAAGGGCGGTTCGTTGCTCCAGAGCCTTTCCGTTCACCTTCACACTCCTGGGCCAGACTACACTCAATCATATGACCCACTGAAGAGATGAGTCTTCAGTAAAGACTTAAAGATTGAGACCGAGTTTACGTCTCTCACATGGGTAGGCAGACCATTCCATAAAAATGGAGCTCTATAGGAGAAAGCCCTGCCTCCAGTTGTTTGCTTAGAAATTCTAGGGACAATTAGGAGGCTTGCGTCTTGTGACCGTAGCGTACGTGTAGGTATGTACGGCAGGAGCAAATCAGAGAGATAGGTAGGAGCAAGCCCATGTAAGGCTTTATAGGTTAGCAGTAAAACCTTGAAATCAGCCCTTGCCTTGACAGGAAGCCAGTGTAGGGAGGCTAGCACTGGAGTAATATTATCAAATTGTTTGGTTCTAGTCAGGATTCTAGCAGCCGTATTTTGCACTAACTGAAGTTTATTTAGTGCTTTATCCGGGTAGCCGGAAACTAGAGCATTGCAGTAGTCTAACCTAGAAGTGACAAAAGCATGGATTAATTTTTCTGCATCATTTTTGGACTCTCCATGGAGCTTTAAAAATAGAGGCCACTTCCTGGTTGAATATTTTGACAGTTTTGGAAACTTTAGAGTGTATCCTAATCTGACAATTATATGCATATTCTGTCAGGACCCGGTTACGAACTCGGGTCTCCGGAGTGAGAAACAGTCACTTAACCAACTGAGCCACGAATAGTCGGCAGCACCCAGAAGATGAGGCAGACACAGCAGTACTTGAGACGGTGTATTTAATGAAGTAAAAAGTGAAGTTCTTCAGGAAAACATGTAACTCCACAACCTCAAAAGGAATTCTACAAGAACAAAGGTAATCCTCCAAGACAACAAAGGTAAGTCCACAAGGTGGAAGGTAAAGCACAAAAAGCCTCAAAAGATACTCAAAAAACAAACAAACAAGAACAAAAACAGAATTCCACAAGAGAGTCCACCGGGATCAACAAGAGTTCTCAAGAGTACTAGGGCTGGGTGCTAACATACAAACACAGAGCAAAGAACAGAGGAAAACAAAGGGTTTAAATACAATCAGGGGAAACGAGGCACAGGTGCAAATAATAATGGGGATCAAGGGAAAACAAAAGGTCAAAAGGCACAATGGGGGCATCTAGTGACCAAAAACCAGAACAACCCTGGCCAAATCCTGACATATTCTAGATTCTGGGCCTGAGAAATAGTCCAATGATGGCCTAGGAACATTGGGTTAACTGCCTGTTCAGGGGCAGAACAACAGATTTTTATTGTACCTTGTCAGCTTGGGGATTTGAACTTGCAACCTTTCGGTTACTAGTCCAACACTCTGGGTACATTTGTAACCACCAGGCTACCCTGCCGCCGCCCCAGGCTACCCTGCCGCCGCCCCAGGCTACCCTGCCGCCGCCCCAGGCTACCCTGCCGCCGCCCCAGGCTACCCTGCCGCCGCCCCAGGCTACCCTGCCGCCGCCCCAGGCTACCCTGCCGCCCCATAATCAATGCGGTGCCTGTTAATTTATCATCAAATCACAGCCTACTTTAACTTTGCCAAACAGGTGATGATTTAACAAAAGCGCATTCGCGATAAAAGCACAATTGTTGCACAAATGTACCTAACCATAAACATCAATGCGTTAATACACAGAGGCATATATTTCTTAAACCTGCATATGTAGTTAAAAGAAATGCATGTTAGCAGGAAATATTAACTAGAGAAATTGTCACTTCTCCTGCGTTCAGTGCAAGCAGAGTCAGGGTATATGCAAAAGTTTGGGCTGCCTGGCTCGTTGCGAACTGTGTGAAGACCATTTCTTCCTAACAAAGACCGTAATTCATTTGCCAGAATTTTACATAATTATGACATAACATTGACGGTTGTACAATGTAACAGTAATATTTAGACTTAGGGTTGCCAACCATTAGATAAAATACGTAAAGGTTCCATATTTCACTGAAAGAATAAACGTTTTGTTTTTGAAATGATAGTTTCTGGATTTGAACATATAAATGATCAAAGGCTCGTATTTCTGTGTGTTTATTATATTATAATTAAGTCTATGATTTGATATTTGATAGAGCAGTCTGACTGAGTGGTGGTAGACAGCAGGCTGTTAAACATTCATTCAAACAGCACTTTACTGCGTTTGCCAGCAGCTCTTAGCAATGCTTGAAGCACAGTGCTGTTTATGACTTCAAGCCTATCAACTCCCAAGATTATGCTGGAAATACTAAAGTGCCTGTAAGAACATCCAATAGTCACAAGTATATGAAATACAAATGGTATAGAGAGATCTAGAGAGACTGTTATTTTTTCATTATTTAAACCAAATTGAACATAATTTATTTGAGACAGAAATATATATTTTTTTATGTATTATATTAAGTTAAAATTTCATTCAGTATTGTTGTAATTGTCATTATTAAATATATATACATCTTTAATAATGACAATATATATATATAAGATCAAACCATTGTCTGTTATGGAATATATGTATATATGTATATGTGTATATGTATATGTGTATATATATAGGAGAACCAAAAATAGCTTTTTTTGGTTCTCCAATAATCGGTATCGGGGTTGAAAAATCATAATCGGTTGACCGCTACCCAAAACGGCTGTTTTTATTCCATAACAGACAATGGTTTGATCTTTGTAAAGACCAAAAAAAATCCCGAAAACTTGCCATTGAGAGTAATCCTCTCCACTGCAAAAAGGCAGTGATTGTTGTTAACCTCTCTGAACATGGAACCCGGTAGCGGGCTGAAATTCCACAACATACGGTGATCGCTATATAAATAGTCATATTAAACATTCATGAAGATACAAGTGTCTAGAATCTTGCTAATCCAACTGCGTTGTCAGATTTAAAAAAAGATTTACTGCGAAAGAATACGATGCGATTATCTGAGCATAGAGCCCCATAAAAACCAACTATTTCAACCAGCACAGGTGTAACATAATCACAAACTGCATTTAAATCCAATTGTTTACCTTTGACGATCTTCGTCTGTTTCCAATGCTCATTTTTACACAATGAATGATCTTTTGTTTGATAAAATCCGTTTTTATAGCCTAACACAAAACATTTTGTATATCTCTCTCTGTATATTATACCATGGGGCAAAAAGTATTTAGTCAGCCACCAATTGTGCAAGTTCTCCCACTTAAAACGATGAGAGAGGCCTGTAATTTTCATCATAGGTACACTTCAACTATGACAGACAAAATGAGAAAAAAAAAAAATCCAGAAAATCACATTGTAGGATTTTTAATGAATTGCACCGTTAAATTGACCTGTCCCTTCCCCCCCACCCGCCTCCCGAAACCCTCATCCTACGCTTCCTACCCACACACGCCACAGGAGGGGAGTCATTAACACCCCTCGCTAAGGTCAAACGGCTTCCATTTGCGCCCGTCAGACGGAGAAAGAGGGGAATTCGTATACAACCGCATTAGAGGAGAGAAGAACGTAAATCCTGTAGTGACACATTAAAGGTGAAAGGAGAGAGGGAGAAAAGAGCAAGAGAGAGAGTGAAGAGAGAGACAGATGTTCACATTCAATGTGCTTTCACTATAATTGTTTCTCAAGCAATTTCCTTTGAGTTGCTATGGTACAGTTAAACTTTGGAGGAAGCTTCCTAAATTGCTTGAGCCTAAAATTGAGGCTTTGTACAGTAGGAAATGCTCTGTACAAGAGAACTGAAAACTCTTTTTTTGTATTTATGGTGTATAGTGCATTCTTTTGTGAATTCCCTTGTAGCATTTCAAGGACTTCCAACACATGTTACACAGTTAAATACAAACATGTGGCTTCTAAGGGAGAAAGGAAGAGAGAAAGAAAAAGACCCACGAGTCCAAGAGAAAGACAGAAAGAGAATCAGTGGTCAAGGCATGGTCGTGGGTGCTGACGCATGTAAGAGCCCTCATTGAAAACTTCTACACAGGAATAGCGGCGTGCATTCGTCAGAACATTACTCATAAACCATGACTCATCAAATGAAGGGCCCTCTGTCTCGGATCATTACCTTAATAAAGGCGCTTGAAGCCAACACCATAGTTTGACTCCATTGCATAAGCTTGGTGCGCTCAGCTAGCTGTTACATGCAATTAGGTGGTCGAGGAGTGCACTTCGACTGGCTGAGGTGAAAGGGAGGACTGGGCTTCCTGGTTATGGCTGACGTCTGATAGAATGACTTAATATAATTAATTTTATGAATGAACCCAGCTGCTATGAGTCTGAAAGCTACAGATGTTAACATGTAGGGACAATGGCTATCAAGAGCTTGTGTGTGTGTGTGTGTGTGTGTGTGTGTGTGTGTGTGTGTGTGTGTGTGTGTGTGTGTGTGTGTGTGTGTGTGTGTGTGTGTGTGTGTGTGTGTGTGTGTGTGTGTGTGTGTGTGTGTGTGTGTGTGTGCAACAATGGATATCAAGACACAGCTGATGTGTGTGTTCAGCTCATGAGGTCCATTTCCACGTCACACCTTAAATTTGAATAGTGTCAAATTTGTTCTGAGATTGCACACCGCCCTACTCCAGGTAGAAAGTATGTAGCCCCAAGGCACAGTTCTGTGATCTGTTCACCGTGCCAAAGTTCAACATTAAACATTACTCTACAGCAATCAGTATGTCTCTTTGAGGTCACATTAGCTCAGTAAGCTCCTAATGGGCCTAACCCTAGCAGAGAGGCCATAACAGTAAAGGGATGACCTATGTACACAGTTTGACTTTTCCCTTTGCAGTTCACAAGGCAAAGAATTCGGAGCGTCTTCCACTATACAAAATGTCTACCAGCTATTGCATGTATCAATCCACAAACCGGGTCTTAAATACAGTTGGCATCTTATATTCACACAAGTCACAATCAACACAACATAGGCTATTCATTATGGTTTTGCACTGCGGACACCAAAGGAAGGTCAAACTAAACAAAAGGTCTGCAGATTGTTTCAAATCAAAACAATATTCAACTATATTCTTACAAGGGCCAGATGTAAAAAAAGGTTAATTGCAGGGGGGCCGCGGACAGTTTCCACATGCACTTTTTCTTTGGATGAACAGTATTAAAAAAAAAAAAGCAACGCACACACACCAATAAAGCACTTTTCTTCAAATTAAATGTTGATAAAAGTCATTAGGAAAGAAGTGGAGAGTGCTCAGCCAATGAGAGTCGAGGTGTAACCGAAACATTTGATCATCATTGAAAAGGAAAAGGCACAACGAGCGCCCACCATTTTTATTTTATTTAAATAACTATTAAAAGCTTTTTAACTGAAAGTAAATCGGTCATTTTAAAATAATCTGAAAGCTAAGTATCTCAAATCAGGTAATACCAAATTCCAATCTGAAGGAAGTATGCTTTAAATTAATTTCCCTCACACTCCCTTTCAACTAGTCCTTGTGAGCATCAGAAAGGAACATAGAAAGCATGTACAGGTTCCTGAGAGTCGTAGTTTTCAGGAATGGGGTCATAAGTTTTAAACCGTTCAATCGCTAGAGCCAAATTCATATGAAGAAAAAATTATCAACATGCCACATAGGCGCTAGAAGCCACACAACAGATAACCACAATAGTGCTTGTCATTTTGAAACAGAACATTAAATTAAAAAAAAAAACACCTTTATTTAACCAGGTAGGCCAGCTGAGAACAAGTTCTCATTTACAACTGCCATTCAGTGCGACACAAACATCACAGAGTTAAACATGGAGTAAACAAACGTACAGTCAATAACACGATAGAAAAGTCTATATACAGTATGTGCAAATTAAGTAAGATTAGGGAGGTAAGGCAATAAATAGGCCATAGGGGCGAAATAATTACAATTTAGCAATTAAATACTAGAGTGATAGATGTGCAGAAGATGAATGAGCAAGTTGAGATACTCCGGTGCAAAGGAGCAAGAAAACAAACAATATAGGGATGAGGTAGTTGGGTGGGCTATTTACAGATGGGCTATGTACAGGTGCAATGATTTGTAAGCTGCTCTGACAGCTGATGCTTAAAGTTAAGGAGATATGAGTCTCCAGCTTCAGTGATTTATGCAATTCGTTCCAGGCATTGGCAGCAGAGAACTGGAAGGACAGGCGGCCAAAGGAGGAGTTGGCTTTGGGGGTGACCAGTGGCAAATACCTGCTGGAGCGTGGGGCTGAGATAAGGCGGGGCTTTACTTTAAGACTTATAGATGACCTGGAGCCAGTGGGTTTGGCGATGAATATGAAGCGAGGGCCAGCCAACGAGAGCATACTGTTCGCAGTGGTGGGTAGTATATGGGGCTTTGGTGACAAAACAGATGGCACTGTGATAGACTGCATCCAGTTTGCTGAGTAGAGTGTTGGAGGCTATTTTGTAAATGACATCGTCAAAGTCAAGTATCAGTAGGATCGTCCGTTTTACGAGGGTATGTTTGGCAGCATGAGTGAATGCTGCTTTGTTGTGAAATAGGAAGCCGATTCTGGGTTTAATTTTGGATTGGGTATGCTGAATGTGAGTCTGGAAGGAGAGTTTACAGTCTAACCAGACACCTAGGTATTTGTAGTTGTCCACATATTCTAAGTCAGAACCGTCCAGAGTGTAGTGATGCTGGACGGATGGGCAGGTGCGGGCAGCTATCGGTTGAAGAGCATGCAGTTAGTTTTACTTGCATTTAAGAGCAGTTGGAGGCCAAGGAAGGAGAGTTGCATGGCATTGAAGCTCGTTTGGAGGTTTGTTAACACAGTGTCCAAAGAAGGGCCAGAAGTATACAGAATGGTGTTGTCTGCGTAGAGGTGGATCAGAGTATCAACAGCAGCAAGAGCAGCATCATTGATGTATACAGAGAAAAGAGTTGCCCGATAATTGAACCCTGTGGCACCCCCATAGAGACTACCAGAGGTCCTGACAACAGGCCCTCCGACTTGACACACTGAACTCTGTCTGAGAAGTAGTTGGTGAACCAGGCGAGGCAGTCATTTGAGAAACCAAGGCTGTTGAGTCTGCAGATAAGAATGTGGTGATTGACAGAGTCAAAAGCCTTGGACAGGTCGATGAATACGGCTGCACAGTAATGTCTTTTATCGAGGGCGGTTATGAGATCGTTTAGAACCTTGAGCGTGGCTGAGGTGCACCCATGACCAGCTCGGAAACCAGATTGCATAGCGGAGAAGGTACGGTGGGATTCGAAATTGTTGGTGATCTGTTTGTTAACTTGGCTTTCGAAGACCTTAGAAAGGCAGGGTAGGATAGATATAGGTCTGTAACAGTTTGGGCCTAGAGTGTCTCCCCCTTTGAAGAGGAGGATGACCGCAGCAGCTGTCCAATCTTTGGGGATCTCAGATGATACGAAAGAGAGGTTGAATAGGCTAGTAATAGGGGTTGCAACAATTGCGGGGGATAATAAGAAGAAGCTAGCTAGCTTACAAAGAATAACAACAAAAAATATCTAGTTAACAGAAGAAAGGAAGACAAAAGAAGGACAGAAGAAAAAGGAAAAGAAAGAGGACAACAAAGTGAAACAGTCAGCACTTCTATTGCAACTTCGTATTTCATCGTCCTAACGTAGTCTACACTGCTATCTGCCCAGCAGCTAGCCAGCTAGCAAACGTCCACCACTACCGAATAGCAGCACTGTATAAACTATTACACTCAACTGAACGACTTGATTAGAGTAGTGTTAGCTAGCTACATAGTTGTCTTTGCTGTCTTCGTATCGAAGATAATTGTGTAGTTTAGAGCGTGTAGTCTTAGAGTGATTATCTTAATTTACCGAGGTTAGCTAGCCAGCTATTTGTCGTCCTTAACGTAGGAGACACTGCTAGCTAGCCAACAGCTAGCCAACGTCTACTGAATAGAACTTCCGCACTCAACAACCCGGTCGCATTCCGCTTCGCTCCACAGGTAGTATCACATTTTCATTTCATTTCATTACAGCACAACGGTTTGATTTGTTTGATCGTAGCTAGCTACATAGCTAGCTACATAGCCGTCTGTGTATCAAAGATAATTGTGTAGTCTAGAGCGATTTTCTAGGTTAGCTAGCCAGCTATTGTCGTTCTTTTAATGCAACGTAACGTAATCAACACTGCTAGCTAGCCAGCTAGCCCCCGAATAGCAGCACTGTAGAAACTATTACACTCAACGGAACGACTTGATTAGTGTAGTGTCAACAACGCAGCCACTGCCAGCTAGCCTACAAAGTCAACAACGCAGCCACTGCCAGCTAGCCTACTTCAGCAGTACTGTATCATTTTAATCATTTTAGTCAATAAGATTCTTGCTACGTAAGCTTAACTTTCTGAACATTCGAGACGTGTAGTCCACTTGTCATTCCAATCTCCTTGCATTAGCGTAGCCTCTTCTGTAGCCTGTCAACTATGTGTCTGTCTATCCCTGTTCTCTCCTCTCTGCACAGACCATACAAACGCTCCACACCGCGTGGCCGCGGCCACCCTAATCTGGTGGTCCCAGCGCACGACCCACGTGGAGTTCCAGGTCTCCGGTAGCCTCTGGAACTGCCGATCTGCGGCCAACAAGGCAGAGTTCATCTCAGCCTATGCCTCCCTCCAGTCCCTCGACTTCTTGGCACTGACTGAAACATGGATCACCACAGATAACACTGCTACTCCTACTGCTCTCTCTTCGTCCGCCCACGTGTTCTCGCACACCCCGAGAGCTTCTGGTCAGCGGGGTGGTGGCACCGGGATCCTCATCTCTCCCAAGTGGTCATTCTCTCTTTCTCCCCTTACCCATCTGTCTATCGCCTCCTTTGAATTTCATGCTGTCACAGTTACCAGCCCTTTCAAGCTTAACATCCTTATCATTTATCGCCCTCCAGGTCCCCTCGGAGAGTTCATCAATGAGCTTGATGTCTTGATAAGCTCCTTTCCTGAGGACGGCTCACCTCTCACAGTTCTGGGTGACTTTAACCTCCCCACGTCTACCTTTGACTCATTCCTCTCTGCCTCCTTCTTTCCACTCCTTTCCTCTTTTGACCTCACCCTCTCACCTTCCCCCCCTACTCACAAGGCAGGCAATACGCTCGACCTCATCTTTACTAGATGCTGTTCTTCCACTAACCTCATTGCAACTCCCCTCCAAGTCTCCGACCACTACCTTGTATCCTTTTCCCTCTCGCTCTCATCCAACACTTCCCACACTGCCCCTACTCGGATGGTATCGCGCCGTCCCAACCTTTGCTCTCTCTCCCCCGCTACTCTCTCCTCTTCCATCCTATCATCTCTTCCCTCTGCTCAAACCTTCTCCAACCTATCTCCTGATTCTGCCTCCTCAACCCTCCTCTCCCCCTTTCTGCATCCTTTGACTCTCTATGTCCCCTATCCTCCAGGCCGGCTCGGTCCTCCCCTCCCGCTCCGTGGCTCGACGACTCATTGCGTGCTCACAGAACAGGGCTCCGGGCAGCCGAGCGGAAATGGAGGAAAACTCGCCTCCCTGCGGACCTGGCATCCTTTCACTCCCTCCTCTCTACATTTTCCTCCTCTGTCTCTGCTGCTAAAGCCACTTTCTACCACTCTAAATTCCAAGCATCTGCCTCTAACCCTAGGAAGCTCTTTGCCACCTTCTCCTCCCTCCTGAATCCTCCTCCCCCTCCTCCCTCTCTGCAGATGACTTCGTCAACCATTTTGAAAAGAAGGTCGACGACATCCGATCCTCGTTTGCTAAGTCAAACGACACCGCTGGTTCTGCTCACACTGCCCTACCCCACACTGCCCTCCCCTCTCTCTCCAGATGAAATCTCGCGTCTTGTGACGGCCGGCCGCCCAACAACCTGCCCGCTCGACCCTATCCCCTCCTCTCTTCTCCAGACCATTTCCGGAGACCTTCTCCCTTACCTCACCTCGCTCATCAACTCATCCCTGACCGCTGGCTACGTCCCTTCCGTCTTCAAGAGAGCGAGAGTTGCACCCCTTCTGAAAAAACCTACACTCGATCCCTCCGATGTCAACAACTACAGACCAGTATCCCTTCTTTTTTTCTCTCCAAAACTCTTGAACGTGCCGTCCTTGGCCAGCTCTCCCGCTATCTCTCTCAGAATGACCTTCTTGATCCAAATCAGTCAGGTTTCAAGACTAGTCATTCAACTGAGACTGCTCTTCTCTGTATCACGGAGGCGCTCCGCACTGCTAAAGCTAACTCTCTCTCCTCTGCTCTCATCCTTCTAGACCTATCGGCTGCCTTCGATACTGTGAACCATCAGATCCTCCTCTCCACCCTCTCCGAGTTGGGCATCTCTGGCGCGGCCCACGCTTGGATTGCGTCCTACCTGACAGGTCGCTCCTACCAGGTGGCGTGGCGAGAATCTGTCTCCTCACCACGCACTCTCACCACTGGTGTCCCCAGGGCTCTGTTCTAGGCCCACTCCTATTCTCGCTATACACCAAGTCACTTGGCTCTGTCATAACCTCACATGGTCTCTCCTATCATTGCTATGCAGACGACACACAATTAATCTTCTCCTTTCCCCTTCTGATGACCAGGTGGCGAATCGCATCTCTGCATGTCTGGCAGACATATCAGTGTGGATGACGGATCACCACCTCAAGCTGAACCTCGGCAAGACGGAGCTGCTCTTCCTCCCGGGAAGGACTGCCCGTTCCATGATCTCGCCATCACGGTTGACAACTCCATTGTGTCCTCCTCCCAGAGCGCTAAGAACCTTGGCGTGATCCTGGACAACACCCTGTCGTTCTCAACTAACATCAAGGCGGTGGCCCGTTCCTGTAGGTTCATGCTCTACAACATCCGCAGAGTACGACCCTGCCTCACACAGGAAGCGGCGCAGGTCCTAATCCAGGCACTTGTCATCTCCCGTCTGGATTACTGCAACTCGCTGTTGGCTGGGCTCCCTGCCTGTGCCATCAAACCCCTACAACTCATCCAGAACGCCGCAGCCCGTCTGGTGTTCAACCTTCCCAAGTTCTCTCACGTCACCCCGCTCCTCCGCTCTCTCCACTGGCTTCCAGTTGAAGCTCGCATCCGCTACAAGACCATGGTGCTTGCCTACGGAGCTGTGAGGGGAACGGCACCTCAGTACCTCCAGGCTCTGATCAGGCCCTACACCCAAACAAGGGCACTGCGTTCATCCACCTCTGGCCTGCTCGCCTCCCTACCACTGAGGAAGTACAGTTCCCGCTCAGCCCAGTCAAAACTGTTCGCTGCTCTGGCCCCCAATGGTGGAACAAACTCCCTCACGACGCCAGGACAGCGGAGTCAATCACCACCTTCCGGAGACACCTGAAACCCCACCTCTTTAAGGAATACCTAGGATAGGATAAAGTAATCCTTCTCACCCCCCTTTAAAGATTTAGATGCACTATTGTAAAGTGGCTGTTCCACTGGATGTCATAAGGTGAATGCACCAATTTGTAAGTCGCTCTGGATAAGAGCGTCTGCTAAATTACTTAAATGTAAATGTATAATTTTAGAAAGAGAGGATCCAGATTGTCTAGCCCAGCTGTTTTGCAGGGGTCCAGATTTTGCAGCTCTTTCAGGACATCAGCTATCTGGATTTGGGTTAAGGAGAAATGGGGGAGGCTTGGACAAGTTGCTGTGGGGGGTGCAGAGCTGTTTACCAGGGTAGGGGGGTAGCCAGGTGGAAAGCATGGCCAGCCGTAGAAAAATGCTTATTGAAAATCTCGATTATCGTAGATTTATCGGTGGTGACAGTGTTTCCTAGCCTCGGTGCAGTGGCCAGCTGGGAGGAGGTGCTCTTATTCTCCATGGACTTTACAGTGTATCAGAACTTTTTGGAGTTTGTGCTACAGGATGCAAATTTCTGTTAGGAAAGCAAAAGCACATTTTTTCAAACTGCCTGTGTATGTTGGTTCCTAACTTCCCTGAAAAGTTGCATATCACAGGGGCTATTCGATGCTAATGCAATACGCCACAGGATGTTTTTGTGCTGGTCGAGGGCAGTCAGGTCTGGAGCGAACCAAGGGCTATATCTGTTCTTAGGTCAACATTTTTTGAATGTGTCATGCTTATTTAAGATGGTGAGGAAACCACTTTTAAAGAATAACCAGGCAACCTCTATTTATGGAATGAGGTCAATATCCTTTCAGGATACCTGGGCCAGGTCGATTTGAAAGGCCTGCTCTCTGAAGTGTTTTAGGGAGCATTTGACAGTGATGAGGGGTGGTCTTTTGACCGCGGAGCAATTACGGACGCAGGATCGCTGAGATCCTGGTTGAAGACAGCAGCGGTGTATTTAGAGGGTAGGTTGGTCAGGATGATATCTACGAGGGTGCCTGTGTTTACTGATTTAGGGTTGTACCTGGTAGATTCCATGATAATTTGTGTGAGATTGAGGGCATCTATCTTAGATTGAAGGACGGCAGGGGTGTTAAGCATATCCCAGTTTAGGTCACCTAACAGTACAAACTCTGAAGATAAATGGGGGTTAATTACTTCACATATGGTGTCCAGGGCACAGCTGGGTGCTGAGGGGGTCTATAACAAGCGGCAACAGTGGGAGACATATTTATGGAAAGGTGGATTCTTCAAAGTAGAAGCTCGACCTGTTTGGGCACAGACCTGGATAGCATGACAGAACTCTGCAGGCTGTCTCTGCAGTAGATTGCAACTCCACCCCCTTTGGCATTTCTATCTTTTTTTGTTCAGATTTTGGAGGGGATTTGTTTTTGCAGATCTTTTATTCATGTTCAAAATTGATCAAAGGGCCAGTCCAAATGAATAAACGGTCCAGATCTGGCCAGCGGGCCCTCAGTTGAATAGCCCTGCTTTATGTCTACCATGTTCAATTTAGCTTTTGAGGATACAATATATACTAAGCAAAAATATAAACGCAACATGTAAAGTGTTGGTCCTATGTTTCATGAGCAGAAACGAAAAATCCCAGACATTTTCCTTACATAAAAAATGCTTATTTCTCTCAAATTTTGTGCACACATTTGTTTTACATCCCTGTTAGTGAGCATTTGGGAGTGCATTCTGATGAAGACCATCAAAGATAAGTGAATATTTATAATTTTATTTCTGACTTCTGTTGACTCCAACATGGCGGATATATGTTTGGGTTGTTTTGGTCTCTGAGCGCCGTACTCAGATTATTGCATGGTTTGCTTTTTCCGTAAAATTTTTAAAAAATCTCACACAGCGATTGCATTAAGGAGAAGTATATCTTTAATTCTGTGAATAACAGTTGTATCTTTTATCAATGTTTATTATGAGTATTTCTGTAAATTGATGTGGCTCTCTGAAAAATCACCAGATGTTTTGGAAGCAAAACATTAACTGAACGTAAACTGAGATTTTTGGATATAAATATGGACTTTATCGAACAAAACATACATGTATTGTGTAACATGATGTCCTATGAGTCATCTGATGAAGATCATCAAAGGTTAGTGATTAATTTTATCTATATTTCTGCTTTTTGTGACTCCTCTCTTTGGCTGGAAAAATGGCTGTGTGTTTTTGTGACTTGGCTCTGACCTAACATAATCATATATTGTGCTTTCACTGTAAAGCCTTTTTGAAATCGGACACGATGGGTAGATTAACAAGAAGTTTCTTTCATTTGATGTATTGCACTTGTTAATGTTTGAAAGTTACATATTTCTGGAACCCCTTAGCCGTTAATCTTAAAACATATTATTGGCAGCCTTAATACATTCTTTTAGACTATTTTAGTACCAAGCCATCGTGAATTTAAGATGCCTAAAATAATTTTGTCATAAGAAATGTAGGTCTAATTGATCTATCATTGGTTTGACTAGGTCACTGCAACAACGTATTTAGACTATCTCGACAAGTAAAAGCCTAATTTTATTCAAAGCGCTCTCATTTTCAGCACCTTGGACAGCGGTTTTAGGCTACATGGGAGTCGCTGATTTGCTCTCAATTTGACGGCAGCGCGTCCCTGTAAAACGTGTAGGCTGGCTACTCGACTAATATTTTTCATTATACACTGGGCTTTATTAAATTGAGTTAATAATGTAGTAAATGAAACCCACAACAACTTGTGCTTAGCCTACAACTTCACCCAAATACAATAACACACGGACGTTTCCTTTAGTTGCAAATCAAATTCCTCGAGGACAAAACAACATATAGCTCAAGTCAGAAACAACAAGTGATTTCCCCCCGCAGGTGTATCAACCTCGGGGTATAATTGGGATTAGCTAAATACACGTCATCCCTCTCAGACAACACACTGTGCGCCGAAGAATATTTTTAGACTGGATTTAGAGAAAGAGGAGCCGGTCAAGTGTTTTCTCAGAGGAAGCACCTTTGTGTCTTAGCAAGTAGAGAGCGCGCAGCTCCGTGTATGTCTCGACAGCTGGAACGTTCGGACAACAAAATGTCAGCCAATAATGCTTTTCAAATTGCTAATATTCAATGGAAGAATAACAATTTTACCATGTCGAATAAAGACCCACCTTTCTCGGATCAAGGGGAGACCATTATAGGAGTATACCTGCTGGTGCTAGGTGGGAGAACTTTCTTATGCAGTTGTTATTTATATATATATTTTATATATATTTTGTTGGAATGTAATTTCGTTTTTAAAATGTAGCTTTGCTTTTATGATGCAAATACTTTATTTAGTTTTGCTTTCATGGCAAAATAATCTGGAAATATGTCACTAATGGCTAGTTACTACTTCATAATTGATATTTTATTACCTAAACGTTAGGGTAGGATGAATGACAGTAGTTTTTACTAATTTACAACAGCAAAAAAAGAATCCAGAGAGTTGTCTACATTTATCTTGTTCTTTTTTTTACTCTACCATATTTTGATATCGCAATAAACAACGATTGGATGAAGAGTTCGATTGCACTGCAGAATACAAATCACCAATAACAGAAACCGTTGTTAATGGTTTGTTATACTACTGTTACTGTCAGAGTAGTGTATGGGCAACGGTTAGTGGGTTTGGTGCTATAAGTAGCCCAGGACAAAGCGGGGTGACTCCTGCAACCATTCAGATACTGTCTAAGCCGTGGAAATCGTCAATCAAGAAAGAATGGCAGCCAGCTAATCTGACGTTCTTTAAGAGAGGGCAGAAAGACGTGTAAACAACGTGTCTTAGCAAGTAGACCTGAGATGACCTGTTAATTGGCGCAAATGTATTTGCATTGATTTCATTTGATCCTGATTTTTGAAATCAATAGTGTGACTGTCATTTCAGTTACAGGATAGGTAGGCTACCTATCCTGTAAATACCTACTATTAGCCCTAAAGGAAATTTCATGAAGGAAGGTTTTATGCTAATTTGAGTATTTGAATATGCAGTGTTTGAAGAGAGGTCAGCAGGGTTAAAATGACAGATGAGGCACTTTGTCACCTCAATGCATCACACTGCTTTATGAGCCTCATTTTGTATGGTGTGACTACAATTCCATTACATTTCACAAAACTGACAAGGCCTTTGCTCATAGGTACTTTGGGACACACTGGTAATAGATGTGGTGAGTTTCCCTCTATGTAATGTTTTTAGCTTCTGGAACAGAGCTATATAACACCAATCAGTTAGCATGCCAATGTTTTATTTCCTCATCAGGTTGGCTGTCGTGGTTTGGCAACAGTATTGTGATCTTCGTCCTGTACAAGCAGCGTGCGTCGCTGCAGCCCACGGACTATCTCACCTTTAACCTGGCCATCTCCGATGCCAGTATTTCCGTCTTCGGCTACTCACGGGGGATCCTGGAGATCTTCAATGTGTTCCGGGACAACGGATACTTGGTTACCTCGATCTGGACATGTCAGGTAGGCAATGAGGGTGTCTGGTTGGAGGGGGGAAAGTTGTTTTGAGAAGTGAGATGCTTCACATTTGTATTGTATGTGAATGGTAATGTGTTGCATCTGTAGCATGTGCCATCCTACTGCAGGATCTGATACTATACTCACTCACTGCAATACTCACAAGACACAGACATTTACCGCCATCCCATAAAACATGGCATGATTGGACAGGACTTTAGTAGTTCAGGTCTCCTGGGAGGTGACGTCACTGTGAGATGCTAACTTCGCCATCCTCTACACAAATGTCAAATACACAAACAAGACAACGTACCTTTACGATTTGCAAAAACACTGCTCTATGGCTTAGTTCCCATTGCCAGTTCTTTATCATTTCCTGCTAATTGCCTAGTTAAGAATATCAATGGTCCACTCAGAATGGAGACTTATTAAAAATAACACAATGGATAAAGCATAGAAATGTGTTGAAACAGATCATTATATACACTACACTACAATGGTTCTTTGGGGGGAGGGGGGATGGTCCTTTCTATAATTAGCTTGGTTACGAATAGAATATTAACAATGGGTGCTTTGGACAGTTGATCATTAATTCAATCAAAAGTAGCGTGTTGGCACATTCATCACGTTAAGTGATGATGATTAGTTACCTTGAAGCAGTGAGAGGGTGGTTTTACAAGGTGTCACAAAGGCATTATATTGCTAACTACAGCACAGGAGAAAAGGTCTGTAGGCTTTACCTGAAGTAATATAATGTTAGCACTATCTTAGGGGGGAATAAGAATGCTTTTGCCACACCAACAGCCAAACATAGATGGATGGTTAAGGTTTGGTACATGCTTATAGCATTTGATTAAAGAGGAAGCGTGATTTGCACAAGGGCTAATATCAATCAATTTACCACATGGGTTTTTGTTTTAGTGCACAATGTGAGAAAATGCCACCTTAAAAAAAATGAATGCAATGTCTGTGAAATTACAAAGTTATCCCTGTTGTATTTGTATCAAACTTGTTAACACAACAACAGTGTGTGTGTGTGTGTTTTAATGTTAATTACAGTTATTTCCCCAAGCAGGTGTTGCTGCTTGTTTGGGACAAACCGTAGTTGAATAATGTCCAACTAACACTGAACAATAATCTTTTCATTTACTATTGGCCAATGCTAAAAACAATGAGAAAACATCCAAATGAAAACAAACTAAGAGGAGAGACAGAAATGATTTTTTTTTAAAGACTGAGATAAATAAAATATATTTATTAAGTAATAGGGCAGAGAGGGCAGATGAGGAGAGTTTCTTCTAATAAAGAAAAGTGGTCCTGAGGTCAGCAGACATTGAATGCTTGATTATAGAATGTCTGGGTCAGAGTAAGGTGAGAGAGTTGTCAAAGATGAGATTCCGGACTATAGGATAAGTGTACCTATTAAGCCCACCAAAATCTTAAGTTTAGATATTTCTAACATATACGTGCCCTAATTGTTTTACGAAAAGTGGAGATAATATGAAAGATTAATCTCTCATTTGAAATTGTATTACTTGATTTATACCATTTGTTAATATAAGAGAAAAATATTTGATAAAATATGTGGAAAGTCCGGACTGGGTTTAATGGGTACTAAATGTACCCTTTAAGCCTATGGGTGTTCCAAATAAGCCCACCTCTAAAATAATCCATTTAAATATATTTCCTAATGCTGAAAACTTACAAACTGATATATCTTATGTAAACTTAAATTATAGTAATCTCCCCTAAAGTTATTAAAATAAACTGATCATTACTATTCATTATGGGTGTAGCACTCATAAAAGCGGGTGTTCAATAGTATCCGCATAGAACAATGTGTACCCAGGCTTTTGTTCATGCCAACCGGTACACACCTGATTCGACTAATCAACTAATCATAGACTTCAACCAAGACTTGACAAGTTGAGTCAGTGATACTGCTTGGTGAGAACAAAACATGCACCCTCGCCGGCCCTCTGTGGATAAGACGCCATGCACAAAGACCATAATTACAAACAACTTTAAATGAATTACCTGAAAGCTGGTTCACATTTGCTGTAGTCTTATTCTTGTTCGTTAGTTCAACTTGTCTTCCTAAAGCCTGTGTGAAGACAGTTTCAAATTTCCCTCTCTACTGTTATATTAAAGGTACACGTGGTCAACCCAAATATAGAAAAAACTGGATGAATGATGGACAATATGACAATGCCCCTGGCTCTAAGTGCATAAACAGTCATCCAATAGTCATCTTCTTGTCCCTCATTTGTTTCCATTTTTGTCCAATACTTCTAGATCTTCCATCCCTGATATCCTTCAACCCTGATCTTATTCTTCTCTCTCTGCATCAATGACTATCTGTCCACTCCAAACGTCTTGGAGAGAGTATAGAGGTTTTTAATTGTTCTTAATTGTTTTTCATCTTTGTAAATGAAACCATGAATAGATGCATGAGATGCATACATTTAATTTGAGTATTTTAATGAAAATAAATCTGAAGAAAAAACACTTATGTTCAGGTTCATTGATTATTAGGGATATCAACACACAATCTCCATGTGTTTCAATGCAAACCAGGCTACTGGGCTTTTTTGGAACAGTGATTTATGGTTAAAAAAAAATTAAAAAAATAAAAAGACAATAGCAAAGTTCAGTCATAAAATATTTGGAAACCAATGGTTTGGGGTATAAGTATGCACTATAGACTACAATAATATGTGACGTTAGTATTGATCATATTGAACAATATTATTTTATTTTACATTCTGTTTAGAGCGAGTGATTGTTGTGCTACTGTACCCTTCAAGCCCACCTGAGATAAATGTCAAATTTACAAAAAAGGCAACCATGTATAACAATGCAAGGTTTATTTAACAGTAAAATAAGACTAAATTCATAAAAAATGTGAGCTGTTGAGTGCTTAAGATCTATTATATCGTTGTGGTTCACCAAGTTGTGTTGCTACTGTATTGACTGACATGTGGTACGACTGGTTGCATGAAAAACCCATATTTTCAATTGGCAATAAATAGTCATTAATACCTATGTAGTATGCTATCATATATCAACACATATCAACACATATCATATCAACATATATCAATTAATATCTTAATTTTACATTAAGTGTGATCACTTATCTGAGAAGGTACAGAAAATGTAACAAAAAAAGGTGTATCAGAGTCACATCCACACCAAAGTTTTTTTGCAGTTTTGAAATTGACAACTAGTAAGAACTTACACATACATGTCTGTCACGCCTTCCGCCGAACTCTGCTCCTTCTCCTTGTTCGGGTGGCGCACGGCGTTTGACGTCACCGGCTTTCTAGCCATCGCCACTCCATTTTTCATATTTCCATTTGTTTTGTCTTGTTCCATACACACCTGGTTTTCATTCCCTAACCACACTGCATGTATTTAGTCCTCTGTTCCCCTCCATGTCTTTGTGTGAACTTGTATTTATGTTATGTGGGTATTGTTACACGCCATACTTTTTGTTTATTTTCGTGTTTGGGCACATTTATGTACTTTTGTGCTTTCGTTGGACCAGAATAAAAAGTGTGCCTGTTCACTACACTCTGCTCCTGCACCTCCAGTACACACTATCAATAACTTAATAAATGTCTGATTGTCTTAGAATAAAAACTGGTATGGAAATAACAATCAGATGAATTGGTTGAAACATTAAAAACCAGGAAATGTATATATTATTTTTTTTAAATCCAAAATTGGAAGTGGGTTTAATGGGTACGTACGTGAGCTTAATGGGTTTGCTTACCCTAATAAGGAGCAAGTAAAATGCATGATAGGACATGAACTCTGGCATGTAACTACTTTCCAACCAGACCTGGGTTCAAATACATGTGTATTTGAGTGTTTGGTATTTAAAATACACAGGAAAAAGTGTATTTTTATTTTTTTAAATAAACAGCTCAAAACAAGTACTTTTATTGAAGTATTTGAATTGTTATTTGTAAAAGCCAAATCTACCAAATTGTATTTGAGAGTATTTTCAAATACTTTCCAAGTGTATTTCCAAATACATAAAAATATTAAACTACTTGCCTTTTCAAATAAGATATATCTGAATTACTTACTTCAAATGTATGTAAAAAGGAGTTTAGATATTTGAAATAGCATTTGAACGCAGGTTTGTTTCCAATTATGGAGAAACCCCATTTGCAGAAAATGCTATGTTGCTTGAAGCATCCCACCAGGTGTTTTTTTAAAGTATGGTCCAAGATTTTTCCTCCAATAGACATATGCATGGTCCTCCAAAGTGTATCTGACCGTGAGGCAAAAGTGAATGGGGCTTGGATGTAAATATATTAGATTAAGTAATCTGATCAGTCAAAGTACATTGGCTCCTGTCTCTACTAGGAAGATACATTTAAGTTAATTTGGTAGAAGCTGTTGATCTTGATCAGACATACTTCACCACTGCTAACCATAGCTGTGATGGACTGATCTATAACTCCAGTCAATGTAGCTAGATCAGCTCTTCTGTGTTCTGGCAATACAAGTGTTCATCCTGGTGAACTGAAAACTGAACAACCAGGAGAAGGATTTGGCAAAGTAGAGAGGAGCCCTATTCACACAAAATCAGTAATTGGTTAATGATGGATTTGTTAAGTACGTGAACCCAAACAAGTATTCAACAGCAGGATACTTGTTTTCAACTTGATTTTCTGAGTGATTGGAGTCCTTCAACTTTTGCAAGTGGATGTCTGTTTTTTTTTCTACTGTATTTGTTTTGAGATTCTCTTCCCTACAGCTTCCCCCTCTAAGCATCTCTAACAGTATTGTTGGTCTTTCCCAGGTGGACGGCTTCTTCACCTTGGTCTTCGGCCTCAGCAGCATCAATACTTTGACTGTCATCAGTGTCACAAGATACATCAAGGGATGCCATCCGAGTAAAGGTAAGACACTGTGACACGACCTTAACCTTTAATGGTCATCTCAATAATTCCAATAAAGTTGGAAGAAAAATGGCTAGATGTTCTGGTCAGATGCAATGATCTTGTGGGAGCCTTTCTTTGAACTTTGAACTCTTTTCCTTTACCTAGCTCACTGCATAACCAACACAACCATAGGCATGTGCCTAATATTCATCTGGATGGGGGCTGTGTTCTGGTCGGGAGCGCCCCTTCTGGGCTGGGGGAGTTACACAGGTGAGATAAACATGGCTAGTAATCATGTGACATACTATTTGATACAGGGCCACTTACTTGTGTTAGGTTCTTGTAACATTCTGGTTGGGCAACATTTTCAAGATTTGTATGTGCACAATGACGACAAAAAAAGAATAGCAAGTTGCTATCTAAAATATTAGTAGAAGAAAATCTTTAAACAAGAACTGACCACATTTTGACATATGTGGACCTTTTTTCACACTTACCCCGAGTTTTTAAAGGGCCAAAATAGAGGAAATTCTTACATTTTAAACTATCTTCACCTGAACAAATATTTTAAAAATGCCAACAAAGAAACGCATGAAGGTAAAAAAAAAAATGGTGCATCTCAAACTCCTCCTTCTTTTAGATCGCGGTTATGGAACGTGTGAAATCGACTGGGCCAAAGCCAACTACTCCACCGTCTACAAGTCCTACATCATCTCCATCCTCATCTTCTGCTTCTTTGTCCCCGTGCTGGTCATGCTCTTCACCTACGTGTCCATCATCAACACGGTGAAGAGAGGCAACGCCATGGCCGCTGAGGGAGACCTGACCGAAAGGCAGAGAACGATTGAAAGGGACGTCACAATTGTGAGTAGAATTCAAATCAAATCAACGTTTATTGGTCATGGACAAAGATTTGCAGGTGTTATCAGCAGGTGCGGCGAAATGCTTATGTTACTAGCTCCAAGAGTGCAGTAAGAATGTCTCACAAATGGCCTCCCGAGTGGAGCAGTGGCCCTAGGCACTGCGTCGCAGTGCTAGCTGTGCCACTAGAGATCCTGGTTCGAGTCCAGGCTCTGTCGCAGCAGGCCGCAACCACGAGACCCATGGGGCGGCGCACAATTGGCCCAGCGTCGTCTGGGTTAAGGGAGGGTTTGGCCGACAGGGATGTTCTTGTCCCTTCGTGCACTAGCGACTCCTGTGGCGGGCTGGACGCAATGCAGTGTTTCCTCCAACACATTGGTGCTTCCGGGTTAAGTGGTCATCGCAGTCATTGTGTCAAGAAGCAGTGCAGCTTGGCTGGGTTGTGTTTCGGAGGACGTATGGCTCCCAACCGTTGCCTCTCCCGAGTCCGTACGGGAGTTGCAGCGACGGGACAAGACTGTAACTATGAACTGGGTACCACGCAATTGGGGAGGAAAAAGGTGTAAAAAATAAATATATTAAAAAGAAATTAAAAAGAATGTCTCGCAGATACAATTCAAAAATCTAAACAAGAAGTGACAGAGTGAGTCCAATAAACAATCCAGAGTAGATATTAGATATGATATTAGAGTGAGCATGTGTCAGAGTCCCAAAAAATTGCAGATGTACAAACAATACTACATATAGATCAAGCGTTAAACGATGGGTTATGATCTAACAGTCATCCTAACTTTTGTTTTCTCCAAGGTATCCATTGTCATCTGCACAGCATTCATCCTGGCGTGGTCGCCGTACGCCGTGGTCTCCATGTGGTCGGCCTGTGGCTTCCACATACCCAGCCTCACCAGCATCTTCACCCGCCTCTTTGCCAAGTCGGCCAGCTTCTACAACCCGCTCATCTACTTCGGCCTCAGCTCCAAGTTCCGCAAGGACGTCGCCGTCTTGCTGCCCTGCACTGGCGATGGCAAGGACACGGTCAAGCTCAAGCGTTTTAAGCCGAAAGGCGATGCTCACCAGGGCTCTGGAAGAGGCAATGGACTCAAAGCACCTCCTCATCACCCGAAGGAGATGAAGTATGCCCCTGGCAATCCGTATCCGCTGACAGCGATTAAGGCCTCCTCAAGCCCAGATTCGGGAGTGGGGAGCCACCCCTGTACTCCTCCTCCTCCCGCCAACAAGGAGATGTTCTTTATCGAAGTGCCCCATCTGTCTGATGGGCCAGAGTGGGAATGCGACAGACTCTAAGAACAATACGTTTGTTTTTTTGTGTTACTTTTTTATTTAAAAACACATGGGAATTTACTTACACAAATCAAATTGACTTTGATTCGTGTAAGTATGTACACCTGTTGATGCAATTTGTTATTTTCTTAATTAATTGTGTTTATACTTTTTCTATTCAAAGGGAACAAGTTCAAAGATGCAACATCAATCAATACTCATTCTGTCACTCTTCAAATAAATTCCTGTCCAACATAATAATTCAACCCCATTAGCAAACATAGGAGAAGACATGACAGAAATGTAAGTGTATTTCTTCTGAAAATGCTCTGAGATGCTCAGCTCACACATAGGCAACTTTACTTGAGGAAGGCACGTCTTCATGGGCTGACTTGTTTTCATCCAAAAATGATCTTTCTCTTCCCCCATCATTCCAAAAAACTCCACACAAACCAACTTTACCTCAGATAGGACATGTACCATAAGAAACAGTTGAAGTGAATTAAAGTGCCATTAAACTTTGATAGGCTACAATACCCAAAGAGAACTGTACTAATAGAAGAAGAAAGAAGCGGATACTTCTAAATGCCGCTGCTATACGCTCACGCGTGGGACACCTGTCGGTTTAGAACGACGCAATCCATTCCACTCGCGCAATCTACTATCAAAGGCGACCGACTGCAAGGTTGATTGTGCCAACGAGGAAGTTGTAGACTGCTTTATTAAGGAGTCTAAATCAAGTCGGACGTTGGAAAGAGGGAGAAAGACAAAAAAATGAATTGAAAGTGTCTTTGATACTCCACAGGACAACAGGTTGGCAGATTTCATTTTTGCTTTCTTTATCGTCATGCTTCCTTCAACTTTTTTCATGACGCATCACATGGGGATGATTTCTGTATTTTCCTTTAAGGAGCCAACCGTTACTCCTTAAGGTCCAAGGACCTTGTACACTGAACTAAAATATAAACACTTCATACAACAATTCATACCATTATACTGAGTTACAGTTCATATAAGGAAATCAGTCTCGTGAAATTAATAAATTATGCCTTAATCTACCGATTTCACGTGACTGGGAATACAGATATGCATCTGTTGGTCACAGATAACTTTAAGAAAGGGTAGGTGCGTGGATCAGAAAACCAGTCAGTATCTGGTGTGACCACCATTTGCCTCATGCAACACATCTCATTCTCATAGAGTTGATCAGGCCGTTGATTGTGGCCTGTGGAATGTTGTCCCACCCCTCTTCAATGGCTGTGCGAAGTCGCTAGATATTGGCGGGAGCTGGAACCCTCAATGGGTGACATGTCTGGTGAGTATGCAGGCCATGGAGGAACGGGGACATTTTTAGCTTCCAGGAATTGTGTACGACATGGGGCCTTGCGACATGGAGACGTGCATTATCATGCTGAAACATGAGGTGATGGTGGCAGATGAATGGCTCGACAATGGACCTCAGGATCCCAGCACGTTAAAATTTCCATCAATAAAATGAAATTGTGTTTGTTGTGCGTAGCTTATGCCTGCCCATACCATAACTCCACCACCACCATGGGGCTCTCTGTTCACAATGTTGACATCAGCAAACCACTCGCCCACACGACGCCTTACACGTGGTTTGCAGTTGTGAGGCTGGTTGGACAGACTGCCAATTTCTCTAAAACAACGTTTGAGGCATTCAATTCTCTGCCAACAGCTCTCGTGGACATTCCTGCAGTCAGCATGCCAATTGCACGCTCACTCAAAACTTGAGACATCTGTGGCATTGTGTTGTGTGACAAAACGGCACATTTTAGAGTGGCCTTTTATTGTCCCCAGCACAAGGTGCACCTGTGTAATGATCATGCTGTTTCATCAGCTTCTTTATATTTCACACCTGTCTTGTGGATGGATAATCTTGGCAAAGGAGAAATACTCAGCAACAGGGATGTAAACATGTTTGTGCACAACATTTTTGTGCGTATGGAACATTTCTAGGATCTTTTATTTCAACTCATGGAACATGGGACCAACATTTTACACGTGGAGTTTATATTTTTGTTCGGTTTACGATATCTTCAGAGGTATGTTCTGGCAGCCAAAACAGTCAAAATACTCCTTCTAAAGGTGAATCGATTTAAATTACGATACGATTCTAGAAACATAACCCTTTACTTTCATATCACATCTAAATGCAAAATATACAGTAACTGTATACTGTTTATCACAGTTGAAGCCGATAGTATTTTTCAATGACCACACATTTCTGGCAACCTTCATCCTTTACACATAGGTGTTCGGCGCATACTCGATAGCTAATTAGTACAGGTGGTACCTCTGTCTGCCGTCTGTCCTCCGTAATCACGCGCTGCAACATGGATATACAGTATGGCGTGTGGGATTAATAAGTCTAACCCTATAAAGGTGTGTATCAATGTATCCTTTTGTTTTTATATTTTATTTTCTCGTAGATATGAAAGATACGGTCCTTATGTTTCCAAAACCTTACTGCAAGCGATGCCTGTTAACAAAACTCCCCCATACATACTCCCCTGTCCAATGACTCTTATGTGTAATGAAATGGAACTGAGAGTCATGATCAAAGTCATGTAAGACAAGTGCGGACTATGAAAGCATTGCATTGCCTACTAAAAGCACTATAAGTGCTTTTCCTGTTTTTCCATGTTGATTCCAACATGGCGCCGACAGAGATGGTCACCTCGCTTCGCGTTCTTAGGAAACTATGCAGTATTTTGCTTTTTTTTAATGTATTATTTCTTACACTGTTACCCCAGGAAATCTTATTAGATACAGCCGGGAAGAACTATTGGATATAAGAGCATCGTCAACTTACCAACATTACGACCAGGAATACGACTTTCCGGAAGCGGATCCTCTGTTTGGACCACCACCCAGGCCAATGGTTCGGATCCCAGTAGGCGACACAAAACAACGTCGCTGCAGAAGGGGCAGACGGAGCGGTCTTCCGATCAGGCTCCGAAGATGGGCACATCGCTCACGAGTTTACTAATCTCTGTTTCACAGAAACATGGCTCACTTGGGATACATTATCAGAGTCGATACCCGTGAAACATGGCTCACTTGGGATACATTATCAGAGTCGATACAGCCACCTGCTTGGGGTCCATTTGGAAGACCCATTTGCGACCAAGCTGTAACAGATGTTGCCTCAGTATAGCCACATAATGTTCCTTCCTCATGATGCCATCTATTTTGTGAAGTGCACCAGTCCCTCCTGCAGCAAAGCACCCCCACAACATGATGCTGCCACCCCCGTGCTTCAAGGTTGGGATGGTGTTCTTCAGGTTGCAAGCCTCCCCCTTTTCCCTCCAAACATAACAATGGTCATTATGGCCAAACAGTTCTATTTTTGTTTTATCAGACCAGAGGACATTTCTCAAAAAAGTACGATCTTTGTCCCCATGTGCATTTGCAAACCGTAGTCTGGCTATTTATGGAGGTTAAGAGCAGGGGCTTCTCCCTTGCCGAGCGGCTTTTCAGGTTATGTTTGATATAGGACTCGTTTTACTGTGGATTTAGATACTTTTGAACTTGTTTCCTCCAGCATCTTCAGAAGGTCCTTTGATGTTGTTCTGGGATTGATTTGCACTTTTCGCATCAAGGTACGTTCATCTCTAGGAGACAGAACATGTCTCCTTCCTGAGCGGTGTGATGGCTGCGTATTCCCGTGGTGTTTATACTTGCCTACTATTGTTTTTACAGAGGAACATGGCGTTTGGAAATTTGCTCCCGAGGATGAACCAGTCTACAATTCTTTTCTGAGGTCTTGGCTGAATTCTTTTGATTTTCCCATGATGTCAAGCAAAGAGGCACTGAGTTTGAAGGTAGGCCTTGAAATACATCCACAGGTACACCTCCAATTGACTCAAACGATGTCAATATGCCTATCAGAAGCTTCTAAAGCCATGACATAATTTTATGGAATTTTCCAAGCTGTTTAAAGGCACAGTCAACATAGTGTATGTAAACTCCTGAACCACTGGAATTGTGATACAGTGAATTACAGTGGAGCATAAAAGTATTTAGTCAGCCAACAATTGTCCATGTTTCCCACTTAAAAAGATGAGAGAGGCCTGTAATTTTCATCATAGGTACACTTCAACTATGACAGACAAAATGAGGAAACAAAATCCAGAAAATCACATTGTAGGATTTTTCATGAATTTATTTGCAAATTATGGCGGAAAATAAGTATTTGGTCAGTAACAAAAGTTTATCTCAATACCCTTTGTTGGCAATGACAGAGGTCAATCGTTTTCTGTAAGTCTTCACAAGGTTTTCCCATACTGCTGCTGGTATTTTGGCCCATTCCTCAATGCAGATCTCCTCTAGAGCAGTGATGTTTTGGGGCTGTTGCTGGGCAACACCAAAGATTTTCTATGGGGTTGAGATCTGGAGACTGGCTAGGCCACTCCAGGACCTTGAAATACTTCTTACGAAGACACTCCTTCGTTGCCCGGGCGGTGTGTTTGGGATCATTGTCATGCTGAAAGACCCAGCCACGTTTAATCTTCAATGCCCTTGCTGATGGAAGGAGGTTTTCACTCAAAATCTCACGATACATGGCCCCATTCATTCTTTCCTTTACACAGATCAGTCGTCCTGGTCCTTTGCAAAAAAACAGCCCCAAACGCATGATGTTTCCACCCCCATGCTTCACAGTAAGTATGGTGTTCTTTGGATGCAACTCAGCATTCTTTGTCCTCCAAACACGATGAGTTGAGTTTTTACCAAAAAGTTATATTTTGGTTTCATCTGACCATATGGCATTCTCCCAATCTTCTTCTGGGTCATCCAAAGGCTCTCAAGCAAACTTCAGACGGGCCTGGACATGTACTGGCTTAAGCAGGGGGACATGTCTGGCACTGCAGGATTTGAGTCCCTGGCGGCGTAGTGTGTTACTGATGGTAGGCTTTGTTACTTTGGTCCCAGCTCTCTGCAGGTCATTCACTAGGTCCCCCCGTGTGGTTCTGGGATTTTTGCTCACCATTCTTGTGATCATTTTGACCCCACGGGGTGAGATCTTGCATGGAGCCCCAGATCCAGGGAGATTATCAGTGGTCTTTTATGTCTTCCATTTCCTAATAATTGCTCCCACAGTTGATTTCTTCAAACCAAGCTGCTTACCTATTGCAGATTCAGTCTTCCCAGCCGGGTGCAGGTCTACAATTTTGTTTCTGGTGTCCTTTGACAGCTCTTTGGTTTTGGCCATAGTGGAGTTTGGAGTGTGACTGTTTGAGGTTGTGGACAGGTGTCTTTTATACTGATAACAAGTTCAAACAGGTGTCATTAATACAGGTAACGAGTGGAGGACAGAGGAACCTCTTAAAGAAGAAGTTACAGGTCTGTGAGAGCCAGAAATCTTGCTCGTTTGTAGGTGACCAAATATTTATTTTCCACCATATTTTGCAAATAAATTAATTCATTTTCTCATTTTGTCTGTCATAGTTGAAGTGTATCTATGATGAAAATTACAGGCCTCTCTCATCTTTTTAAGTGGGAGAACTTGCACAATTGGTGGCTGACTAAATACTTTTTTGCCCCACTGTATAAGTGAAATAATCTGTCTGTAAACAATTGTTGGAGAAATTACTTGTGTCATTCACAAAGTAGATGTCCTAACCGACTTGCCAAAACTATAGTTTGTTAACAAGAAATTTGTGGAGTGGTTGAAAAACGAGTTTTCATGACTCCAACCTACGTGTATGTAAACTTCTGAATTCAACTGTACGTCACAGTAGTGACAAATAGTACCTGCCACCTAGAATAACAGTCAGTGTTATCAACTATTTATGTACTTATCCTCCATTGGACATGAATATTCTTCCATAGGATGGATGCTAAAGTGTATAGTCTGGCTGGGGTCATACATTTGAACAAACTCCCCTATACCAGGGATTAAATATACCGTTTTTTTGTGTGCTAAAAAAAGTGGGCTCACCCTGCAGACACACTAGACTGTTCCTGCTTTCTGTGATTCCTCAAATGGGTAAAGAAGAGAGTCATTACTACAATTCTTCAAAACTTTCCAATTGTTAATACACGCAATGTACGTAAACCTGTATACGCTTTATGCCATAATTCAGTAGAATGCAAACAGACTCCAGTACACCTCAGGTCTTCAAGGATTATTTAGCCTGATATTGGAGCTTGCTGTAATGTCTGCAACAGACAGTTTACTAGTCTAGACCACGGTTAAGTTAAGATTGTTTCTTTCTGTGGGGATATTACATCACTTGCGTCGTGAGAAGTCGTGACATGTTCTTTCTCCCACATATTGGTTCAACTGAAGAGGTTCCAAACCGCCTTGGACCTGTTTCAACTCTGCAGTGGTGATGTACAGGACAGTCCTCAGCTCTGTTTGTGTCTGTCGGTGTCCTTTCGGAAATCACATTACCCATTTAATCTCCTCCATCACCATACATTACAGATTACAGGACCACACACAGAAAGCTTTGAACCAAATGCGTCCGGTTGAATTGAATTTAGCCTGATCTGTTGGGGGTTCAGTGGGAGTTGAAGCAGGTGATCAACCTGTTTCAACTTATATTAGAGAGAAGAAAAATCGAGCTTATATTGAAGGGTTGTACATTAACCAGCTGTCACTTAGCATTTTGGGTGAGGTGTCGCTGCCACCGTAGCCATCAATCGACATATTTCACACACAGCATATGATTATAGTGGAATTTGCCTTAAACCTCAGTGACAACAGCAGTAATGTGCACATTTGATTGATTTCCAACACATGTAAATACTCATTGTACATATTCATTATGGCCCTTTAAGTTAAAGCTCCACAAGTGTTTAAACAAAGTTTACTCACAAATATTCCATTGACATTGGTTGATTAAACTGAAATTTACAACCAACTTCTATGGCTTGTTTTAAAAATAGCGATATTTTGGAGAGGATTTAATTTTCAAATAACCAAAAGTTAGAGGTTGTAATCTGAATAAAGGGAAAAAGCCATTCTTGAACATGGGGTGAGACATTCATAGTTCGGATTTAAGTATAACTTTTCTATGACTGACGACTTTAGTGAGAGGTATAATGCTTTAATATTTAATATTTTCTGCCCTCCAAATTCATATACATTATATAAATTGGTCCATTTAATTTTGCCTGCTTTGCTGTTCCAAATAAAATTGAATATTTTTTGCTCATATCATTTAGAGACCATACGCAAATAGGTCAAGTAGGATATGGCTAAAGAGTTAATCAGGGAAATTTTTCCACGAATAGACGTATTTTTCTTTCCATGGTAGCAAGATCTTATCTATTTTTGCTAACTTTCTATTAACATGTATTGTAGTGAGATCATTTCTTTCTCTCGGGAAATGTATACCGAGTGTGTCCACATCACCGTTAGACCATTTTACTGGTAATCTACACGGTAATGTAAAAGTACAAAACATTTTTGTTGATCCAATGCGTAATATCGTACAATTACCATAATTTGGTTGTAATCCAGAGAAGTTAGAACAAGTATCTAGTTCCTATATAAACCTGTGGAAGGATCCAAGTTGTGGATTCAAAAGAAAACAATCATCAGCGTACAATGACACCTTTTGTTTTGAACCTTTTGATTTGAACACCTTGATATTATTGTTGGATCTGATTTTAATAGCTAACATTTTGATGACCATAATAAATCCATATGCCTACAGTGGATAACCTTGTTTTTGTCCTCTTGACAGTTGAACTCTTTCTGAGAAATAACCATTATTTACTATTTTACAGTCAGGGTTACTGTAAAATAACTTTAACCTATTTCATAAGAGATTCTCCAAAATTGAAATATTCCAGGCATTTATATATAAATTCCAGACGTACTTTATCTAAAGCCGTTTCAAAGTAAGCTATAAATACCAGACCTGGTTTCCCAAATCTTTCATAGCGTTCTATTGTTTTTAGTACTTGTCGTATATAATCTCCACTTTATCATCCATGTAAAAAACCTGTTTGATTAGGATGAATAATATCCGACAATACCTTTTTTAATTCAATGCGCTATGCATTTTGCATTACAACTAGGGATGCACGATATATCGGTAAGCATATCGGAATCGGCCGATATTAGCTAAAATGCCAACATTGGCATCGGCCCGATGTCTAGTTTAACGCCGATGTGCAAAACCAATTTCAAAGCTGACGTGCATACCTATATAACCTAGGTAGATGACGTAATGACTCCACGACAAATATAATGCTACACATGCAACACAGCATTCCTAACCTAGCCCACAAAAGGGCTGCAGTTCAAACTCATAAAAGACACACCCTCGTCCACTTACCCTCGCCTTATGCACATCTTGGAGGGCGGTCCAAATGATTAGCCAAGCAAAGGAAGTTTGCAACGTAAGCCCCTCAGCCCTCGTTTTTAGTCGAGTTTGCAAATGTACAATTATGTTCAATCCGGGGCCTGAAACTCCCCATAATTCAACTCGCAACGATTGTACATCCACTAAGAGAAGTCAACCAAACCTTAAAAACAACATCAATGGAGAAGTCAACATACAAGTGTAAGTAAAAATGAATGTAATACGTTTAGAAATTGTGCTACTAATGCACATGACGGCACAAAAACAACTCATAAAAATAATGATGTTTCTGTTTGGTTAGCTTTTGGAAATTGTAGAAATAAAGCAATAAAGCAGATTAATTTGCTCGCTATCATACAGTAGGTGTATATTAATAATTATATAGTTAATACAAGTATACATGCAATCATACTCCCCTTAGGGCTGTCAAACAGACTTCAAACAGACCCATATGGGCCCTGGTCAAAAGTAGAGCACTTACACAGGGAATAGGGTGCCATTTGGGACACACTCCGAGCCTCCTCCTTCACCATCATTTACATTTACATTTAAGTCATTTAGCAGACGCTCTTATCCAGAGCGACTTACAAATTGGTGCATTCACCTTATGACATCCAGTGGAACAGCCACTTTACAATAGTGCATCTAAATCTTTTAAGGGGGGGGGGATTACTTTATCCTATCCTAGGTATTCCTTAAAGAGGTAGGGTTTCAGGTGTCTCCGGAAGGTGGTGATTGACTCCGCTGTCCTGGCGTCGTGAGGGAGTGTGTTCCACCATTGGGGAGCCAGAGCAGCGAACAGTTTTGACTGGGCTGAGCGGGAACTGTACTTCCTCAGTGGTAGGGAGGCGAGCAGGCCAGAGGTGGATGAACGCAGTGCCCTTGTTTGGGTGTAGGGACTGATCAGAGCCTGGAGGTACTGAGGTGCCGTTCCCCTCACAGCTCCGTAGGCAAGCACCATGGTCTTGTAGCGGATGCGAGCTTCAACTGGAAGCCAGTGGAGAGAGCGGAGGAGCGGGGTGACGTGCGAGAACTTGGGAAGGTTGAACACCAGACGGGCTGCGGCGTTCTGGATGAGTTGTAGGGGTTTAATGGCACAGGCAGGGAGCCCAGCCAACAGCGAGTTGCAGTAATCCAGACGGGAGATGACAAGTGCCTGGATTAGGACCTGCGCCGCTTCCTGTGTGAGGCAGGGTCGTACTCTGCGGATGTTGTAGAGCATGAACCTACAGGAACGGGCTACCGCCTTGATGTTAGTTGAGAACGACAGGGTGTTGTCCAGGATCACGCCAAGGTTCTTAGCGCTCTGGGAGGAGGACACAATGGAGTTGTCAACCGTGATGGCGAGATCATGGAACGGGCAGTCCTTCCCCGGGAGGAAGAGCAGCTCCGTCTTGCCGAGGTTCAGCTTGAGGTGGTGATCCGTCATCCACACTGATATGTCTGCCAGACATGCAGAGATGCGATTCACCACCTGGTCATCAGAAGGAGGAAAGGAGAAGATTAATTGTGTGTCGTCTGCATAGCAATGATAGGAGAGACCATGTGAGGTTATGACAGAGCCAAGTGACTTGGTGTATAGCGAGAATAGGAGAGGGCCTAGAACAGAGCCCTGGGGGACACCAGTGGTGAGAGCGCGTGGTGAGGAGACAGATTCTCGCCACGCCACCTGGTAGGAGCGACCTGTCAGGTAGGACGCAATCCAAGCGTGGGCCGCGCCGGAGATGCCCAACTCGGAGAGGGTGGAGAGGAGGATCTGATGGTTCACAGTATCGAAGGCAGCCGATAGGTCTAGAAGGATGAGAGCAGAGGAGAGAGAGTTAGCTTTAGCGGTGCGGAGCGCCTCCGTGATACAGAGAAGAGCAGTCTCAGTTGAATGACTAGTCTTGAAACCTGACTGATTTGGATCAAGAAGGTCATTCTGAAAGAGATAGCGGGAGAGCTGGCCAAGGACGGCACGTTCAAGAGTTTTGGAGAGAAAAGAAAGAAGGGATACTGGTCTGTAGTTGTTGACATCGGAAGGATCGAGTGTAGGTTTTTTCAGAAGGGGTGCAACTCTCGCTCTCTTGAAGACGGAAGGGACGTAGCCAGCGGTCAGGGATGAGTTGATGAGTGAGGTGAGGTAAGGGAGAAGGTCTCCGGAAATGGTCTGGAGAAGAGAGGAGGGGATAGGGTCGAGCGGGCAGGTTGTTGGGCGGCCGGCCGTCACAAGACGCAAGATTTCATCTGGACAGAGAGGGGAGAAAGAGGTCAGAGCACCGGGTAGGGCAGTGTGAGCAGAACCAGCGGTGTCGTTTGACTTAGCAAACGAGGATCGGATGTCGTCGACCTTCTTTTCAAAATGGTTGACGAAGTCATCTGCAGAGAGGGAGGAGGGGGGGGAGGAGGATTCAGGAGGGAGGAGAAGGTGGCAAAGAGCTTCCTAGGGTTAGAGGCAGATGCTTGGAATTTAGAGTGGTAGAAAGTGGCTTTAGCAGCAGAGACAGAGGAGGAAAATGTAGAGAGGAGGGAGCGAAAGGATGCCAGGTCCGCAGGGAGGCGAGTTTTCCTCCATTTCCGCTCGGCTGCCCGGAGCCCTGTTCTGTGAGCTCGCAATGAGTCGTCGAGCCACGGAGCGGGAGGGGAGGACCGAGCCGGCCTGGAAGATAGGGGACATAGAGAGTCAAAGGATGCAGAAAGGGAGGAGAGGAGGGTTGAGGAGGCAGAATCAGGAGATAGGTTGGAGAAGGTTTGAGCAGAGGGAAGAGATGATAGGATGGAAGAGGAGAGAGTAGCGGGGGAGAGAGAGCGAAGGTTGGGACGGCGCGATACCATCCGAGTAGGGGCAGTGTTGGATGAGAGCGAGAGGGAAAAGGATACAAGGTAGTGGTCGGAGACTTGGAGGGGAGTTGCAATGAGGTTAGTGGAAGAACAGCATCTAGTAAAGATGAGGTCGAGCGTATTGCCTGCCTTGTGAGTAGGGGGGGAAGGTGAGAGGGTGAGGTCAAAATCATGTTTAATGAACATCCTGAGAGTGAGACATTTTTGACATATGTAGTGATGGATAATGATGGAGAGAGGGGGGAGAGATAAATGATATTTTGTTGTCACCACCAGACCTACTGCGCTGCCTCCCTTTTCCCCTCAACTAGAAGAGAACAAGAGGAAATGTAAGAACAAGATATTGGTTGACGTGGTCATTAGGACATGCGTTCATGTAAACAACGTAACTTACCCAACTGCAGTCCTGTGTGGCTCAGTTGGTAGAGCAGGGCGCTTGCAACGCCAGGGTTGTGGGTTTGATTCCCACGGGGGACCAGTATGAAAAATGTAAATCTCAACACTGACAGTGATCCATTTTTTTCAATAACACCCTGGTGTTGCCAGCATAACCTACTCAGCCATCTTTTAAAAAAAAACATTTTTTATTATTATTTTTTTTTTACCTTCATTTAACTAGGCAAGTCAGTTAAGAACATATTCTTATTTTCAATGACGGCCTGGGAACAGTGGGTTAACTGCCTGTTCAGGGGCAGAACGACAGATTTGTACCTTGTCAGCTCGGGGGTTTGAACTCGCAACCTTCCGGTTACTAGTCCAACGCTCTAACCACTAGGCTACGCTGCCGCCCCATCTTGCAATGTAAGACACAATATTTTAATTGATTCATTATTATAGGTGGGTGTTATTAACTCGGTTCAAATACAGTACAGGTGTGTTTTTCCCCGTGTCAGTCTCAACCCCAGGGATCTTCAATCGGGCTCCCGAGTGACGCAGCGGTCTAAGGCACTGCATCTCAGTGCTTGAGGCGTCTCTACAGACACCCTGGTTTGAATCCAGGCTGCATCACAACTGGCCGTGATTGGGAGTCCCATAGGGTGGCACACAATTGGCCCAGCAGCGTCCGGGTTTGGCCGGTGTAGGCCGTTAATTGTAAATAAGAATTTGTTCTTAACTGACTTAGTTAAAAGGTTAAATAAAGATTAAATAAATACAAATATGAAAAATGTAAAGGCGCTATAGAGCGTACCATCCAAAAAGGGGGTCACTCCAATGTGGGTAAGTTGCCACATACAGGATTTTAAATTGCTAATTTGACAATTAAAATATATATACACTGCTCAAAAAAATAAAGGGAACACTAAAACAACACATCCTAGATCTGAATGAACCTAGGATGTCTGGTATGAATTTTTCTTTACATGGTTGAAGTGCTGACAACAAAATCACACAGAAATGATTAATGGAAATCAAATTTATCAACCCATGGAGGTCTGGATTTGGAGTCACACTCAAAATTAAAGTGGAAAACCACACTACAGGCTGATCCAACTTTGATGTAATGTCCTTAAAACAAGTCAAAATGAGGCTCAGTAGTGTGTGTGGCCTCCACGTGCGTGTATGACCTCCCTACAACGCCTGGGCATGCTCCCGATGAGGTGGCGGATGGTCTCCTGAGGGATCTCCTCCCAGACCTGGACTAAAGCATCCGCCAACTCCTGGACAGTCTGTGGTGCAACGTGGCATTGGTGGATGGAGCGAGACATGATGTCCCAGATGTGCTCAATTGGATTCAGGACTGGGGAACGGGCGGATCAGTCCATAGCATCAATTCCTTCCTCTTGCAGGAACTGCTGACACACTCCAGATGAGGTCTAGCAATGTCTTGCATTAGGAGGAACCCAGGGCCAACCACACCAGCATAAGGTCTCACAAGGGGTCTGAGGATCTCATCTCGGTACCTAATGGCAGTCAGGCTACCTCTGGCGAGCACATGGAGGGCTGTGCGGCCCCCCAAAGAAATGCCACCCCACACCATGACTGATCCACCGCCAAACCGGTCATGATGATGTTGCAGGCAGCAGAGCGTTCTCCACGGCGTCTCCAGACTCTGTCACGTCTGTCACATGTCCTCAGTGTGAACCTGCTTTCATCTGTGAAGAGCACAGGGCGCCAGTGGCGAATTTGCCAAACTTGGTGTTCTCTGGCAAATGCCAAACGTCCTACACGGTCTTGGGCTGTAAGCACAACCCCCACCTGTGGACGTCGGGCCCTCATACCACCCTCATTGAGCCTGTTTCTAACCGTTTGAGCAGACACATGCACATTTGTGGCCTGCTGGAGGTCATTTTGCAGGGCTCTGGCAGTGCTCCTCCTGCTCTTCCTTGCACAAAGGCGGAGGTAGCAGTCCTGCTGCTGGGTTGTTGCCCTCCTACGGCCTCCTCCACGTCTACTGATGTACTGGCCTGTCTCCTGGTAGCGCCTCCATGCTCTGGACACTACGCTGACAGACATAGCAAACCTTCTTGTCACAGCTCGCATTGATGTGCCATCCTGGATGAGCTGCACTACCTGAGCCTCTTGTGTGGGTTGTAGACTCCGTCTCATGCTACAACTGGAGTGAAAGCACCGCGAGCATTCAAAAAAGTGACCAAAACATCAGCCAGGAAGCATAGGAACTGAGAAGTGGTCTGTGGTCCCCACCTGCAGAACCACTCCTTTATTGGAGGTGTCTTGCTAATTGCCTATAATTTCCACCTGTTGTCTATTCCATTTGCACAACAGCATGTGAAATTTATTGTCAATCAGTGTTGCTTCCTAAGTGGACAGTTTGATTTCACAGAAGTGTGATTGACTTGGAGTTACATTGTGTTGTTTAAGTGTTCCCTTTATTTTTTGAGCAGGGTATAAAACTGCTCCAGCCAGAGACAACAATACATGCATAAAAATGATCGAAGATAACCTTGATAAAGCTGAAAAGCATATTTTCATTGTGTGTAACAGGATGGCAGGCTGGCAAGGTTGACACTAATTGCAATTGAGAAAAACAACAACATAAATAGTATGGTTTGGGTGGGATGACTTTCCAGGGATTAGACACCATATGTTCCTTGCAAGAATGCCTTGTAAGATTTGTGTAATCCTCCAAACGTTGTTTACTTTGTGAAACAGAGATGGTTGACTTACCAGAGAAACCTTCGAATAAATAACAGCCTTAATCTTAACAAAGAGGCCTCCTTCATCTGCACATACTGGAAGAAAAAAAACACATGAGAATCGCTTAAAAACATATTGAAAACAAAACATTGAAAAACGACAATCAAAAGGAATGTACATAACACTATTGTAGATCTACATAAAAATCATATAATACACATTTACTCATTAAGATCCATGAGTGACACCAAGCCGGGAGCCGGGGGAGTTGAATTGTCTTCAAGCTCATCCCTTCACAGTACTGCGTTTACATTTTTGTTGCCTCTTCAACACTCCCTGCTGTTTTAGCTAATGACTGAAATAAGATTCCTTTCAAGATAAGCAGCCGCATTAAATTGAAAATTGGAGCAAATAGACTTGGTGCTCTTGTACTGCTTGCCGTGTGGTAGCAGAGAGAACAATCTATGGGTGACTGGAGTATTTGACAATTTATTGGGCATTTCTCTGACACCGCCTAGTATATAGTTCCCAGATGGCAGGAAGCTTGGCCCCACGCTGCACACGCACTACCCTCTGTAGCGCCTTACAGTCGGATGCCAAGCAGTTGCCATACAAGCCGTTATGCAACCGGTCAGGACGCTCTCGATGGGTGCCGGTGTAGAACTGTTTGAGGATCTGGGGACCTATGCCAAATCTTTTCAGTCTCCCGAGGGGGAAAAGGTGTTGTCGTACCCTCTTCACGACTTTCTTGGTTTGTTTAGACCATGATAGATTGTTGGTGATGTGGACACCAAGGAACGTGAAACTCATGACCCGCTCCACTACAGCTCTGTCAATGTGAATGGTGGCGTGTTCCTGCCTCCTTTTCCTGTAGTTCATGATCAAATCCTTTGTCTTGTACACGTTGAGGGAGAGGTTGTTGTCCTGGCACCACAATGCCAGGTCTCTGACCTCGTCTCTATAGGCTGCATCATTGTTGTCGGTCACTGTTGTGTCAACAGCAAACTTAATGTTGGTGTTAGAGTCGTGCTTGGCCACGCAGTCGTGGGTGAACAGGGAGTACAGAAGGGGACTAAGCACGCACCACTGAGGGGCTCCCGTGGTGAGGATCAGCTTGGCAGATGTGATGTTGCCTACCCTTACCAACGGGGACGGCCCGTCAGGAAGTCCAGGATCCAGTTGCAGAGGGAGGTGTTTAGTCCCAGGGAGGTGTTTAGTCCCATGGTCCTTAGCTTAGTGATAAGCTTTGTGGACACTATGATGTTGAACGCTGAGCTGTAGTCAATAAACAGCATTCTCAAATAGGTCTTCCTATTGTCCAGGTGGGAAAGGGCAGTGTGGAGTGCCGTTGAGATTGCGTCATCTGTGGATTTGTTGGGGCGGTATGCGAATTGGAGTGGGTCTAGGGTTTCCAGGACGATGGTGTTGATGTGAGCTGTGACCAGCCTTTCAAAGCACTTCATGGCTACCGACGTGAGATCTACGGGGTGGTAGTGATTTAGGCAGGTTATCTTTGCTTTAATGGGCACAGGGACTATGGTGATCTGCTTGAAACATGTAGGTATTTGGACTTGGTCAGAAAGAGGTTGAAAATGTCAGTGAAGACACTTGCCAGTTGGTCCGCGCATGCTCTGATTACACGTCCTGGTAATTCGTCTGGCCGCGCTGCCTTGTGAATGTTGACCTGTTTAAAGGTCTTGCTCACATCGGCTACGGAGAGTGTGATCACACAGTCTTCCGGAACAGCTGGTGCTCTCATGTATGCTTCTGTGTTGCTTTCCTCAAAGCGAGCATAAAAGGCATTTAGCTTGTCTGGCTTGTGTCACTGGGCGGCTCGGTGGGTTTCCCTTTGTAGTTCGTAATAGTTTTCAAGACCTGCCACATCCGACGAGCATCGGAGCCGATGTAGTATGATTCAAACTTAGTCTTGTATTGACACTTTGCCTGTTTGATGGTTCATCTGAAGACATAGCGGGATTTCTTATAAGTGTCTGGATTAGTGTCCCGCTCCTTGAAAGCGGCAGCTCTAGCCTTTAGCTCAGTGCACTTATTGATGAAGCAGGTGACTGAGGTGGTATACTACTCAATATCATTGGATGAATCCCAGAACACATTCCAGTCTGCGCTAGCAAATTAGTCCTGTAGCATAGCATCCTCGTCATCTGACCACTTCCGTATTGAGGGAGTCACTTGTTCTTTCTGGTTTAGTTTTTGCTTGTAAGCAGGAATCTGGAGAATACAATTATGGTCAGATTTGCCAAATGGAGGGTGAGGGAGAGCTTTGTATGTGTCTCTGTGTGTAGAGTAAAGGTGGTTAAAAAAATGTTTCCCTCTGGTTGCACGTGACAGGCTGGTAGAAATGAGGTAAGATGGATTTAATTTTTCCTGCATTAAAGTCCCATGCCACTAGGAGCGCCACTTCTGGATGTGCATTTTCTTGTTTGCTTTTGGCCTTATACAGCTCATTGAGTGTGGTCTTAGTGCCAGCATCGGTTTGTGGTGGAAAATAGACAGCTACCAAAAGTATAGATGAAAACTCTTGGTAGATAGTGTGGTTTACAGCTTATCAAGAGGTACTCTACCTTAGGCGAGCAATACCTCAAGATTTCTTTAATATTAGACATTAGACACCAGTTGTTATTTACTAAGACACACACCCCAGCCCTTGTTTTACCAGACGTAGCTGTTCTGTCCTGCCGATGCATATATTCCGTGTCATCGTTCATCCACGACTAAGGGGGAAACATACGACATTACAGTTTTTAATGCTCCATCGGTAGGACAGTCTCGAATGGAGATCATCCAGTTTATTCTCCAGTGATTGCACATTGTCCAATAAATTACCAATATTAACAGAAAACTCGCTCATTGACTGTTCCTGGGACTACCTGAAATAGGGAGGGACTACCTGGACTTGTTCAATAAGAAACGCACATTTTCGTTTTCTCGTAGATAAAAAAAAACTGTTTTATCGTATCCTGATAAACAAGTCAATGTTGTCCCAGGCAAGGCCTTGGCCCACATTAATGAGCGCTACTTTACATACAGCAATGGTAATCGGGGAGAGGCGTTGACGTGGTCCTGGTGGATGGTTGGCCCTCGGACCACGTGGAGGAAGCTTTAAGGCTTGCCTGGGAGTCAGGTGTCAATGTGTTCCTGGGAGTCGTCAAGGGGCTGGACGACTGCGAGAGACCGGACATGCCAGAGGCTGACTTTCAGGACAATGTAAAGATGTCAAAATGGGCTCTGAAAGAGGAACGAATGGGTCACAGGCTCTGTTCCAATACTTTTACAACTTCCTAAACCTTTTTGAGGTTGCCACCTCCGTGTTCTCCTTTATCCTCCTTTGTATTTTTTCACATCCACAGGTGGTGTCGCCCCGGCGTCTTCTCCCTGCCCGTTGTCAGTTGGTTATCCTTAAGTCTCCACCGCGCTGCCCCTAGTGGAATGCGTGTTCCACACCTTGCCTGGTGAGCAGCCACACCTGCCTCAATGCCCACAACCTCATCTCCTATTGGATGACTCCAGCAGTATGGGCACCGCCCACTTCGACACCCTACTCAAGTTTGTCACCAATGTTACGTCAACGTCCGACATCTACCATGGACACACGTGTGGCGTTAGTGCAGTATACATATGAGCAGAGGTTGGAGATAGGCCTTGGGGCATATGGTGGAAAGGAGGAGCTGTTGGACACCATTTTGGGGATAAGCTACTGGAGCGGGGGGACCAGCACAGGGGTTGCCATTGCGTTCATCACATGGGAAGTTTCCAGACAATTGAACGGGAGTAAGCAGAAGGTCATGGTAGTTATCACTGACGGTGTTCATATGACAACGTCAGGTCCCCTGCTCTGGCCACTCAACAGTTAGGTAAGCAAGGTGGGGAGGGAAGGACAAGAGGGGATTGGCTAAGAGGGAACAATGGGGGGTGGAAAATAATTGTAGCAGGGCAGAGACCCTATTTGATGACTTGGAAAATACACCTCTCCTTCATTTTTAAGGTCCCATTTGGGTGACTTGAGTGAATGAAAGCAAGGTTTCACTTTCCACATTATTGCTTTCATCTATTTAAATCAGGTCAGGGACTACCTTGACGGAGAATGGATTCATTTGAATGGAAGTACTTGAATGGAGAAAGAAACTGATATATGGTGTGTGTGTGTATTGTGTGTGTGAACAGGTGTAATTGCCTACTCCATTGGTTTTGCTTGTGCTTCCCAGGAGCAGCTAGAAGGCATAGCCAGCGAGCCAGTCAAGGAGCACTTGTTCTTCATGGAGGACTATGATGACCTCAATAAGCTGGTGCCCAATATCGTACACAACATCTGTTAAGAGTTCAACTCACAGCCTCAACACTGAACCCTTAAATAGAACACACAAAAACTAGTCAGCTGAGTGCCTCTGACCATAATATCAGGTAGCATTTTCTGGTCATCTTCTAACGACTCTACATGTTAATTTGCTTAGAAAACAGGCACTGCTCCCTATGACATACCCCACGGCAAAAGTAATTGATGGAACGGCCCCTAATGCGCTCGGCTGAGCATCGTTCTGGTGTGTGTGGTCTCTTACACGCTGGGAGAAGTGGGGCGGCAGGGTAGCCTAGCGGTTAGAGCATTGGACTAGTAACCGGAAGGTTGCAAGTTCAAATCCCCGAGCTGACAAGGTACAAATCTGTCGTTCTGCCCCTGAACAGGCAGTTAACCCACTGTTCCTAAGCAGTCATTGAAAATAAGAATTTGTTCTTAACTGACTTGCCTAGTTAAATGAAGGTAACATTTTTAAAAAAGTACTACATTGTCAACAAATGATACTTATTATACCATTTTATGTATTTAGATTTATTTATAAAATACTGTATGTTTAAAAAAATATTGTTAGGACTTTTGCAAGCTATAAACATTGCAATTAATATGTAATATGGGGTACTTAAAATATGAATCAAATACAAATATATTTTCCTATAGGTAGGTATACACTTGAATGGATAATGTTGAACCAATGAAATGCATTATTCTAAAGGTGGGAAACAAATACTACATTACCAGTATGATATACAACATATTCCTTTATTGTTGTTATTGATAAATCTGTCAATCTCCCATCTGAGAAAAAAATACAATACATCATGAAAAAAGAATAAACTATAATGACAATAATTATATGTACTGTATGTACAGTCCAATTAACATATTTATCAAATTCACATCTTAAAAGAATTCTCTATACAACTGGAGGTTAAAAGGGGAATTACTTTTGATTTACAATTGGCAAACTTGGTTTCGCCCAGGACTAGTTTATTTTCCCATTGGTTATTAATAGGTTCTTGGTTTCGTGTGATCTCTTCTCATTCACTTTGTATTGCTCGTAAGCAACACCCCCTGCTGCTCAGAATGGACAAGTGAATTTGACGCATATATGAGTCACTATTTAGACTAGAGCATTCTGCTTTAACACTGCCTATAACAACACGATAATTCTTTGTTCAAATCCTAGTTCTTGTCCGACTCCTGGTTCTGGAGGACCACTGTTTGCTTGGTTATTATCATTATTCCAATTGACGACAGTATGCAGTCATTATAGACACACTAACAGTCTCAAATGACAGCTCAATCAAACTGATTTGGAGAAGACTAGTATTTAAAGTTGTTCTCTACGACCAAAAACACTAGCCTATGGTCAGCCCTCATTATTCTGTCATGGACATACCCATTAAAAGACATGAAATGAGAGCCAACCTGCTGAAATATGGTTCTTCCACATTGTGAGCAGCAGGGGGCCCTATACCAATTCCTCTTTTGTTCAACTACTCAGTGTTGTGATGAGACTACTGTACGTTTACCACGACAAGGGCACCATACATACTGACTCCATTTCACATCACCATGTTTAGCCACTCAATATACTGTGTTAATAAATATTTTTTTTTATACTTTAAAACTGTACACGTTTTTGTTCTCTCCCTTACATTGTCTAAAATTACCTGACACCAAAGTAAATAAAAAAAGATCTTTGTACAACGCGAGCACACCAAATTCCCCACGGATTTTTGATCCATCCTCGTCATTCAACAGTCCTTATTTTAGACCAAAGCGTTTGGTAGATAGCGAAATCCTAATCTCTCACTGTTCAACTGCAGATGAGACAACTTGGAGAATAAATGACAAAATCTGTCTTGTTTTGTAGTGCTCACAACCAAAGGCATAACTTTTGATAAGACCGGCAAATCTCCAACCATTGAACTACAAAAACAACAAAGTACACAAATCCCCCAAGGAATAACTTTTAAATGTTCAAGTAAAACAGAAAATATTCTTTAAAAAAATATCTACCTGTATTTAACAAGGATTTACCTTTTTTTCACCAACCATGTATAGTAAATAAAAAAAAACTAGTAATTGCTCAAAATAATTAGACAAAATTCTATTTTCAAACAGTTATTACATAAAGCATTTACCCTGCTTTTTGACCAGTGCTGGTCATATCACCTAAACACAGTTGAGTACTAAGAGACCTCAGTTCTGCAGTCAAAATGGGAGCCAAGGGGCTAACTCAGCACAGTGGCAAGCAGGATATCTATGCAGAATCTACCGTAGCAGTCATAGCTAACTTGGCATTAGCATTAACTTAGCATTAGCAAAAGAGCTAACTTAGCATTATAAGCTGAAAGAGCCAATTTAGCAGTTGCAGGAAACTTCACATCTGCAGGCTCTCTGTGAAGCATCTTGTCATTGTAAGACAATACTTGGTTGATTATTTTGGCTTAAATGACAGAGGCATATAAATACACAGCTCAAATGAAAAAAAAACAACAATCAAATTAATAATTGTTTCACTGCAAACCATTTTCAGTGCAGTTTGTCTGGTTCAACTATAAATGCATGATAAAGCAGCATGTATTCAAATTAGGTCAAACCACAACATTGATCAATCAATTCTGTTAAATTGTGAAACAAAGTTTGAGAAATTGATCTACTGCTAGCAAATTGTCACAGGACAGTTCTTGTTAAGAGTTAACGCTTCTACTTATATTGCTACAGTATATTACAATGTTGTTGTCCTATTTACGTAAAGAATGGAACATCCAAACACCAAATAGGCACTCCTTGTACCTAGGAGAACTGAAGCATAAAAGCATTTACAATTTAATTGGAAACTAAATAAAGTTTAAGAAAGGTGGTGGCCTGGCTAAGTCAGTGTTTTGGCTGTGTACAGGCAATTTAGATCTGGACACTGATTCAACAGTGAAGCAAAGCAAGCTGGAATACAAGGGTGGCTTCTCACGTAGGTGACAGATTCATATGGGCTAATATGTAGGAATTTTGTTAGCAAAGTTTCATTAAACAATTCAATTATTTTCATGGGGTTGGCTTTTCAAGATAATGCAAAACAAGTATGTGGACAATAGGCACTACTTAAAAAGCTACATTTGTACTTGTGAGATGAAATAATGGAGTAATTTCCAATTTGTTGTGATTACATACAAAACCACATGGACATATACAAAAGGCTATAATAAATCACACATCAAGGAAATGCAGGCTCATGGCCTTTACTTCAACTTCAAACTGACTTTCAGGTTACTTTAAACTTCTTTTCAATGTTTCTTTTTTAGGGGGACTCCAGTTCTGCACACTACTGTGGATTGGAGGGCATTGTGGATCCCAACTCCATCGTTCAATAATTGAAACAGTACTGTGACATTGACCACTAGCCATACATATGCTGTGTACATCCGATGAAAATAATTATTTTCAAACTTTAGTTTTATGGATCAAATGGAATAGACAATGTCCAGTGCTATGTTGGACAATAAATTAGAACTTGTTGTTGAACGCCCTGCCCACTCCTACACTGCACACAAACTGTAAAATCTCCTACGTTGCACACAAACTGTAAAATAACGTTGTTTGCAAGACTGACGAAAAAGGCACATTTTCATGAAATCTTTGAAAATTACGACATTGAAGACACAGGCAGTCTTTAGGGGTGGGGTGGGGGTGCAGAATTACGAGTCTTGTGTTTCTGTTAGTTAGGAAACAAATGCAATGTTTCTAAATGAGAGTACAGGTCTTGAGAATTTCCTGGATATCCACTTGGTCTTTGACCACTGGTCTCCTCCTGGTTTGGCTGTAGCACCCAGGCCCGCCCGGGTTAGCTGGGGAGTGTGTGTGTAGGACAGGAAGTATACGGTGGAAGGATAGTAGCCGCCTTCTCTCAAAACGTTCACCCCTTTCAGCCTTCAAACCATCAGGTGTCTAACCTTCAGTCTAGACTGCCACTGGTTGAGACTCAGACACCAGTGGCTAGTTACCCATTCACCTCACTACATTTCCTTCCACACTGCCTTTGAGTTGGGCTCAAACTTCCATCTCTCCCTTCAGTTACACCACACCTAATCCCCTTTTTTATGGTCCTTCGAGCCGGACGCAGCTGTTAGCCATTGGGATTTGCAGTCATACAAAGACCTTGGCAAGCGCGTCGGCCCCGGCGCTGCCGATGTAGCACTTGGTGGGGTGGAACGCCACGTCGTGGATGGCCTCGTCCGACTTCTTGCGGTGCGCTGTGAACTCCTGGATGCACGTCTTGCTCTCCATGTTCCACAGGCGGATGGAGCAGTCGTGGCCTAACATCGTGGAAGATGGCGAGAATAAAAATATAAAGAAATAGGGAGGTAGAGTGAGAGGGAGACAGAAAGATAGAGATGTTACAATTATACAACTGCCTTTTAGTGAAAGTTTCCACAAGAAAGATCCAAGGGGGCTTCCGTTTCTGTACTCAGATATTATATTTGCCACACTGTCAGTTTGTATCTCCAGTTATGCAAGGAACAATATTGCTGTAATTACATGAAACGCTAACCAACAAAACACGAGTACTTCTCTGTTTCCAGATAAATACTTACTGCCAGACATCAGGTACAAGCCATTGGGATCCACAGCTAAACTGGTGACTGCGTCCAGGTGGGCTACCATGGAGTGAATACATTTCCCTGTAATAGGAACCCAGAATGAGTACAAAATCAATGTCCTCAATGTTGTATTCATACCAACTGTTATAAGTACACTTTACACTGTGACAAAATGTGTTTGTCTTACTATGTGTACATTTCATTTTCATTCTAGCTGGAATGTTGGTTCAAACTGGCCGCTGTCTATCTCACCTGTGTTGTTGTCGAAGAACTGGATGTGTCGGTCCTCCTGGGCCGTGATGGTGATGGGCAGAGTGGGGTGACTCAGCACCTTGTTGATCTTGCACGGGGCTTCTGTGTGTGTGAAAAGACAGGAAACTCAACTGAACATTGCCGATGAGCCCTTATCATTTACATGTAGTCATTTGTCAGAACAACAGGATAAATGGGAGTTATAACTCGAGACAAAATGATTCAAAAGTAGAGAGTTGAACATCCACAGAGCTATAATATAATTGGTGGGTACTAGGGTTATATTGCAGACTGTGCTGATATACCAGCTGCTCTGCCCTGTTGCTAATAAAACAAATAAATATGCTAAGGAAACTTTCTGAAGCGAGTACACCAACAAAATAAGAGTATGACTTTTAATGCATAAACATAAAACATTTATGTTGTGACAAGAGGGTTAAAGGGAGTTGACAGGGAGAATGCAAGAAAATAGGTAGTGAGCGCATATTGCACTTAAATACTCTCTTTCGAGTTACAAATCCATATAGTCACTGTGTAGAAATGGTCCTGCTGTGGCTCAGTTGGTAGAGCATGGTGCTTGTAACGCCAGGGTAGTGGGTTCGATTCCCGGGACCACCCATACGTAGAATGTATGCACACATGACTGTAAGTCGCTTTGGATAAAAGCGTCAGCTAAATGGCATATATTATATTATTATTATTATTATTATTATTATTATAAATGGCAGCGGAATTTACCGGGCTCTCCAGTCTGGTCCAGCTTGAGGATCAGCTGCCGCGTCTCCATGTTGAAGAGTCCGATCTCCCCCGTGCTGAACGACGTCACCATGTGGGCCGACTCACTGCACACCAGGTCCACTGACGTGGGGACGCCCAGTTCTGAAACAGACAGAGTGGAAAAGGTTACGAGCTAATCCGAGAGCAGTGGTTCTGCTGTAGGGGGCAGGATTTGCTTGTGGTGACCACGGTCCTAGGTCAGACCTTCTTTTGCATTGAGTAACTCTTTATGGAGCTAATTCTTGATCAGTTTTACCTCTGAATCCCATAAAGGTAGAGGTGGAGAGGTTAGGGTTTGGCTGTGGGGACCTGGTTTGTCCTAGGTCAGACCTCTTTTTGGGGCAGGTAGTGTTCTGAATTGACTCGGAGGTTCCCAAACTTTATTGACCCACGACCCCATATTGATATCAAAAATGTTTTGCGACCCCCACCATGTAAAAAGAGTTATGCAATCAATGTCCAATGCTTACATAAAAAAATGGGGACTATGACAGTCTAATTACAAATCAGTCACACTATTTTTGACAGTATTTCAATATGAAGACAGTATGGTAACTGAAATGCATCAGAAAGGTATTGGGAAGTTCAGAAGACCATCAAGCAATAATGTTGTATGATCTTCTGTGTAGAAAGGTCTCTGACCTCCCTATAGGCTGTCTCATCGTTGTCGGTGATTTAGGCCTACCACTGTTGTGTCTTCGGCAAATGATGGTGTTGGAGTCGTGCTTGGCCATGCAGTCATGACTGAACAGGGAGTACAGGAGGGGACTGAGACGCACCACTGGGGTGTTGAGGATCAGCGTGGAGGATGTGTTGTTACCTACCCTTACCACCTGGGGGCAACCCGTCAGGAAGTCCAGGATCTAGTTGCAGAGGGGGGTGTATAGTCCCAGGGTCCTTTAGCTTAGTGATGAACTTTAAGTGCATTATGGTGTTGAACTGTAGTCAATGAATAGCATTCTCACATAGATGTTCCTTTTGTCCAGGTGTGAAAGGGCAGTGGAGGGCAATAGAGATTGCATCATCTGTGGATCTGTTGGGGCGGTATGCAAATTGGAGAGAGTCTAGGGATAATGGTGTTGATGTGAGCAGTCTTTCAAAGCACTTCATGGCTACAGACGTGAGTGCTACAGGTCGGTCGTCATTTAGGCAGGTTACCTTAGTGTTCTTGGGCACAGGGACTATGGTGGTCTGCATGTAACATGTTGGTTTTACAGACTCAGTCAGGGAGAGGTTGAAAATGTTATTGAAGACATTTGCTGTTGGTCAGCGCATGCTCGGAGTCCTGGAAATCCGTCTGGACCTGCGGCCTTGTGAATGCTGACCTGTTTAAAGGTCTTACATCGGCTACGGTGTGCGTGATCACACAGTCGTCCAGAACAGCTGATGCTCTCATGCATGTTTCAATGTTACTTTCCTCGAAGCAAGAGTAGAAGTAATTTAGCTTGTCTGGTAGGCTCGTGTCATTGGGCAGTTCGCGGCTGTGCTTCCGTTTGTAGTCTGTAATAGTTTGCACACCCTGCCACATCCGACAAGTGTCGGAGCCGGTGTAGTATGATTCGATCTTAGTCCTGCATTGACGCTTTGCCTGTTTGATGGTTCGTCAGGAGGGCATAGCGGGAGTTCTTATAAACTTCCGGGTTAGAGTCCCGCTGCTCTACCACTTAACTCATTGCAAATGTTGCCTGTAAGCTACGGCTTCTGGTTGGGGTTTGTACGTACAGTCACTGTGGGGACGACGACATCTATGCACTGATTGATGAAGCCAGTGACTGATGTGGTGTACTCCTCAATGCCATCGGAAGAATCCCGGAACATATTCCAGTCTGTGCTGGCAAAACAGTCCTGTAGCTTAGCATCTGCTTCATCTGACCACTTTCTTACAGACCGGGTCACGGGTGCTTCCTGCTTTAGTTTTTGCTTGTAAGCATGAATCAGAAGGATAGAATTATGGTCATATGTGTCAATAGGAGGGCGAGGGAGAGCTTTGTACGCATCTCTTAGTGTGGAGTAAAGGTGGTCTAGAGTTTTTCCCCCTCTGGTTGTACATTTAACATGCTGATAGAAATTAGGTAAAATGGATTTAAGTTTCCCTGCATTAAAGTCCCCGGCCACTAGGAGTGCCGCCTCTGAATGAGCATTTTCCTGTTTGCTTATGGCCGTATGCAGCTCAATGAGTGCGGTCTTAGTGCCAGCATCGGTTTGTGGTGCTAAATAGACAGCTACGAAGAATATAGGTGTAAACTCTCTTGGTAGATAGTGTGGTCTACAGCTTATCATGAGATACTCTACCTCAGGCTCGCAAAACCTTGCGATATCATGCATCAGCTGTTGTTTACAAATATACATAGACCGCCACCCCTTGTCTTACCAGAGGCTGCTGTTCTATCCTGCCGATACACTGTATAACCCGCCAGCTATATGTTATTAATTTCGTTGTTCAGCCACGACTCGATGAAACATAAGATATTACAGTTTTTAATGTCCCGTTGGTAGGATATACGTGCTTGTAGTTCATCCTCTTTATTATCTGGCCAATAGTACTTATGGCAAAGTCAGATTAGCTACTCGTCGCCGGATCCTTACAAGGCACCCCGATCTGCTTCTGTGATATCTCCGTCTCTTTCTCCTGTGAATGACGGGGATGAGGGCCTTGTCGGGTGTCTGGAGTAAATCCCTCTCGTCCGACTCATTCAAGAAAAATGATTTGTCCAGTTCAAGGTGAGTAATCATTCTGTTCTGATGTCCAGAAGCTCTTTCCAGTCAGTAGCAGCAACATTGGGTACAAAATAAGTTACCAACAATGTGAAATATATATATTTTTTAAATAGCACGGCTGGTTAAGAGCCCATAAAACGGCAGCCATCCCCTCCGGTGCCATCTTCATCATGGTGTCGCGACCCCTAGTTTGGGAAACCCTGGAGTAACTATGGGGCAGATTGTAGGTCATTGTATAGCGTGAAATGACAAATATATTTTATGAGCTGATCCTAGAGCAGTGGTTATGTGGGACAGTCCGTGTAAGAGGGTAAATTTGGTGTTTTGTAAGCTGATCCTAGAGCAGACGTTGTGGAACATTAAGTAAAATATGTGTGAGGCATCTGTTTTATGAACGGATCTTAGTGCAGTGTTTGTGTGGGACAGCCAATGTAAGTCTATTGGGGGATCATGTCGTCGATCTGATCTGCGTTCAGCACCTCACCTCCTTTCTCGTTGAAGATGGCGAGTGCGGGGGAGGTGTTGGCAGCGTTCCACAGGCGCACAGTGCCGTCCCCGGAGCAGGAGAGCAGGCGCTGGTGGGCCGAGCTGTAGACCACACCCCACACTGAGTCAGTGTGACCCAACAGCGCACCCCGCAGCACCGAGGGCTCTATTGCAGGAAAGAGAGAGGGAGAGTTAAGAGAGAGAAGGAAGGAGAGTTATGAAGAGGAAGAGGTGGGGAGAGTTAAAAGGAGGGAGGGGAAAAGGAGAGGGAATGGTAGAGAACGAAAGATCATGTGGAGACAGGAAAAAAAGAGTGAAAGAGGAGGATGAAAGGAATGTCAGTGAAAGGGAAAATAGAAGTGGAGAGAGGAAGAGTAAAGTGATGAGAACAGTGAAGAAATGAAGAGATGAAGAGAATATGAAAAAAAGAGAAAGAAGAGAGATGTACTAATAATCAGGGGTGTAGCTAAGGCAACTGGGGGAATACCATATGAGTCATAGGGGTCAATATTGGGGTTAGGGGTGTTCCAGCTCTGAATGGTTCCATCCACCCCCCCACTGAAGCACTGCTCTCCTGTGGAGCTCATGGTCACACACAACACCGCACCCCTACAGAAGACAGGAAAACTCATCTCATTATTAACTTCAACTTGTTTTGGGAAGACAAAACACAACACCGCACTCCTACAGAAGAAAGTGGCAATACCTGTTACTACAAAATTCAACACTTGTTTTTTTTTGTCATTGCACTTTAGTAGTGTTTTACTTATGCAAAGATACAAAGTATGTGAATATGTACATTTGATGGTTTGTATGGAATACATTTGATAGAACAAATTATTAATGTATACAAGAGTATCAGTCCAGCTGTCCAGTTATTAAAAAGGTTGGGTTATAGTGGATAAGATTACTCACCGATGGGCCCTGAAAGTATAGATGGGTTCCACATCTAGGGCAGCACACCTAGGAAGACAAGACAGGTGACATAACGATCTTTGACGTACATATCCAACGAGCATACACAAACTAAAACCAAATGTCCCATAACAGCCATCAGAAATGTATAAGAAAAAGGCAGAAATTAGCTATCGATTGCCTTTTTACTGTAGTGCTCTTAACAATTCCACATGACTCTTACCCCATTGAAAGTGACCAAGTTATCCACATTTCACTACTTAAGTACCTGCTTAAAAGCATAACGGTCTTTGACTGGGTCATATTCATTAGTGCACACAGAGAGTTTCTTTATTACTATGTATCGCTCTCATCTTGGTCAGGTCGTTATTGTAAAAGAGAATGTGTTCTCAATTACTTACCTGGTTAAATGAAGGCAAACATTTTAATTGTTTGGGGTCTAGTAAATATGATCCAGGTGTTTGACTGACAGCAGGGTAGGCCTATGTGAACTCTTACTTCTTGGCGGGGGCGGTCTTCTGGAGGTTCCACAGTTTGAGGGTGTGGTCCTCGGAGGCAGTGACCAGGACGGGCTCCACGGGGTGGAAGGCCAGGCCCCGGATGGAGTCAAAGTGGCTCCGCAGCGTGAACTTGGGGTTCCACGTCTTCCGCAGCGCATCCTGACTACTGGTCACCTGAGTAAAATGGCAAAGAGTATTGATGTCAGTTGGAGATTTGCAGACAGATGTCCCCCATATGACAAACTCCTCCCTCTGCTCAAGCCATGTGGTTGCCTCTTGATTGTCGCTCCATCTGTTGGATGCTTGAAAGCCTCAAAATCACAGTCCAGACCTACTCTGTCATATAGCTGTTATTTGATTATTTTGTTTAGCTTTTTCAAGCAAGCAATATAGAAGAATATGAAATACATCCACAGGTACACCTCCAATTGACGTCAAAAATGAGCCTATCAGAAGCTTCTAAAGCCATCATTTTTGGGAATTTTCAAGCTGTTTAAAGGCACAGTCAACCTAGCGTATGCAAACGTCTGACCCACTGCAATTGTGATACAGTGAATTATAAGTGAAATAATCTGTCTGTAAACAATTGTTGGAAAAATGACTTGTGTCATGCACAAAGTAGATGTCCTAACAGACTTGCCAAAACTAGTTTGTTAACAAGACATTTGTGGAGTGGTTGAAAAATGAGTTTTAATGACTTCAACCTAAGTGTATGTAAATTCCGACTTCAACTGTATGTACGCAAAGTGCCCCTTGTGCTTGACCACAGTAGATAGTCACTGCATATCCATTTCATTTCCTGCTTGTTAGAGCTGCAATAATCTTAGTCTGAAAGTTACCATACAAACTTTAATGTTATCTAATGCACACAAATCCAAGCCTATTTTGAGATGAGTGTCCATCCTAGAAATATAATTAGAACATTATGGTGTCCTCCCACACAGGGTCCAAACTGAGCAATATAACAGTCTCTTCAATCCCAACCTCATTCTGCATGCTAGCTCTCTACAGCAATACAACAGCAGAGTTCATTTCGCATTCAATTGATCTGGAGTGTGTGTATGTGCACGCATGTGCCTCTGTGTGTGCACTCTTGCGTTAATGTGTATGCATCGTGTTTGTGTGTGTGTGTCAATAAAAGTGAAAGTCAAAGCACATGCTAATCAGACTAGCCTGTATAAATATTGACATTTTGAAAGCTGGGGACCAGCCTCTTACATAAGCTTGGTTCAATTCTGTGGATTATTATTGACTTCAAGGCTTCTGTTTGCAGTAACACTCATTAGCTCAAAGCCTATGTATATAAGCACAGAGTTAATAAAGTAGGAACATTTATTCTGCTCATAAACCTACACTACCAATCAGCTAGATCCCAATTTTTACGCATATTCCAGCACTCCATGGTGAAGTTCCCTAGGATCAGTTTCTCTTCCCCCAACCCTAACCTTCATCATGACCAGGGAAAATGATAAACTGAACCAAGATCAGTATAAACTTCACTCTCCTCCTACTCACTCACCTAGGGTTCATACAATACAGTAAACCTAGAGTTTTCTCACAGTGCACACTTCGTACAAGTCTTATCTGTCAATAACTGGCTCAGGCTTTGAAAAATAGGTTGGATCTTTAGATAAATACAGTGCATTCAGACCTCTTGACTTGTCCACATATTGTTACGTTACAACCTTATTCTAAATATATATATATATAATTCCATCAATCTACACACAATAGCCCATGACGAAAAAGCACATTTCAGCAAATGTATAAAATAGAAAAACAAAATTTTACATTTACATAAAAAGACGTTGCCTTTTGCCAAGACCTACCCCCAGCAGTATGACATATGTGCCAATGTGGTGAAGCAGAAGAAGTGCCACTACATTGGGAACTGTGCCTTTGCCCACAGTGAAGAGAAGCAAATATGAACCTTACTTGAAGCACCTTCGACAGCGATTACAACATTGAGTCTTCTTGGGTATGACGCTACAAGCTTGGCACACCTGTATTTGTGGGGTTTCTCCCATTCTTATCCTCTTTAGCTCTGTCAAGTTGGATGGGGAGCATCGCTGCACAGCTATTTTCAGGTCTCTCCAGAGAGATGTTTGATCGGGTTTAAGTCCGGGCGCTGGATGGGCCACTCAAGGACATTGAGACTTGTCTCGAAGCCACTCCTGCATTGTCTTGGCTGTGTGCTTAAGGTCGTTGTTCTGTTGGAAGGTGAACCTGAGCGCTCTGGAGCAGGTTTTCATCAAGGATCTCTCTGTACTTTGCTCCGTTCATCTTTCCCTTGATCCTGAATTGTCTCCCAGTCCCTACCACATGATGCAATAATGTCTGAAAACCTGTTTTTGCTTTGTCATTATGGGGTACTGTGTAGATTGACGAGGACAAGTTATTTAATCCATATTAGAAAAAGGCTGTAAACGTAACAAAATGTGTAAAAAGTCAAGGTGTCTGAATACTTTCTGAATGCACTGTATATGGCTTTCTACTTTGTGTTCCAGTGTGGAAGCTCAAAGTTTCTAAATCTAGCTAATCGATCTTCTGCTACACGGCAATGTAAAGCAGTAGATGTTTGCTGCCCCGAGGGACCTAAGTGCTGAAAGAGTTGTCCATGGGGCTCCACACTAGAGTTCGACCAATTAACGCTCTAACCACCTGCCTCTCATTTGCACTCCACGAGGAGCCTGCCTGTTACGCGAATGCAGTAGAAGCCAAGGTAAGTTGCTAGCTAGCATTAAACTTACCTGATAAAAAAACAATTACTCAGAGTCAGGGTATATGCAAACAGTTTGGGCAGCCTGGCTCATTGCGAACTAATTTGCCAGAATTTTACGGAATTATGACATAACATTGAAGATTGTGCAATGTAACAAGAATATTTAGACTTAGGGATGCCACCCATTAGATTTTAAAAAAACGAATGGCTCCGTATTTCAGTGAAATAATAAATGTTTTCGATATGATAGTTTCCGGATTCGACCATATTAATGACCAAAGGCTCGTATTTCTGTGTGTTACGTTATAATTAAGTCTATGATATGATAGAGCAGTCTGACTGAGCGATGGTAGGCAGCAGCAGGCTCGTAAAGCATTCATTCAAACATCACTTTTGTGTGTTTTACCAGCAGCTCTTCGCAAGCACAGCGCTGTTTATGACTTCAAGCCTATCAGCCTAATGTCTGGTGTAACCGATGTGAAATGGCTAGCTAGTTAGCTGGGTGTGCGCTAATAGCATTTCAAACATCACTCGCTCTGAGACTTGGAGTAGTTAATCCCCTTGCTCTGCAAGGGCCGCGGCTTTCGTGGAGTGATGGGTAACGCTGCTTTGAGTGTGGCTGTTGTCGATGTGTTCCTGGTTCGAGCCCAGGTAGGGACGAGGAGAGGGACGGAAGCTATACTGTTACACTGGCAATACTATAGTGCCTATAAGAACATTCAATAGTCAAAGGTATATGAAATACAAATGGTAGAGAGAAATAGTCCTATAAATACTATATTGACTACAACCTAAAACCTCTTACCTTGGAATATTGAAGTCTCATGTTAAAAGGAACCACCAACTTTCATATGTTCTCATGTTCTGAGCGAGGAACTCAAGCGGTAGCTTTTTAACATCGCACATATTGCACGTTTACTTCTCCAACACTTTGTTTTTGCATTATTTAAACCAAATTGAACATGTTTTATTATTTATTTGAGGCTAAATAGATTTTATTGATGTATTATATTAAGTTAAAATAAGTCTTCATTCGGTATTGTTGTAATTGTCATTATTACAAATATTTTGTTTATTTTTAAATCGGCACTGGCTTTTTTGGTCCTCCAATAATCGGTATCGGCGTTGAAAAATCATAATCGGCTGACCTCTACTCCACACACACACACAGCAGAAAATGTGATATGTGAATGCTGATGCCCACTGTACACACACACACGAAAATGTAATATGTGAAAGCTTCTGCCCACTGTTTGGTGGTGGTGCCCTTTGATGTGATTAGCTGAATGTTGTTGATTGCTATGTCCATTTTACTTAATGTTTTTATGATTGCTGTGGTCATGATATGAAAATAAAATTCCCTTTGGGGCAAAAATGTGTGTTGTTTTTGTCATAATAAAGGTTCTCATTCATTACTAGCTGCCTTGCCATTGCATCTGGCAGTGTTTGTTGGCCCGTGTAAGGAAGGACTGATGCCACACATGGTAGACCAGGCTGTCGGCTTTGTTGGCCACGGTCATGCTGCCAGCTCGCCCGCCTTACCCTTCCTTCCTCATCCTCCGTTCCCCGCAGAGCTAGGTAATCATGTCGTAGGCCAGGCTGTCTGCCTCGTTGGTCACAGTGAGGTCCGCCAGCTTGCCCAGCCTCAGCTCACTCTCTCCTCAACCTCCCCATCCTCCCATAATCCCCCCAGAGGTGCTTACGTCGTAGGCCAGGCTGTCCGCCTCGTTGGCCACAGTGAGGCCGGCCAGCTCGCCCAGGCCCAGCTCGCTCTCCGCCGCCTCGTCCGGCCCCATGATGAACGACTTCCCTGACGTGGGCGGAAACGTCATGGCCTCCACTGGGATGGATGGATGGATGGACAGTGAGATAGACGGACAGACAGACCAGGCAGAGGGACAGAGCCAGACAAACAAATTAAACAGGCAAATATACCAGACAAGTAAGTAGGGAAACATTTACAGACGGACAAAGGGACAAACAGAGAAGTCAAAACACTAAACGACTTCTACTGAAACATAACCATCATTGGTATTTGGGCCTATTAGATATTGTTCTGTCAATTCAATTATTTACAGTCAATTGTAATATATTTGGAAACTGTGCATTCTATAAATTCAAACCCTTTGGGGACAATTAAGCTCTCGTCTTACCTTCTTCGGGGTGGCCCACTTCATGCTCGTTGAGCCTGGGGACGCTGGGCCGGGATGGCGGTGTCACGGGGGGCTGCATGGAGGGGAGATCCTCGGCGTCTCGCAGGTTGGCCAGCATATCCTGCAGTTTGGACCGATTAGGCCCTGGGATGAGAATGAGAAAGATGAGAAGAGGATCATGGAGAAGGAGTAGAGACAAAGAAGGAAAGGAGAGGGAGGAAGAGGAGAAGTAGTAGTGTACAGAGAGGATCAGGAAGAAACTGAGAAACTTTATAAGATTGAAGTTTAGTTTATTAATTCAACCATTTAAAAAAATGGTTTCCATTGTGGTCCTCGAGACAAGATGGCTAGACAAGATCAAACACAGTATGGCAGTGAAATAATAAAACAAAAACAGAGAAGAACAACATCTATCTCATCATTCCAGTTACATCATAGGGGTTATTCATACAGGCACAGAAGATATCAAACATATTTTTACTTTATTTTTAAAGCTTCCCAGAGAGGACATTGTTTTTATGGGCAGAGGCAACTCATTCCATTCTGAGGCTCCAGTATACAAGAAAGTACCTTTCCCAGCATTACTCCTGAACCTGTATAAGCACACATCAGCCACACCTGATCTGGTGCTGTGATTATGTGCATCCCTAACACGGGGAAAGTAATCACTTAGATATCTGGGCACAGGACCATAAATACTCCTGTAAACCAAACCTAGTCTAATCTGGGACACCCTAGCCTCAACAGGCAGCCAGTTTAGTTCCTGAAAGCAGCTCCTGCCTATGTGAGTACGTGGACTCACCTTCAATATTACCCCGATCAGCTTATTCTGGGCTATCTGGAGCTCCCCCTTCATAAGTTTAGATAAGCACCCAAACCAGGAAGTACTAGCATAGTCAAAATGGCATTGAATGAGGGAAGTAGCTAGCACTTTCATGGAGTCCTTATCAAGCAGCTTTGACTTTCTAGCCAAAAATGTAGTCTTGGCATTAACCTTCCCTAGCACTTTATTGTCCATGCTCACACCTCCCAAGCTTCCATCAAGGATACATCCCAAGTAGCTAACAGAGGTTTTAGTAGTCAGCACCTCACCCCCTAATTCCACACTTTCAGACTATTTCAGAGGACCTACTCAATTTAGGTCTGGATCAAATAATAATTGCTTCAGGTTTCCCTAAGTGCAGAGATAGCTTATTATCTCCAAGCCATTTGCTAATGTTAGTAAGCTCTGTGTTAAGTACGCTCTCCAACGTAGTTTTACTTTTGTGAGACACCAGTCATTCGCATAAAGAAAAAGACAGCAAGAACAAGCATCTTTCATATTGTTAATATACAACAAAAACAGCAGAGGCCCAAGCACGCTCCCCTGCGGAACGCCACAACTTGCATGAGACAGTGAACCATGAACCTCTACTACTTGCTCCCTTCCTGATAAATAGGACTTTACCCAGCTTAGAGGGATACTGCTTAACCCCAGTGCTTCTAGTTTGGAGATTAGGAGACAGTGGTTAACTTCATCAAAGGCATTCTTGTAGGTCAAGCAGTACCATTCCACAGAAATATCCCTCATCAATCTTTCCTGATGAAGTCAGTCAAGTAAAGTAGACATGAATTAGTGGAGTATGTTTTTCTAAAACCCGACTGAAAATCATACATTAGACCCTGTTTGTTAACATATTCATACATTTGCTCATGTACAACTCTCTCCAGGAACGTTGATGTTACACAGAGGATAGATACAGGCCTATAATTCCCAGGGTCAGACTTTATCCCCTTCTTATACAGAGGTATAACTTTAGCTTGTTTCATGTCCCTGGGAAGGGTACAGTGTTCAAGAGAGAGATTAACGATATACGTAATACAAGGGCCAATTTGCTCAGCAGAATCTATAAGAAACCTTGCAGGAATATTATCCAGGCCTGTGGCTTTAGAGCATTTAAGCTCTGCCAGCATACTGACTATGTTGGCTGTTGCTACCTTTGCAAAATAAAAAGAGTTTGGCTGAACCCTTAACTCTACATAATACTTCTGGACTTGGTTGCTTCCATACAAATCAGAACTGGAGGGCAGCTTGCTAACCAGCTTGCAGAAGTAAAAAAAAAAAGAGAGAAAAAAAAAAGAAGAGTTGAATTCATTGGCAACCTCTGCTTTTTCATATACCATCTTCCCCCTGATGTTCAGTCCAATACTGTTTAATTTGTTTATGGTAGTACTACTATAGCCTAGTTCCTTAAATGATTTCCAAAGCTTTTTAGGGTCATTTTGGTTCTCAATTATTTTCTCAGCAAAGTAACCCCTCTTAGCTTCATCCATCCTGCTCTGTGCTTCATTTCTGTGACATTTATATTGGACAAAATCATGCTGCTCTTGAGAGTTCTTAAATATTTTAAAGGCCTTATTCCTTGCTTGGATAGATTCTAGAACCTCGTGATTAAACCAAGGGCTAGATCTCTGCTTTACCCTGACCCATCTAATGGGAGCCATCACATTCACCACATCAAGGAATCTACATTTAAAGACTTCCCAGGCACTGTCTACCCCTACGCTATCAAGCACAGGTGACCAGTCGATTTTACCCACTTCCTTCCTAAACTTTTGAATTGAGTATTTTTTGAGACCTCTGATTCTAATGTTTTTGTGACACTTAAATATCTCTTTAAAAATCCTCCTTGTGCAAAATGTAATAACATGGTCACTGATTCCATATACTATTACTCCACTCTGCGATATTTTAGATATATCAGACACCAATATTAAGTCAATCATACTTTGCACTGTTTCACATATCCTGGTGGGATCTTTTATCATTTGGGTCAGAGCAAGTGATCTACAAAAATGCATAAATATATTGTTGGCTGGGCTATTCTTTTTGCAGGCATCAGTATTGAAATCCCCTAACAAAATTATTTCCTTCAACAGGGAATCATTACAATTTGACAACACAATTTCAAGACCTTCATAGAATGCATTCTTCTTGGGCGGCCTATAACACACCCCCAACAAAATCGTCTTGGTTTTGGGAAGGCAGATATCCAGCCAGGCAATCTCCAGATCAGCGCTTAAATCCGATCTGACGTTAAAAGCAGATTGAACAGCAGGTCCATGGCTGATGCTTCGTGAAGGAGGACTTCGTAGCTAGAACATAGAAATAACTCATAGAAAAATAAAGGCAATTGAAGTTGGGAGGAAAGGAGAGTTAAGTCACTGACACTGACATACTTTCACAGAAAATAAGAAGTTGGAATGGTTGAAAAATACAGAGAAATAAAAAAAGGAAGCAGCACACATACAAAGACACAGGTGCAGCTGATAACCTATGACATAATAAAGACCGGTACAAACGAGACGAAGCGGGGATGGAATGTCTCAAAAGTAGAATGGTGCAATCATAGACATAGAATTACTAGAAGGGGCGCGCCCATTCCTAGAAAACGAGGCCATAATGTGTGAGCCATGTCACCTATACGGACGGAGTGTACCCACGAGGGTGCAGTCAAATTGCTGTGGTCTGACGGGCTATGCTCTTTTTAGTAATTATATTTCTATGGGTGCAACTTAAAACAGCAATGAGTAATGTCGACACAGTGAGAGGGTTAGGAATGCAGTACAGTGCACTTTTCTTATAGTGAATGTGGTTATAGTGATCGACCACTTACAATAGTGATCAAATTATCCTGCACGGGTCTGATCACTGTGAGGGGAGGCAGTGTATTGCAATCCCATTGAAATGTTAAAACACAAACATGTACGCACAGAGCCACACACAAGCAAAGACAAACATGGAGAAGGGGTACTAGATGGCCGAAAAGGTGCGCCAAAACGAAGCGTATGGGAGGAAGAGTGTCTCTAACGTGCTTAACGTGTCTGTTAAATATCATTTTTGCATGACATAGTTCACCTCAACCTGAGAGAGGAGCTCTTATCGCCAGAACAAGGAGAAAGAATGAAAGATAGAACGCAATGGAGAGAAAGAAAGAGAAGGGAAGGCCTGATAGACTTACTCTTCACCCCCTTTTTGCCCTTGCGCTCCTTCCTGTACTGCTCCTTGAGTTGGGCTATGAGGCCCTGGTCCACGTCCCAGGCCTCAGGCATGGGGCACTGCTCTTCCTTCTCTACACCCGAGGGAAGGGGTTGGGGGGGGAGGGGGGGGGACAGAAACCCGAGAAGCCGGTCAGTGTCCAGAACTTTCTTCTGAACCGGACCAAACGAAACTCAAATCCAAAGTGTAATGAAATTAAAGGTGGTTCAAGTGAAGATGGCGTCTTTAATCCTAATATCGCCTGTAAAATGTATTGCAGAGACACTTGCCTAAGATCCCCCCCCCTCTCCTCCAAGTGTGTTACCCCTATCGGAGCCGTGGTTAGCAAGTTTGCCTACGGGCTGGGAAATCTTGGTTTTAGACCCGCAATGTACAGTATGTTGCATTATCGCCATTTGCTGCGGTATTGTAAAAAAAAAAAGTGTGTGATGGAAATTCTTCCTGATACACTTTTTTTCTCCCACCGAGAGCCCCAAGTTCATGTTTTCTACAGGCATTTGGGCCTCTCTCAAAGCAACTAAGGGGTTTGATGATGTCAACACATTGGGGTCAGTCAGGAAGAGAACGGTTCAAATTCTCTTCTCATACGACAACAGACAGGGATGGAAAGGGAGAATTGAGTCATGCCTGAGGGTTACAGTTTTTGCACCACTCGACATGGAAACATAAAAACACAAACGTACAAAACACAAAAATTGCCATTAAACAAAGCGTTTGGGGGTAAAAAAAAAAAAAGTTGTAAAAAGACAGATTGGCTTCCGACAAAAAAAGAATACAGCTGACATCAAATGTTTAATTTGATGGCTGGCAGCAATCCTGAAAATGTTTGCGTTAATGTATTCAAAAATATTAAATGTCAAAGAAAGCTGTGTCCTGCCAAATTAGGTGACAACAAAGCATATGGTGGAACAGCCGCCATGCCTCACTCAGTCTTTGCAAGGCTTTGTCCTTTGTGCCGCAACATCAATAGCAGCAAACCGCATACCAACGACATGCTAATGTTAAAATAATGCAAATAACATTCAATACCCCCCCAAAATGCAATGTCATTCAATAACTCTGTCATGTTTTGAAATGTTCTATATACCAAAAGCAATAACCATTATAGCGTAAGCTGGCTAAAGAACAAAAAGAAATCCCCCAAATAATGAATTTCAACAACAAAAAAATTCTAATAATGTGCGGAGTTATCTGTATCTATACCTATAAGCATATGAATATTTCTCATTTCAGATGCAGGCATGATCATATAATATATGGTAAACAGAACGGATATTCTATTTTCCCTTCTATTTTCCTCATTGCAGCCCTCAGCGACAGATGTTTCTGGTTCGATCCAAAATGGCACCCTATTCCCTATATAGTGCACTACTTTTGACCAGAGTCCATAGGGCTCAGGTCAAAAAAATAGTGCACTATATAGGGAATAGGGTGCCATTTGGGACACGTCATTGGTCTGTAAGCGGCAGTGTGGGATCAAGAGGAGGTGGTGAACACAGAGCTGCTGATGACAACTCCGTTTCATAACTGATCAGCTAAGCGCCTCGCTGCCGCTGGACCTTTAATACCATCCATCCATTGCTGTGTGTTCAGCTCATGGCTTCTTCAACTATTGTTAACAAAGAAATGCGAACAACTCAGTTTCCCACGCAAGTTGACATAATTATCCCAATAATACAAGATGGCTTTTTTTTTTAATTAGTCACCATTATTTATATGAACTACTATTGAATTAAAGTATTTATAAAAATAACTGGATTGTCAATGCATCAGACAATTTGACATTTGCTGTGTTCTAATGTCTACACTAGCATACTACTTAGTATTTACTTTGAACATAGGCTGTCTTCAACTGGATCCCTCTGGCTTCCTCTGTCACACAACCAGTGGTGCCACAGCATCCTTCCTCTTTGGCTGAAAACTGACTGCTGCCTGACCTGTGACACGCTGACTCACTGATTGCGTGGGAATGCCCTTTGTCAGAGTCGAGATAAACACATGACGTTGCTAGGTGACGGGAGTGAAGGGGGTTCTCTGTTAGCTGAAGGGGATAAGGGAGCTACAGTAGGCAGGTGGCCAGCTGTGTCTTTGTGTGAAGACTAGGTTAGAGAATACAGGGTCCTGTGTGAGTGGGCGACTGAGGAAAGGGTAGGTCCCCTCAGTGGAGACTGTTCTGTGGCCCTAGAGCTGGAAACCGAGTTACACTCAATGTTCCTGCTATGGCCCACTGGTCCTTCCTTTGGTCTACTGTCCTCTTTCTACGACCCTCCTGTCCTTTTTATGCTCTAATGTCCTGAGAATATACATGACTGTCCCCACTTACTTGGCCACTGTCCTAATTATGATCCGCGGTCAAAATTTCCCCTTCACTGTTGACTAGGCCTACGAGTCGACCCACTTTGGTCCACATGTAAACTTTTACTATTCTAGTTTGAGTGTTCACCCACCAACAGACCAACCAACCAACGCCCCTCCCTCCCTCACCCCAGTCACCGCTGTCTTCGACACTCCGGACATCGGGCGATCCTTCCATCTCATCTGGGCTGGCCAGGAAGTCAAAGCCCTTCAGGGCCTCCTCTGTGTCCGGGTCGTCACTCATGTCCGAGGATGAGGAGGGGGAAGAAGACGTCGTCTTCTTCCTCACCATCTGTGGAAGACAGAGAGGGTTGAAGAGACAGAGAGGGTGGAAGACAGAGAGGGTTGAAGAGACAGAGAGGGTGGAAGAGACAGAGAGGGTGGAAGAGACAGAGAGGGTGGAAGAGACAGAGAGGGTGGAAGACAGAGAGGGTTGAAGAGACAGAGAGGGGGTCTGAGTGACTGAATGAATTGAGTGTTAAACTGTAGGTCTGACTGAGTCGGGTGGTCCAATCAAAAACGTGGTTAAATAAATAAATGGGGAAAATTGCATTGCGTAAACTAGGCTGGATTCTGTGCAAGAATGAAGGCTACCTGCGACCTGACAGGCTCACTTTCCCACTGAACTTGTTATCTTTCTTCATGAATCCACAGGACATGAAACAATATATAGGTAAGATGGATATCGATTTTGAGTCATGACATGTAGTATTTTCATATTGTACTATACACTTTTCATATTAATTCAAAATTCATGTTCTTTTTCAAAGATTTCTCACAAAAACAAACTTCTCTGAAATGTCAATAGAGCACTGAGCATTTTATTTTAAAAGCCTTTTACATTTAATTCAGCTTGTGTCATGCAAATGTAGCTTTTTGTGACCCACGGAAACAACTTTGGAGACAACGACCACAAAAGGTAAAATCCTCAAAAGTTAAGAGAAACCTGCATCACCATGTCAACACCGATTGGTGCTTATTATCGGATGCACTCGGTTACAAAAATTATATCTAATTTTTTTTAGATATAATGTCAATGATATGTTACAGAAAGACCCCACTGAATGATTCAGAACATGAATAATCATATTTGTCTTGCTAAAATGTATTTTGTAACATAAAATTTAGTTACACAATTTCACTTATCACCACCACCCTAGAATGAAGTATGAGGAATTCGGTAACATGGCTTGTGACTTGTACTGGTTCTCCTTGAGTGTTATTGATGCCTGTCGCTAATTAAATCTGTTACTGTTGTTACTCTATTGTTGTAGCAATTGCGCCATGAAGAAGCCCAAGTCAGATCATGAATGTGTGTGTGTGTGTGTCCTTGCTTACAGTGGCCAAGTTCATAATGGTCTTGTCCCTCCCGTCGCTGTCTTCATCGTCATCTTCGTCGCTAAACTCGGCGGCGGCGCTTTCTATGAACTTGAAGGCCTCAAGGACAGTGGCCGAGTCAGACATGTCAGGTTTACTGACGGACAGAAGAGAGAGGAAACGAGACAGATGTTAGTGACAACACAAAAACAATGCAGGGCTCCTACACATGCAGCCCTACACCGTTTGTCACTGTACTTCCTTGACGAATGATAGTTATCCATTAGTGATAGCATTAGCAATGGCTACAACAATAGCATTAGCGATGGCAAAATTCAATAGCATTAGCAATAGCTAGAACATTTACATTTACATTTAAGTCATTTAGCAGACGCTCTTATCCAGAGCGACTTACAAATTGGTGCATTCACCTTATGACATCCAGTAGAACAGTCACTTTACAATAGTGCATCTAAATCTTAAACAATAGCATTAGCTACAGCATTAATGATCGCAATACCAATAGGATTTAGCCTTAACCATAGCAATAGCTTTAGCGCCAACCACAACGACAGCATTTAGCACAGCAATAAACATAACAGCAGTAATAGTCATTAGCAGTTAGCGGTAGCTCACCTGATCATGCCGCTGTCCTTCTGAAAAGATGGCTCGGTGCCGTTGACCATGGGTTCCGGTTTCCTGACCGACGGCCTCTCTCCAGAGTCTCCAGCCAGGCCCAGCAGCGCCCTGACCCTCTGGGACTTTACATCCAAGATGGTGTCCGTGTAGCCCACCTCCTGAAGGTACCTGGAAATTGATTGAAAGTTGAAAGTTACGGGAGCGATCGTCTAATAATTTCAAGATTTTGTACGTAGAGTGAGAAGTGTCTTTAAATCCTATCCTAATCCCCCAATCCTAACCGTAACCATAAGGGGGGGGGGGTCTAAGTGCAATTTCCATCTACCTGTTTTTTCATCATAACATTGCAGAAGCGACACGACTACTATATATTAGTCATATTTTTTTAGACAGCTTATGATATTTGGTGTCACGCTAAATCACTGTGTAAATTAGGTTTCAAAAGAGACGATTGGAGTCAAGGTTCAAATTACACATGAAAGTTATTCTAAAACCATTGCCGTTTATATTTAGTCTGACAGGATAGAGCAGGACGTTGACCATTTCAGGACCAAGATTAGATACCAAAGACAAAGTCCTATCAAAGCTATAAATATTAAATATGGCCTACTCTATGTAGGATACAGTTTCTGAACTGAGAAACAAACATGTTCCTTTATATACCATAGGGTCCAAAGAAAGCAAGTGTGAAAAACTCTCTCTCAGATTGGAAAACATCAGTTCAGTCACTGCAAAACAAGGGAATGAAACAACACAACAAACTATCTATACAGTATTGCATAACTGAACCAATTAAAACCAATCTTATGCTGATTTACAAACTACTTAACGAGATCGAATGCAAAATTTCGCTAAAGCCCTCCAAAACCCCCCAACATACCTCACTCGGTAGGTAAAACCAAAATGATCCTATCCTTATTCCTTCAAGACGAGCTTAAGTTCTGATGCTGATGCTCCAAGGTCGGAGGTTTTGATAAAACAGCATCTTGTGCAAGTTTTAACAGACGAGGGAAGGGAGAAAAAATATATATATATAGAAAAAAAAAGTTCCTCTCAGTCTCTTGCTGTACCAGCCTCTCCAGTCGCAGGAGCCCTGAATGCCCAGACACAATCCTCCATTCATGGGCTAACACCATCTCAGATTCTGTTCTTCATTACACAGACACCAGAGACAATACACACACACACACACACACACACACACACACACACACACACACACACACACACACACACACACACACACACACACACACACACACACACACACACACACACACACACTCTCAATGAGATGCTGCATTCACATTCCTTCATCCAAGGACGTCATCCAAGGATAATACAATTTAGTGCCCAGATTTATTGCTTGATCTGTTTTGCCAACAAGTACATATTCTGCATAACATAAGGCCCTGTATGCTGTGGGTATTGGAGCTACGTGCGTGCAACATTAAAATGTTGAGTTCAATGGGCAAAACTGCTCATAACATGCACAAATTAGCCAATACCTAGTATTTATTTATAAAACAAGTTTAACTTAAATTGTTGATAAAAAAAGAAAAGTATTTTAGAATTAGAAGTCAAGAATAGGGGTAACTATGAACGTTGGATTGTGATCAAGTGTCTGTTGAACTTTTCAGGTTTTTCTTTTGAAACTGTCTTTAGACCAGCTGCATTCCATGATTCTCTGCTCTGCTCTCTTCCCATCTCCCTCTTCTCTATCCCCCCCTTTTCCTCTCTCTCTTTGTCAGGTCCAGTTCAGTGAGTTCATGGTTCTGATGGGGGGAGGTGTGGTTCAGTGCCTGCCTGTAGCTGCCGCTAGACACATACATACATACATACATACATACATACATACATACATACATACATACATACATACATACATACATACATACATACATACATACATACATACATACATACATACATACATACATACATACATACATACATACATACAGACCCTCTCTCTTATCACATTTGAAGGCTTGGGTGCCATTTTGAAACACACTCACGTACTTTATTTTAATCACACGCTGACTGGAGTAATATCGACAAGAAGAACTTTGTTCCATAGTGTAGGCTGGCGAGATGAAATTAGGGTTGGGGATATGTGGACAATCTACTGTGCTGTGTGTGTGTGTGTGTGTGTGTGTGTAACTATACTCTGACATGCGAAATCAATGACCACTCTCTGGAATCGAGATGTGGCCATGCCATGTGTGCTGCTGTCGGAGTACTCTAGGAGTTGTGTGGATCATGAGAATGCATAGCAGAGAGAGTGAGAGAAAGATTGTGTGTGTGTATTCACTCGGTGTTGGGAGTTGCAGTGTTAACCCTCGTCTGTACTTCCATAGATTGTGCTGTGAGTGGGTGGCTGGGCACTGGATGAGACACACACACTTTTCTCATTGCTCCATCACAGTATTCTCTGTCTATTCCTTTTTCTCTATAGGTCTCATACCTACGCGAGCATGCGCACGCACGCAAACTCTCTCAGTATCCCCTACCGCTCATTCTATGTCCTGACAACTTTTGACACCCAGAGGGCACCAAAGTACAAACCTTTTAAGAACTTCCACACCCCTTTGCACTCACATGCTAGGAGTAACACAGTGCGTGTGTGTGTGTCTCAAAATGTGTATATCGCTCTCTCTGTGTGCGTGTGTCTCAGACTGTGTGTGTGAGCATGTGTCTAAGTGTGTGCGTATTTTACTCTGTGTGTACGTTGCTCTATATATGTCTCAGTGTGTGTGTGTGTGTGTGTGTGTGTGTGTGTGTGTGTGTGTGTGTGTGTCTAACAATCCACACGTCCCACCAGTCTCAGGGGGATTACTCCACTACTCGATTCATACTGAGGCTCTTAATCTCCATTAAGAAGATTTTCCTCCCTTTGATGGCTTTTTGTCTTAAGACAGACACTTGCAGCTGACGGTGGTGCCCTATGGCTACAGCCACACACACACACGGTCAAAAAAAACACGAGCACACAGACAGTCCGGTGACGTACAGTCACCGACTCCAAGAGGCCTTCTCTAATGAGTCAGTGGTTGTTGTAACAACCCAGATGCAGGATAATATTGGTTGTCCACATCGCCACACATCTTCCAGACAGAAATTGGGTGATGGGATAGTTTCTCACAACTGCACAGAGATAAACACACACTGCTAAATAGATTATAAAGGATTGCATTTAAAAAAGGCCCAATGCAACCATTTCTATATCAATATCAAATTGTTGCTGGGTAACAATTAAAGTGAACAAAAATATAAATGCAACAACGCGACCACTATTTTCCTCATGCAGCGCAACACATCTTCTTCGCATAGAGTTGATTGTGGCCTGTGGAATGTTGTCCCACCTCTCTTCAATGGCTGTGCGAAGATGCTGGATATTGGCAGGATCAGGAACACACTGTCATACACGTCAATCCAGAGCATACCAAACATGCTCAAACAGGTGACATGTCTGGTGAATATGCAGACCATGGAAGAACTGGGACATTTTCAGCATCCAGAAATTGTGTACAGATGCTCGCAACATAGGGCCATGCATTATCATGCTGACACACAAAGTGATGGCGGCAGATGAATTGCACGACAATGGGCCTCAGGATCTCGTCACAGTATCTCCGTGCATTCAAATTGGCAACGATAAAACGCAATTGTGTTTGTCGTTATGCCTGCCCATACCATAACCCACAGCCACCATGGGGCACTCTGTTCACAACGTTGACATTATACACGTGGTCTGCAGTTGTAAGGCCGGTTGGACGTACTGCCATATTCTTTAAAACAACGTTTTAGAGAAATTAACATTCAATTATCTGGCAACAGCTCTGGTGGACAGTCCTGCAATCAGCATGACAATTGCATGCACCCTCAAAACTTGACACATCGGTGGCATTGTGTTGTGTGACAAAACTGCACATTTTAAAGTGGCCTTTTTTATTGTCTCCAGCACAAGATGCATGTGTGTAATGATCATGCTGTTTAAATAAGCTTCTTGATATGCCACTCCTGTCAGGTGGATGGATTATCTTAGCAAATTTGTTCACAACATTTTTGCAAAATATGCCTTTTCTGTGTATGTAAAATGTTTGAAATCTTTTATTTCAGCTCATGAAAATGGGACCAACACTTGACATGTTGCGTTTATATTTTTGTTCAGTGTAAGTACCTGTAGTAGACTGCAGTAGAATTTTGCTAGGACTGTCTGGGAAGGGTCTGAGTGGGGAGGGGAAAATTGATAAAAACTGTGTTTTTGGCAGAGAGGTTTGGAACGCTCTTTGTTATTGGTCTATTAACCAATATTCCACATGGTGATGTCACCGTGGAAAGCCGACCCCCCCTGCAAACCTTCTGATCAGAAGGTCACCAGGTCTTAAAGCACTTAAAAGTGTACAGCCATAGGGCACCATTGAAACAAAAAAACGTGTGTGTGTTGCACTCACTGTCTGAGCAGCTGCCGTCCTTGTTTCCAACCCAGCTGACTACTGTTGGGGGGGCTCGGGACCTCGTTTTCATTCCCTTCATCTGATGGAGAGAGAGGGGAGACAAGAATGAGACAGACAGACGCACCATATTATTTAAGGCTTCACTCACAATCTTGAAGCACGGACTTAAATACTTACAGTATTTGTGCTGCATTCAATTTCAATCCAAAATTCAATTAATTGAATTGAAACGGGTCAGGACACATGGTGCAATCCAGGTTAAATTGTCAGAATGCATACAGTACATCTGAATGAAACATGTCAGTATTGTGGCATTTGACATGCACAAATATTACTCGTTTCAGGAAACTAGGTGTACGTCACACGTCACTACTTCACAGGAGGCATTTGAACATCATCATAATTTTTAATTAAAAACAAAAATCTAAAATGAGTTTTTTGGGCAGAAATGCCTTCTGGAACATGAACTTTCATGTGCTTTAATAACAAACTTGTATTCCATCTGTAAATACGAATAAAATTGTTAAATTACGAGACCAGTTGGTTTTGCCACAGAAAATGACAGGAACATTCCCGCAAGACATGATTGGCTGAGATTATTATTCTACCTTTATTTCAACAAGAAACACAGACTGAGACCAAGGTCGCTTTTACAGCTGGGCCCTGCGTAAACATGTTAACACATACAGTTTAGGTACAATGATTGAGAAACTAAACATGACAAACAAAACAATCAAAGATAACACAAAAAAATACAACAGCAGAATAACCTAACAGCACAAAAACGTGCATTTTCAAAAACCATTACCAGGAATACAAAAATAAGATAATGCATGATAATGGGCTGGACACGCCGAGTTTGGATTGGTCTGTCATGTAGTATGGTTCTGTCTATAACATGAACTGCTCAGTATGTGTGTTGATTGTCATTTCTACAGCGCTATTTTTGAAAGATATAACGTTAGCCATCGAGAACTACAAAAGTTTTGCTACTTTTCTCAACAACATTGATGCCCTGAATTTAGCAGGCGCTATCGACAGATCAGTTGGAAAAAGTGATGGGCTACTTTCTGCACACACCACGGTCAATGTGAACCGGAGTGAGCTGACAATGCTGGCCAAACAAAATATAGCTAGAAACAAAACGGAGTTAAATGGTTTCAGTCTGCCGTGAAGCGTTCATCCATGTATTCGGGTAAGAGTCTAACTTTATTTTCAGATATTATACTTTTCTAATTGTCAGAAAGTCATTTTCATAGCAAGTTATAGCTTACTGTTCACTAGCTAGCGAACATTAGCTTGCTGGCTCGCTATCTAACGTTACGTGCATGATCTGTGTAGTAATATTATTCAATTCAGAAATCCATTTGCGTTGCTAGTTATAGCCTAATGTTAGCTAGCTAACATTGAACCTAGTTGATTAGCTCTTTAGCTACCAGCAGATTCATACTACAGCTATGACAATGTTTATATTGGTAGTAGTATGAGTTGGGATTACGCCGGTTCATTGTTTAGCTAGCTACCTACATGTCTAAACAAAAGACTCAACTTCAACAGATGATTACAGGACCCATCAAGTTAGCCAGATGTGTCTGGGAGATGATTACAGCCATCTATTGTATTTCATTAACCTCTGTACATGTCTAGACAACAGTGACCCATCCACTTAGCTAGATGTGACTGCGAGGTGGTTATAGCATTTCCTCCACATAATCCATGAATTTCGACAAGTATGTCAGGTAAACGTCATCTAATAATGATCAAATATTTATATCTGGACACTTTAATGTTTTTGATATTGCGGCTATGCAAGAAACCATTTTTACTGTACCATTGGCATGCATCCTGTGCATCTGACAAATACATTTACGGTAATATGAAGAACAACATAACCTGCACCAAAGTCAGATTATGTTATAGACAAGGACTAGATAAAGTGTATTTTTACCTTATTGTAGGCTACTACTTTTAGTCTTGAAATTGTTGGTTGTTTACTAAATTAAATCACTCTGTTTAGCACATGGCCTCACATGTGAATCCTTAAAGCGATGTGTGGGGCTAAGGCTTAAGAGGTTGTGAATGATGCTGAATGGGTGTAGACAAAGAAGAGCTCTCCAGTAGGTGTACCAAAACATTCAAGGGACATTTTCTCAAAAGTGGGGTTACAAGTTTGTCAACTTCCAAAGCATAATTACTTCCCCATTGTTCCTCGACTGTATAATTTACAATTTTCTTGCTCCGAGTCTCTACTTTTATCCAATATAAAAAACACATAAGACCAAAGTGAGGCGGTAGGTCCCAAATGTCATATATCATGAGTGATGACTGCTGAGATGTGCAAAGTCATGCTTTCATTTACAACCACTAACCTAGGCGCCCCCTATTTGGTTGCGCTTTGTTTTTGGTATTTTTGGTTTTAATTTATTCCATCTATGTCTACAGTGTGTGTGAATGCATTGTGTAATCTTGAATATGTAAAAGCACCCGACGTCTGAGAAAGGCGCCATACAAATATTTAAGTAGTCATTTTAATTGCAGAATTAAAAGATGGCTTTACGATGTAGGACTCAAAGTAGTGTCACTGGCACCAGTTGGTACTAAGAGTACAGAGGTGGAACTTTTTGAAACGTAATTTATTTACAATGCTGGCCTACTCAAGCCAAACCCAGACGACGCTGGGCCAATTGTGCGCAGCCCTATGAGACTCCCAATCGCTGCCGTTTGTGATACAGCTCGTGTCTGTAGTGACGCATGCAGTGCCTTAGACCGCTGCGCCACTCGGGGACTTACCGGAATCATCGTAGCTGGGAGGTTTCATGTCTCCTTGGTTCAACTCTGTTCCATATTTGAGCTTGTGGTATTTTGACCTGAGGGTAAAAGGAAAAGAGAGGAAGGAAGAGAGAATAAGAGAGGGATAGAGAAAGAACGATAGAGAGGAGAAATAAATAAAAAGCTTTAATGATAAGGCAGCCACAGTGATTTAACAGCTCATTAATGATCTAACAGAAGATAACCATCTCACTGTTGATTGTATCTGTAAATTAACTGGCTTCACATCACACATATATTTGAAGAACTGTCTTGTAAAATGGCATATATTATTATATTAAGAACAGGTGGGAGGGATTCTACACAGGGGGAAGAAATGACTTTGTTAATTCACTGGGTGGAAATTAATCTAAACTTAATGGTGGATATTAAGCCAATAGGTTTTTTTTTTTTGCACAAGATTGCCCATGCCCAGATAGCACACAAACTATACTACATATTTAAATAAAGGTAAAAACAATTTAAATATATATATACAGTTGTATGAAAAAGTTTGGGCACCCCTGACAATTTCCATGATTTCCATTTATAAATAATTGGGTGTTTGGATCAGCAATTTTATTTTGATCTATCAAACTGATGGACACAGTAATATTTCAGTAGTGAAATGAGGTTTATTGGATTAACAGAAAATGTACAATATGCATCAAAACAAAATTAGACAGGTGCATAAATTTGGGCACCCCAATAGATAAATCACATCAATATTTAGTAGAGCCTCCTTTTGCTAAAATAACAGCCTCTGGATGCTTCCCATAGCCTCTAATGAGTGTCTGGATTCTGGATGAAGGTATTTTGGACCATTCCTCCTTACAAAACATCTCCGGTTCAGTTAGGCTTGATGTGGTTGCCGAGCATGGACAGCCCACTTCAAACCATCCCACAGATTCTCAATGATATTCAGGTCTGGGGACTGGGATGGCCATTCCTGACCATTGTACTTGTTCCTCTGCATAAATGCCCGGGTAGATTTTGAGCAGTGTTTTGGGTTGTTGTTTTGTTGAAATATCCAGCCCCGGTGTAACTTCAACTTTGTGACTCATTCTTCAACATTATTCCCAAGAATCTGCTGATATTGAGTGGAATCCATTGCGACCCTCAACTTTAATAAGATTCCCAGTACCGGCACTGGCCACACAGCCCCACAGCATGATGGAACCCCCACCAAATTTTACTGTGGGTAGCAAGTGTTTTTCTTGGAATGCTGTGTACTTTTGCCGCCATGCATAACGTCCCTTGTTATGACCAAATACCTCAATCTTTGTTTCATCAGTCCACAGCACCTTATTCCAAAATGAAGCTGGCTTGTCCAAATGTGCGTTTGCATACCTCAAGCGACTTGCGTTTGTGGTGTGTGTGCAGAAAAGGCTTCTTCCGCATCACTCTCCCATACAGCTTCTCCTTGTGCAAAGTACGCTGAATTGTTGAACGATGCACAGTGACACCATCTGCAGCAAGATGATGTTGTAGGTCTTTGGAGGTGGTCTGTGGGCCGTTTTTGACTGTTCTCACCATCCTTCGCCTCTACGATATTTTACTTGGCCTGCCACTTAACAAGAACTGTGCCCGTGGTCTTCCATTTCCTCACAGTGGACACTGACAGCTTAAATCTCTGCGCTAGCTTTTTGTAGCCTTCCTCTAAACCATAATGTTGAACAATCTTTGTTTTTAGGTCATTTGAGAGTTGTTTTGAGGCCCCCATGTTGCCACTCCTCAGGAGAGTCAACTTGCAATTGGCCTTAAATACCTTTTCTCATGATTGGATGCACTTGTCTATAAAGTTCAAGGCTTAATGAGCTCACCAAACCAATTGTGTGTTCCAATTAATCAGTGCTAAGTAGTTACAGGTATTCAAATCAACAGAATGACAAGAGTGCCCACATTTTTGCATAGCCTATTTTTCACATCTGATTTAATTTCATACAGTACTCAGCTTTTATTAGAAAATGAATGGCATGCCACTGTGATAATTTTCTGTGATGACAGAGTAAATGATTATGCAGCCTCAGAGGGGTGCCCAAACTTCTTCATACGACTGTATACAGTGGGGCAAAAAAGTCTCAGAGTACGAGTGTTGACCTAGGATCAGCCCCCCCCGTCCATTCCTTATAATCTAAAAGAAAACTGATCCCAGATCAGCAATCCTACTAAGACAGGCTTTATGAATACAGGCCTTGGATGGGTGCCCTCTTGTGAAGATGCGCTTATATGAGAACTTCTACTTGGTTAGCTAGACTGCGACTTGACGTCACTCAAACATTGAATCCCTACAAACAAAAGCCATGAGGAGAGAGGATTAGGTGAGTGGAGTGCTGGTAATTCTATAAGAGGATAATACACTGAGGGGATGATGGATTACTTTAAAAATACCACCACCACCATCATTGTCTTAATCAATATCATGGTAATTTAACTCATTTGTTTTTCAAATCGTTTACAAAGGGATTTATAAAATCAAAACATTGACACATCGAATGGAAATAATGGAAAAATTGATGTAATCAATTTATCACTAGCCACTTTATATAATGCTTACATACCCTACATTACTCATCTCATATGTATATACTGTACGCTATACCATCTACTGCATCTTGATGTCATTAAATGTATCTCTAGCCACTTTAAACAATGGTACTTTATATAACGCTTACATACCCTACATTACTCATCTCATATGTATATACTGTACGCTATACCATCTACTGCATCTTGATGTCATTAAATGTATCTCTAGCCACTTTAAACAATGGCACTTTATATAACGCTTACATACCCTACATTACTCATCTCATATGTATATACTGTACGCTATACCATCTACTGCATCTTGATGTAATTAAATGTATCTCTAGCCACTTTAAACAATGGTACTTTATATAATGCTTACATACCCTACATTACTCATCTCATATGTATATACTGTACGCTATACCATCTACTGCATCTTGCCTATGCTGTTCGGGCATCACTCATTCATATATTTTTATGTACATATTCGTATTCGTTCCTTTACACTTGTGTGTATAAGGTAGTTGTTGTGAAATTGTTAGGTTATATTAGTTGTTAGCTATTACTGCATGGTCGGAACTAGAAGCACAAGCATTTCGCTACACTCGCATTAACATCTGCTAACCATGTGTATGTGACAAATACATTTGATTTGATTTTGTAAAACAGTTAAGTGCATTGCACCATCTTATGCTAATTTCCAGTGATTCTTTGCATCATTATCCTCATTACCATCATCAATATCATCATCACTTATTTACAGCCCCAAAAACTAAAAAAGGTCTCTTTTTGTCAATAACAGTATTACCAGGAGAGGTCATTCAAAACAATCTTGGATCACTTTTGCACTTCCCCCACTAAAGGTTAAGGTACGGATTGGGGGAGGGGAAGCTTAACCTAGATTTCTACCTCGGAGAAACTTCACCCCGGAGAGAACCAGAGATCAAAAAAGTAGTCAAAGACAGCACACTATTAAGACACGAAAAAACTGTTTCTCCAAAAGAAATCCTCGATCACACTTGTTGGTGATGTCATGGCGATGTTGGCTAACTGAGCTCATGCACAGAAACACGTCATCGGGTGTAAAGGTCATCTCGTGCCGAACTGCGCATGTGCAGGCTGCCAAATCAAACGCACTCACTCGATATAAAGTCGTTTTTGACAAAAGTAAAAACTTGTCAGTTTGTCACTTTCACAAAGTTAGAGTAATAACATCTTCAAATAATTTAGGACATTGGCTCAAATCTAGGTTGTGCCTTTAGATTTCAATAAAATGAACAACTAAAAGGAACAATTTTTCACTTCTCTCTCTCTCTCTCAACCCCGGCCTGGTCTACCTAGTCTGCTTCGCAAGCGTTCCCGGAGGTCTCGCGATGTTGCATCTGTTTTTTTCCCCACAGTTATCGTACACGACCACAGATTATCCATTAAATTGACCAGATACTTATGTGGCCACTAACAATGAAAATAAATGTCTTAAAATGGAAGGCAGTTAACCTGGGTACCAGTCGCTTTAGCGAATCCACTCCCTGTCGTCATGTCCCAGAGACTACAATTCCAACCACAAAACATCTTATACAACAACTTGTCCAGCTAACAGCAAAATGTTTGTTTTTCGTTCTAAATTCAAATTCTGCTATTTGAGGCTCCACATGTTGTCATGGAAAATGACAACATGTGGAGTGAACAACAACCAATGAGCGACTCCGCTGTAAATCCAGCACATTGAGATTGCAGAATGGGCAGTCTTTTTGGCAATGACAAGGAGTGGTACGTTAGCTAAAGAGACTGGTATATTCAGACTAGAAGAGAGTCGGGAAAAGGCAAGATCAGGTGTGGGACCATTCTAGCCAATGAGAGGGCAGATACGCGCGTGAACAACAGGCACAGCGCCGATTTAAAAAAAAACGTTATATCAGTACACTCATAACCTAAGCACTACAAAACGTATATTCAATGCATTGAGAAGCCTGTGTCCATCGATGCCACATATCAAGTTTCATACAGATCGTGCCAGAAGAGTAGCGTTTTAAGTGTTTATCACAAAATTAAAAATGGTGGAACATCGTGGCAAATTTGTTCCTTGTCAGGAGAGGGACCAATGTACTGAATTTCATGACTTTCTGTCAAACGGGCTGAGGGGCGTGACCTTTTAAAGTTAGCATTTTCAATATCTTATAGTGCCACCATCTGGCCAATCAGTGTAATTTTGTAAATGCTGAATCTCTATGGCAAGACGGATCATTACACCGTTTCGTCAAAATCGGGTTAGTGCTATCTGAGATATTGCATGTGACTAACAGACAGAAACACATCCCCAGTCCTCTCCCCGATTTCATTGTGGGGGGAACTAAAAATGAAGCCTTCTTGCTAACCATGGGGGTGACCTTGTCTGCATCCCAAATGTCACACTATTCCCTAGTGTACTACTTTTGACCAGGGCCATTATGATTCTGGTCAAAAGAAATGCACAATGTTAGGATTGGGGTGCAATTTGGGACACAGCCCTCGACTTTGTCACAATCCAAGAGTTTCAGCCCGGTCCCAGATCTGTTTGTGCAGTCTTAAACTCCAATGATTTTACATATTTATTTTTTGTATTTATGACGGCCTACCCCAGCCAAAACCGGACGACGCTGGGCCAAAGTGTGCGCTGCCCTAGGTGACTCCCAATCATGGCCGGTTGTGATACAGCCTGGAATCGATCCAGGGTCTGTAGTGACGCCTCTAGTACTGAGATGCAGTGCTTTAAACCGCTGCACCACCCGGGAGCTCGACATGACAGAGACCTTAGGAGTTGGCAAGACAGCACAAACAGAGTTTGGACTGGGCTACAGGGGTGGATCTTAGTAGTCTAATGTAGTTTCCTCGAATCATCTCCTCTCATTCATCTGCAATGATTTGTACACAGGGAACAGGTGAAGGTAATATTGTGGATGCTTCTCTCAAACTAGTCAATATGTTTACTCTAGTTCTTTCATTTTAGTGCAGAATGCAGATGAAGGAACTGAAGAAGTACTTCGGCATAAATCAAAATATGGCAACACTACGTACAGTAGGTGCAACCTTATACAGAATGCAATGTTAGCTGTACAGACCGATTTGAAATAAACTGTAGGTTGGATGCTCAAGGTTTCTCCTACATAGAAAGGCAGAGGGAGAAACGTATATAAGACCAGTCAAAACTCATAATGATGCAGAATGACTCATGCTCAATTGAGTGGGAGCAAGGGAGAGAAGGAGAGAAGGAGAGAGAGTGGGAGCAAGGGGAGAGAGGGGGAGCAAGGGAGAGAGAGGGGGAGCAAGGGAGAGAGAGGGGGAGCAAGGGAGAGAGAGGGGGAGCAAGGGAGAGAAGGAGAGAGAGGGGGAGCAAGGGAGAGAAGGAGAGAGAGGGGGAGCAAGGGAGAGAAGGAGAGAGAGTGGGAGCAAGGGAGAGAAGGAGAGAGAGTGGGAGCAAGGGAGAGAAGGAGAGAGAGTGGGAGCAAGGGAGAGAAGGAGAGAGAGTGGGAGCAAGGGAGAGAAGGAGAGAGAGTGGGAGCAAGGGAGAGAAGGAGAGAGAGTGGGAGCAAGGGAGAGAAGGAGAGAGAGTGGGAGCAAGGGAGAGAAGGAGAGAGAGTGGGAGCAAGGGAGAGAAGGAGAGAGAGTGGGAGCAAGGGAGAGAAGGAGAGAGAGTGGGAGCAAGGGAGAGAAGGAGAGAGAGGGGGAGCAAGGGAGAGAAGGAGAGAGAGTGGGAGCAAGGGAGAGAAGGAGAGAGAGTGGGAGCAAGGGAGAGAAGGAGAGAGAGTGGGAGCAAGGGAGAGAAGGAGAGAGAGGGGGAGCAAGGGAGAGAAGGAGAGAGAGTGGGAGCAAGGGAGAGAAAAGGAAAGTGTGCAAAAGGGAAGAGACGGAGAACAGAAAGGCGACCAGGGCAGAAAAAGTTAAACAGATGGGAGACGGGCAGGGTCAAAGAGAGGGGGAAGGATGGACAAGGAGAGTGTGATAAGGACAGAAGGAGTGACGACAGAGAGAAAGAGAAACAGAATGAGAACAAGAGGGATAAGGAGATCAAGAGAGAACAAGACCGTGAACGAGAGCAAGAAAAGGGTGGGTGAGTGACGTGGAGTAAGCCGGGAAAATGTCGTTCCGAGGCTATAATCACATGGCGGGCGAGTGGAGGAGGTTCTCAGAAAGATCATGCCGTTCAGGTTCTCTTAAATTTCTTCATCCACCCTACCAGACTCCGTAGGTTTAAGACAGAGTGAGGCTCTAGCTAGCCTGGAATCCAAACCGATAATAGGAGACTGGACATGTGGTTGGGATGGCTAAAGCTTGGAATCCAAACTGGTATGCTCCGTTTCACAATTGTAAAGCCTGGACACCAAACTGGCATATTCCGTTTCACCCGTGATTCCTACCTAGCCTGGAATTCAAAATGAAACGGAGCATAAGAGAGTTTGGATTCCAGGCTACAGTTGAAGTTGAAAGTTTACATACACCTTAGCCAAATACATTTAAACTCAGTTTTTCACAATTCCTGACATTTAACCAGAGTAACAATTCTCCGTCTTAGGTTAGTTAGGATCACCACTTCATTTTAAGAATGTGAAATGTCAGAATAATAGCAGAGAGAATGATTAATTTCAGCTTTGATTAATTTCAGCTTTTATTTCTTTCATCACCTTCCCAGTGGGTCAGAAGTTTACACACACTCAATTAGTATTTGGTTGAATTGCCTTTAAATTGATTAACTTGGGTCAAACATTTCAGGTAGCCTGCCACAAGCTTCCCACAATAAGTTGGGTGAATTTTGGCCCATTGAGCTGGTGTAACTGAGTCAGGTTTCTAGGCCTCCTTGCTCACACACACTTTTTCAGTTCTGCCCACACATTTTCTATAGGATTGCGGTTAGGGCTTTGTGATGGCCACTCCAATACCTTGACTGTGTTGTCCTTAAACCATTTGTACACAACTTTGGAAGTATGCTTGGGGTCATTGTCCATTTGGAAGACCCATTTGCAACCAAGCTTTAACTTCCTGACTGATGTCTTGAGATGTTGCTTCAATATATCTACATAATTTTCTTTTTTGTGAAGTGCACCAGTCCCTCCTGTAGCAAAGCACCCCCACAACATGATGCAGCCACCCCCACAACATGATGCAGCCACCCCCACAACATGATGCAGCCACCCCCACAACATGATGCAGCCACCCCCACAACATGATGCAGCCACCCCCACAACATGATGCAGCCACCCCCACAACATGATGCAGCCACCCCCACAACATGATGCAGCCACCCCCGTGCTTCATGGCTGGAATGGTGTTCTTCGGCTTGCAAGCCCCGCCACCCCCACACATAACAGTCATTATGGCCAAACAGTTATATTTTGGTTCATCAGACCAGAGGACTTTTCTCCTAAACTTACAATCTTTGTCCCCATGTGCAGACGCAAACCGTAGTCTGGCTTTTTTATGGCGGTTTTGGATCAGTGGCTTCTTCCTTGCTGATCGGCCTTTCAGGTTATGTCGATATAGGACTTGTTTTACTGTGGATATAGATACATTTGTACCCGTTTCCTCCAGCATCTTCACAAGGTCCTTTGCTGTTGTTCTGGGATTGATTTGTACTTTTCGCACCAAAGTACGTTCATCTCTAGGAGACAGAATGAGTCTCCTTCCTGAGCGGTATGGTGGCTACATGGTCCCATGGTGTTTATATTTGCGTACTATTGTTTGTACATCATGAAAGTGGAACCTTCAGGCATTTGTAAATTTCTCACAAGGATGAACTAGACTTGTGGAGGTCTACAATATCTTTTCTGAAGTCTTGGCTGATTTTTACAATTTTTCCCATGATGTCAAGCAAAGAAGCACCGAGTTTGAAGGTAGGCCTTGAAATACATCCACAGGTACACCTCCAATTGACTCAAATGATGTCAATTAGCCTATCAGAAACTTCTAAAACCATGACATAATCTTCTGGGATTTTCCAAGCTGTTTAAAGGCACAGTCATAGTATGTAAACATCTGACCCACTGGAACTGTGATACAGTGAATTATAAGTGAAATAATCTGTCTGTAAACAATTGTTAGAAAAATGACTTAGTAGATGTCCTAACAGACTTGCCAAAACTATAGTTTGTTAACAAGAAATTTGTGGAGCGGTTGAGAAACGAGTTTTAATGACTCCAACCTAAGTGTATGTAAACTTCCGACTTCAACTGTAGGTTTTAACTATCCAAACCACATGACCAGTCAAAGCCTCCCATGTAGCCAGTCTAGTCTAATCCGCAGGTTGCCTGGTAGTGTGTAGCAGAGAAAGACCCTATTGAATTATTCTAGATGTCCATTATGCAATTATATGGTGGAAGAGGGACGTGACGCCGTGCTGCATTACCCATGACAAGGTGTGAGCAGCACATGACTGTGGGAATGTGGTTAAAGGGGACACGGCGCCGCCCCGGTGCTGCGTTTTCCCACAATGTGTGTGTGCGCGCGTTTAACATGTGACATAGTTCTGTGTAGGGGACAAGAGGTTACGATACTTATTCCATATTTTGTTGTGTTACAGCCTGAATTCAAAATTGATTAAATATATTTTTCTTACCCATCGAAACACAATAGCCCAAAATGACAATTAAAAACATGTTTTTAGGAATGTATTGAAAATAAAAAAATATATAAATATCTCATTTAAATAAGTATTCACACCCAAGTCAATACTTTGTAGAAACATCTTTGGCAGCAACTTTGAGTCGTCTTGAGTCTATGTGCAAAACTGATCTGGAGATTTTCTCCCATTCTTCCTTGCAGATTTTCTCAAGCACCGTTAAGTTAGATGGGGAGTGGTGGTGAACAGCAATCTTCAAGTCTTTCCAGTTTTTCAAACGGGATTCAAGTCTGGGCTTTGGCTGGGCCACTCAAGGACTTTCACATTCTTGTTCTGTAGCCATTCCAGTGTTGCTTTGGCTGTATGCTTGAGGTCATTGTCCTGTTGTAAAGTAAAATCTTCGCCCCAGTCTAAGGTCATTTGCAGGTTCTCGTCAAGGATTTGCCTGTATTTGGATCCATTCATTGTTCTCAGTCCCAATTTAATACATTTGGAATTCAGGCTGCATGGGTCAAGGGGTATGAATACTTTCTGAAGGAACAGTATGTGATGGGATACAATAGTAATGTCTCAATGCTAATATTTCCACAGTGTGTGTGTGTGTGTGTGTGTGTGTGTGTGTGTGTGTGTGTGTGTGTGTGTGTGTGTGTGTGTGTGAGCGATTCTGGTCCTGGGAAACCACTGATTTTCCTCCGGTAAGATATCAATTTACAGTATACAGTGGTTCTTCCTTTAAAAGTTGCATCGTACTGCAGCACAGCTTGCAGTCTGCCGCAGAATTCTATGGCATATTATTTAAGTGTCTGCCACTGTCTCCATTAATGCTAGTAAGAGCTAGTTTGACCACCAGAGGGCAACTTTTAGAAGCATTTGACAGTTTTTAATATAGGCTGTACTAGAGAATTTAAAACCTTTTTTGTAAGAACATAGTATATGGAATAGATTAAGAAATGTATCTTAATTAATTTGATTAATATAATGGACTTAAGTAAATGGAGGCAAACTCGCCTCCCTGCGGACCTGGCATCCTTTCACTCCCTCCTCTCTACATTTTCCTCCTCTGTCTCTGCTGCTAAAGCCACTTTCTACCATTCTAAATTCCAAGCATCTGCCTCTAACCCTAGGAAGCTCTTTGCCACCTTCTCCTCCCTCCTGAATCCCCCCCCTCCTCCCTCTCTGCAGATGACTTCGTCAACCATTTTGAAAAGAAGGTCGACGACATCCGATCCTCGTTTGCTAAGTCAAACGACACCGCTGGTTCTGCTCACACTGCCCTACCCTATGCTCTGACCTCTTTCTCCCCTCTCTCTCCAGATGAAATCTCGCGTCTTGTGACGGCCGGCCGCCCAACAACCTGCCCGCTTGACCCTACCCCCTCCTCTCTTCTCCAGACCATTTCCGGAGACCTTCTCCCTTACCTCACCCCGCTCATCAACTCATCCCTGACCGCTGGCTACGTCCCTCCCGTCTTCAAGAGAGCGAGAGTTGCACCCCTTCTGAAAAAACCTACACTCGATCCCTCCGATGTCAACAACTACAGACCAGTATCCCTTCTCTCTTTTCTCTCCAAAACTCTTGAGCGTGCCGTCCTTGGCCAGCTCTACCGCTATCTCTCTCAGAATGACCTTCTTGATCCAAATCAGTCAGGTTTCAAGACTAGTCATTCAACTGAGACTGCTCTTCTCTGTATCACGGAGGCGCTCCGCACTGCTAAAGCTAACTCTCTCTCCTCTGCTCTCATCCTTCTAGACCTATCGGCTGCCTTCGATACTGTGAACCATCAGATCCTCCTCTCCACCCTCTCCGAGTTGGGCATCTCCGGCGCGGCCCACGCTTGGATTGCGTCCTACCTGACAGGTCGCTCCTACCAGGTGGCGTGGCGAGAATGTGTCTCCTCACCACGCGCTCTCACCACTGGTGTCCCCCAGGGCTCTGTTCTAGGCCCTCTCTTATTCTCGCTATACACCAAGTCACTTGGCTCTGTCATAACCTCACATGGTCTCTCCTATCATTGCTATGCAGACGACACACAATTAATCTTCTCCTTTCCCCCTTCTGATGACCAGGTGGCGAATCGCATCTCTGCATGTCTGGCAGACATATCAGTGTGGATGACGGATCACCACCTCAAGCTGAACCTCAGCAAGACGGAGCTCCTCTTCCTCCCGGGGAAGGATTGCCCGTTCCATGATCTCGCCATCACGGTTGACAACTCCATTGTGTCCTCCTCCCAGAGCGCTAAGAACCTTGGCGTGATCCTGGACAACACCCTGTCGTTCTCAACTAACATCAAGGCGGTGTCCCGTTCCTGTAGGTTCATGCTCTACAACATCCGCAGAGTACGACCCTGCTTCACACAGGAAGCGGCGCAGGTCCTAATCCAGGCACTTGTCATCTCCCGTCTTGATTACTGCAACTCGCTGTTGGCTGGGCTCCCTGCCTGTGCCATTAAACCCCTACAACTCATCCAGAACGCCGCAGCCCGTCTGGTGTTCAACCTTCCCAAGTTCTCTCACGTCACCCCGCTCCTCCGCTCTCTCCACTGGCTTCCAGTTGAAGCTCGCATCCGCTACAAGACCATGGTGCTTGCCTACGGAGCTGTGAGGGGAACGGCACCTCAGTACCTCCAGGCTCTGATCAGGCCCTACACCCAAACAAGGGCACTGCGTTCATCCACCTCTGGCCTGCTCGCCTCCCTACCACTGAGGAAGTACAGTTCCCGCTCAGCCCAGTCAAAACTGTTCGCTGCTCTGGCCCCCAATGGTGGAACAAACTCCCTCACGACGCCAGGACAGCGGAGTCAATCACCACCTTCCGGAGACACCTGAAACCCCACCTCTTCAAGGAATACCTAGGATAGGGTAAGTAATCCTTCTCACCCCCCCCTAAAAGATTTAGATGCACTATTGTAAGTGGCTGTTCCACTGGATGTCATAAGGTGTATGCACCAATTTGTAAGTCGCTCTGGATAAGAGCGTCTGCTAAATGACTTAAATGTAAATGTAAGTAAAGGCTCTGTAAGATATATATATTTTTTCTTCTTCAGAACATTAACCATGTGTGTTCTCTTGTTTTGTACTGTTCAGCAGTTTCGACCCAAATGATTCGTCGAACAAATAAATCCAAACTGGTTTTGCAGTTCTTTAAAGTACAACTTTTGTATGACTGACGCCTTTAGTGAGCGGCCTAATGCTTTAATATTTTAGCATTTCTGCCCTCCAAATTCTTATTCATTATATAAACACACCTATGATTGATTTATCAAGACCAGTCCCCATGCTATGTCATTCAGTGATTTTATTCCCATAGTAATTTGTTATGGATCCATTAATATATTTAAAGTCCCTAAACTCGGCAAGAATCTAATTGTCCTGCTGATAGTTGAAATAAACATCTACATTTTGAAAGAGTATTTTTACCACTATTTTATTTGCAAAAGCATAAAGATGTTGATGAAGAAATACTGTACCGTATATGCTTTACCCGATGTTTTGCGATTGCATGATGTTTGTAGTTAGAAATGTAAAACTTTAGAGTACTTAATACATTGTTAGTTGGGGGGATTTTTTCACAAGTAGCCCAAGCTATAATGAAGCAAAGCTGACATTGGTTGATTTGGATCATTCTGACAGCCGAAATTCTAACTCCACCCATACATTTTGGACTTTTAAAACATTCCCAGAAGGCATGAAGAGGTTGAAGAGTCCATTGTTGAGTAAAGGTTGAAGAGTCCACTGCCCTGCTGATAGCCCATAATGGAAACGATGTTTGCACCCATAGGTTTTAGGCCTGCAGTAGGTTATAATAATCCATGCCTTCTGGGAATGTTTAAAAGTCCAAAAGTTATGGGTGGAGTTTATTTCAGTTTTTAGAGGGAAAGAAACCAAAAGCCCACTGTGCCTATTTTTCGAAAATTGTCAGACTACATGTTATGTGAAATTCCCCCATTGTATTTACCCAAGTTCTCTCTTAACTCAAGGACCAACATTTTTTTTTGTTGCCTGATAATGGACTCTAGTGCCAGAGGAGAGAGACTCTCAGACTGAAAACGCTTCCATTAATTGCCACAGTTTAGACTACCGATAGATCAGGGTTCTAACTCCCCCTTGTGATAGTGTGGTACAATGACAGAATACCAACATCTACCACTAACGGTCACGGCATAAGCTCATGATTTTTAAAGGAAGAACCACTGTAGCAAGCCTGTTGTTGTGGGGAAAGATTGAGTGAGAGATGAGTCCCCCTTGGGATTTTGGGTCTATGAAAATGTATTGATCATAGCTAGTATACTACATGCTTAAAAAAATGACAGAGCACCTACAGTTATGTTTGGCATGCAGATTATGATGTATAGCTATGTTGACATAATCCGGACAGTATTTAGCAGGGATGGGTGACTCCAGTCCTGGAGGCCTTCTGAGTGTCTGCTGGCTTTTGTCTGATTTAGATCTGGGAAACTGGCACTCCCGAGCTGAATCCAGCCAAGTTGACCTGTTCTGCGCTGGCCTGGTTACACATCCACCGTAGTTCTAGAACAGTACTGCACAAGACAGTTTAAAAGGAAAATACTCAAGCCAGCACAGTACGGTTCAGCATGACAGTGTGAGAAGGGTACGCGCAAAACAGAAAAAATGTATGCGCAAAACCAACCAGTAGACACTCACTCAGCCCCCCTAGAACCAAAGCCCCTACCATAAAGACTGAAGGTGTGGTGCAGTTGAGTGTAATGTGGTCCTCACCTCTCCTGTTTGAGGGCATACTCCAGCATCTTGATCCTTCTGACCAGGTCCTTCTTCAGGTTCTCCTGGCCCTTCCTCTCACCCTGCAGGAAGGCTATCTGGGCCTGGAGGAGAGAAGAGCGAAAAGGTCAATTTCCTGAAGAAAAACATGTTTTTGCTTCAGTTGAGCTATCTTTTTATGGCAGTGTAAGTTGTAGTGGTAGTAGTGATTGCAATAGTAGTAGTAATATTAACAGCAGTAGTATCAGTACCAGTAGTAGTGACTGTAGGTGTTAAATTCAAGGTGAACATTAGACCAGGAGAGACAAAAGAAGGTATGTATGTAAGTAGTGGTAGTAATTATGAGTCTCCAGCGTTTTTAGGTGCAGTCCTCCCACACTACGTAGGATATTGTTTTAGCCAAAGTGCCACTCTTGATAATGGCAAACATTTGTCTTTTTTGGAGGAGGGTGAAAAGATAGCAGGCACGGCTATCAAAGTGAGAGAGTAGGCTATTCTGGATAGAGCATGTACTTTTGTGTAGTCTATTTCGTGTGAGGTTTTCTGTCCTCAGATACAGAGCGCTGTGAAAGCCTGTCTACAGTTTAAGAGGTACCAACAAAGAGCAGTGCTTCTCAGTCCTGGGAATGGGTACTCAAAGGGGTGCACATTTTTGTTTTGCCTTAGCATCGCACAGCTGATTCAAATGATCAACTCATCAAGCTTCAAGTGGTATTTATGTATTCATTTGTGACGCTATCCTTGATAAGATCATGCTATTGTCACATGCATCTATCTAGCCAATGTTATCATGATTTGTTCGAAGGGATATTATACAGGAAGTATTATTAAAGAGACGCTTTACATTGAAAGAGAGAGATGCAGTAGTCCCAGAGTTAACTTCTTCGATATAGGGGGCGCCCTTTTAATTTTTGGATAAAAAAAACGTTCCCGTTTTAAACAAGATATTTTGTCACGAAAAGATGCTTGACTATGCATATAATTGACAGCTTTGGAAAGAAAAGACTGACGTTTCCAAATCTGCAAAGATATTATCTGTGAGTGCCACAGAACTGATGCTACAGGCGAAACCAAGATTAAATTTCAAACAGGAAATGCCCCAGATTTTGAATGCGCTTTGTTCCAATGTCTCCTTATATGGCTGTGAATGCACAAGGAATGAGCCTACACTTTGTCGTTTCCCCAAGGTGTCTGCAGCATTGTGACGTATTTGTAGGCATATCATTGGAAGATTGACCATAAGAGACTACATTTACCAGGTGCCCCGCTTGGTGTCCTCCGTTGCAATTATTGCGCAATCTCCGGCTGCGTGCATTTTACCATTTGCTTCAGAGGAGAAACCAAACTGCCAGGAATGACTTATCATCGAATAGATATGTGAATAACACCTTGAGGATTGATTCTAAACTATGTTTGCCATGTTTCTGTCGATATTATAGAGTTAATTTGGAAAAAGGTTCGGCGTTGTAATGACAATTTTCGTTTTTTCTTTCTTAGCCAAACGTGATGAACAAAAGGGAGCGATTTCTCCTACACAAATAATATTTTTGGAAAAACTGAACATTTGCCATCTAACTGAGAGTCTCCTCATTGAAAACATCCGAAGTTCTTCAAAGGTAAATGATTTTATTTGAATGCTTTTCTTGTTTTTGTGAAAATGTTGCCTGCTGAATGCTCGGCTTAATGCTATGCTAGCTATCAATACTCTTACACAAATGCTTGTGTAGCTATGGTTGAAAAGCATATTTAGAAAATCTGAGATGACAGTGTTGTTAACAAAAGGCTAAGCTTGTGAGCCAATATATTTATTTCATTTCATTTGCGATTTTCATGAATAGTTAACATTGCGTTATGCTAATGAGCTTGAGGCTATAATTACGCTCCCGGATACGGGATTGCTCGACGCAACAGGTTAATGATCCAAGGTCAGTTCTGCATTTCACCTCCTGATTATGATGACTGACTGTGTTAGAAAAAGAAAAAAAAGCTTAATCATTCTCTCGCTCTATTCATCTGTCTCTCATCTGCAGGTATGTTTTGATGTGAGAGAGGAAGCCAGTCCCGTCATCGCCACCTCACCCGCTCTTAAGATAACCTTCGGACCGACTGGGAGTCAAAGTCTGGTTAGGAGACACTGCAAAAGACACATGTAATTGTGATGAACTGAGAATATTAGGGAAGCACTGTAATTCCTTAATTCCTTCCCTGGTCCTCTGTTTTACCATTTTCCTTGGTCTTCTACACCCCTCTCCCCACCCCCTCTTCCTTCCTCGTTTTTTATCATGTCAAGCAAAGAGGCACCGAGTTTGAAGGTAGGCCTTGAAATACATCCACAGGTACACCTGCAATTGACTCAAATGATGTCAATCAGAAGCTTCTAAAGCCATGACATCATTTTCTGGAATTTTCCAAGCTGTTTAAAGGCACAGTCAATTTAGTGTATGTAAACTTCTGACCCACTGGAATTGTGATACAGTGAATTATAAGTGAAATAATCTGTCTGTAAACAATTGTTGGAAAAATTACCTGTGTTTATCCTCCACTACACAATAAGCAAATAAATAGTTTGGTAGCCAAACGCAGCAAAAAAAGAAACGTCCTCTCACTGTCAACTGCGTTTATTTTCATCAAACGTGTAAATATTTGTATGAACATAAGATTCAACAAGTGAGACAAACTGAACAAGTACAACAGACATGTGACTAACAGAAATGGAATAATGTGTCCCTGAACAAAATGGCAGCAGATTTGCCAGGTCTTGCTGTGAGATGTTACCCCACTCTTCCCCAAAAGCACCTTCAAGTTACCAGACATTTCTGGGGGGAATGGCCCTAGCCCTCACCCTACGATCCAACCGGTCCCAGACTTGCTCAATGGGATTGAGATCCGGATCGCTGGCCATGGCAGAACACTGACAATCCTGTCTTGCAGAAAATCAGTCATACTGCTCATTCTGGAGGGTCATGTCAGGAGGAGCCTGCAGGAAGGGTACCACATGAGGGAAGAGGATGTCTTCCCTGTAACACACAGAGTTGAGATTGTCTGCAATGACAACAAGCTCAGTCCGATGATGCTGTGATACACCGCCCAAGACCATGACGGACCCTCCACCTCCAAATCAATCCCGCTCCAGAGTACAGGCCTCGGTGTAACGCTCATTCCTTCGACGATAAACGCAAATCCAACCATCACCCCTGGTGAGACAAAACCGCAACTTGTCAGTGAAGAGCACAGTCCTGTCTGGTCCAGCGACGGTGGGTTTGTGCCCAAAGGCGACATTGTTGCCGGTGATGTCTGGTGAGGACCTGCCTTACAACAGGCCTACAAGCCCTCAGTCCAGCCTCGCTATTGCGGACAGTCTGAGCACTGATGGAGGGATTGTGCGTTTCTGGTGTAACTGGGCAGTTGTTGTTGCCATCCTGTACCTGTCCCACAGGTGTGATGTTCAGATGTACCGATCCTGTGCAGGTGTTACATGTGGTCTGCTACTGCGAGGACGATCAGCTGTCTGTCCTGTCTCCCTGTAGCGCTGTCTTAGGCGTCTCACAGTACGGGCATTGCAATTTATTGCCCTGGCCACATCTACAGTCCTCATGCCTCCTTGCAGCATGCCTAAGACACGTTCATGCAGATGAGCAGGGACCCTGGGCATCTTTCTTTTGGTGTTTTCAGAGTCAGTAGAAAGGCCTCTTTAGTGTCCTAAGTTTTCATAACTGTGACCTTAATTGCCTACAGTCTGTCAGCCGTTCCACAGGTGCATGTTCATTAACTATTTATGGTTCATTGAACAAGCATGGGAAACAGTGTTTAAACCCTTTACAATGAAGATCTGTGAAGTTATTTGGATTTTTACAAATGATCTTTGAAAGACGGTTTCTTTTTTTGCTGAGTTTGTTACTTCAGCTGTATTGTATGGCAAATATAAGGCAAAACAATTGTACATTCAATTTGCAGTAAATGCTTTAGCTAGGTATATTCCATCGGGAGTCCCTAAAAGATTAAACACCACAAATTACAAATTCATACTCAGGTGTTATGACATAACTTACTAAATCACAATTTTCGTAAATTAACCTCGACAAAGAAATATGCACAAACAATTCTCTTCATTAACTAACATATTCCTCTCAATTGTACATTTTTACTTGACTTGTTATGACGTTTTAACTACTTACATTTGCTTCCACCGTAATGCTTTGTCAGCCATCTTTGCTGAAGAAAGTTACCAGAGATGGATGGCTCGAGTCAAATTCGTCATTGGAACCACTCGATATGATTTGTCATATAAAAACCTTGAGACCCAAATGCATAACGAGTGCTCTAACTCCCCCTTGCGGTGGTCTGGAGCAAGGAAGCCGTGACGCTGGGTACCTCTAAGTCCCGCGGTGTAAGCTTGCAACTTTAAGGAGGAACCACTATGTCCCCATTACCAGGAAAACAATCAAAACACATTTATTTCACTTACTTGCTGTGCTGTTTCGTTGTTCAGTCGTTTCATTCTCAACCAGGATTTCATCATACATGTCAAGCAGTGAAGTTTCAGCTGTCTGTCCGTGGCCTCTCTTCCATGGTGCGCATTGTTACTGTGTCCATGTAACGTAAACCCTGTTTTTTTTGTCTGTACATAGCATCGAGCACGGTGGAGATACAGTAAAGAGAGAATGTCACCGAATCGCTTGTTCACAGCCTGTTGGCAGTTTAGTTGAGCAGGTGTTTCAATGCCATGACAGAGGCTATCACATCTGCTGCAGGTGCAGTTGATGAGCTTATTTCTCCAGTAAGTTGTTTGAATGGAGCTAGCTAGTGGGTTCATGTTTCCAAGTTTCAAACATGTTCTCAAATGCCATTGAAATGGCAGCAGTGGTATGAGAACGAGCACATTCATAAACATGCAATGCGACTTTCAGTACGAAATCCTCGCCGACCCAATGTGCGGTCAGACACGGCATGCTCATGGGGCGGATATCGCTGGTCCACATGTCAATCGTGAAGCTAATAGCAGTGATGATATTACTGTGCAAATGCGGAAGGGCAACATCTGAAAAATAGCACACGTGGTAGTGTGTACCGGCGCTCAACCGGTCAGCGAAAGCCAACATCACCCACAACAGAGAACGGTTGATTGTCAAGGGCACTGAATTCCATTATCTTGGCGTTAATGGATTTTGCATGAGTTGTTTCACTGAAATGGTCTTACTCTTTCAAATGACTGCTCGACTTGTTGAATGCTCGATCCACACAGCAGACATTGTGGGCTAGGTTAGGAATGCTGTGTTGCGCTAACTTTACATGGCGTCATCAAGACATGTACCTACGTTATATAGGTATGCACGTCAGCTGTGACATCGGTTTTGCATATCGGCGTTAAACTAGACATCAGGCCAACGTCGACATTGCCATTTTTAGGTAATATCGTCCGATTCCGATATATCGTGCATCCCTATAAATAAGCCATCAGTAAAAATAAAGTAGATGCACATCTTACAAACTTTTCACAGGAGCAGGGTGAAACAAAGGCCAGCAAAAGAAGATAAAGAACTGCACATTATTTGGCTAGGTGCTCATTTCGTTGTGCGGATTGTGGCTTTAAAGCTGAATAGGGCTTAAGTGCACTATTTTGGGAATAGGGTGCGATTTTGGATGCACTCATGCCTTTAACAGTAGACCAGTACCGGAACCTGTTTTCTATAAAGTCTTAGGCTACTCAACTGCGATACATTGCCTGTTGTTTGTTTTGATCTGGATTATTTTAACTGCTTTCAGGCATCTTAGCTGGTCAGCCGATTCATGACATAATGCTATGGTCGACTGATTAACTCACCGAGTGGGTGTTTGTGAAAGTCGCATTTAAAAAGGACAGATCCGGGACATTATTGTTTATCACCTTGTAATAGTTAAGGTTAGGATTGGCATAGGCAGAACCGATCCAGGATCTGTCGTTGGGGTGAACGGGCTAATTGTGCCAGGCCACACAAGGACAGCACTCTAATCGCACTCATCCAATTAAGGATAAACACAAAAAGGATTTGTTTTCCTCCCCAATAACACACACACAGTGAGTCACATACAGACACACACACAGTTTTCTAGGACTAGTGTCGGGCCGTATCGAGATGAGACATTTTGCTAAACCAGCCAAATCAATCATTTCCAACCATGCACGCACACCCCAAAACGGTCTCTTTTCTTCTCTGTATATTGTACAACTGCGCAACAAAATGAATATTTCTTTAAATACTTAAAATGTTAATAATTAGTAATAACTTTTAATAAGCAGAAAATGTAGTTTAATTAGAATAGGCCTATTTAAACACTTCAGTTGAAGTGAGACTGTATATAATAGGCCACAAAACACACACACAGTATACTTCACACGCTCACTGATCAAACCCTATCTCGTAAAACCCTCACAAAAACCAAAATCAGAAGGACCTTTCCACTCCAAACTTTACAGCGAATTCCAGTTGCTGATAGCAAGGGTTGACCATTATCTGTGCTATTCATCTCCAAAATGGCCATTTATTTGGCTCTCCACACATTCCTGGTGCATTGTAGAGAGCCACAGGGCTTTCAACCCCCACATATCCCATTGACACCGGAATGCACTGACATACCAAGCATTTCGGCCAAAACAAGCCCCTTTTTGGTCCAAAAACTCAACCCAGGTTTAAACTACGCGTCCTTCTATTCTAAGCCATTTAGACTTTGTAGAGCTCATACTTTATGTATTTTGAATTAACAGCAAAAATATTTTAACTAAACTTTGTGGGGCCGAATAGTTTTGAGTTTTGCAACTTTGTTCTCAGGCTGGACTACTAGAGTCAATTCTCTGAATATTAGCTAAAAACATTAACTAGCGAAGTCTAAATGTAAGCCTAGCTTGTGTACCCAGTAAACAGACTTTCACAGTGTCATCAATGGCCTGATCTTATTTAAAAACGTACTCAAAATGAGTTAACATGCTACAAATCACTAACAAGAAACACATTCAGCTAATAGAGCAAATTTAGCGAACTTGTGTACTAAAACATACGCTCAGATCAAAGACCTAACCGGACTTCAGGCTCATATTAGTTTAGCTAACTCAAATGTAATGCTGTACATTCAAATCAATGTTTATTGGTCAAAAACAGATTTGCAGATGTTTGTTTGTTTATATTCCCAGTCTCTGACATTGCTAGTTCTGATATATTTCTTACATTTCTTTATTTTAATGGAATGTGCATTGTTTAACTTTTTTATTTTTATGTACAGTACCAGTCAAAGTTGACACCTACTCATTCCAGGATTTTTCTTGATTTGTACTACTTTCTACATTGTAGAATAATAGTGAAGACATCAAAACTATGAGTGGGGTTATAGCCTGCCTGTTTTGCCCTGTCCGGGGGTATCGTCAGACGGGGCCACAGTGTTTCACAACCCCTCCTGTCTCAGCCTCCAGTATTCATGGTGCAATAGTTTGTGTTGGGGGCTAGGGTCAGTCTGTATATCTGGAGTATTTCTCCTGTCTTATCCGGTGTCCTGTGTGAATTTAAGTATGCTCTCTCGCTCTCTCTAATTCGCTCTCTTTTTCTCCATTTCTCAGAGGACCTGAGCCCTAGGACCATGCCTACCTGGCCTGATGACCCTTTGCTGTCCCCAGTCCACCTGGTCGTGCTGCTGCTCCAGTTTCAACTGTTCTGCCTGCGGCTATGGAACCTTGATTTGTTCACTGGACGCGCTACCTGCCCCAGACCTGCTGTTTTAAACTTTCTATAGAGACAGCAGGAGCGGTAGAGATACTCTCCATTGTCGGCTATGAAAAGCCAACTTACATTTACTCCCGAGGTGCCAACCTGTTGCACCCTCGACAACCGCTGATAATTATTATTTGACCCTGCTGGTCATCTATGAACATCTTGGCCATGTTCTGTTCTAATCTCCACCTGGCTCAGCCAGAAGAGGACTGGCCACCCCTCATAGCCAGATTCCTCTATAGGTTTCATCCTAGGTTCAGGCCTTTCAATGTCAATGGAGTTTTTCCTAGCCACTGTGCTTCTACACCTACATTGCTTGCTGTTTGGGGTTTTAGGCCGAGTTTTTGTACAGCACTTTGAGAAATCAGCTGACGTACAAAGGGCTATATAAATACATTGGATTTACTGATTGATTCTAAATAGTTATTTCCCCCAGATCAATCTACACATAATGACAAAGCAAAAGCAGGTTTAGACATTTTTGCAAATGTATTAAAAATAAAATGTACACAAGTATTCAGATCCTCTACTCAGTACTTTGTTGAAGCACCTTTAGCAGCGATTACAGCCTTGATTCTTCTTGGGCATGATGCTACAAGCTTGGCATACCTGTATTTGGGGAGTTCATCCCATTCCTCTCAAGCTCTGACAGGTTGGATGGGGAGCATCGCAGCACAGCTATTTACAGGTCTCTCCAGAGATATTTGATTGGGTTCAAGTCCGGGCTCTAGCTGGGCCACTCAAGGACATTGAGACTTGTTCTGAAGCGACTCCTGCGTTGAGGAGTGCTTAGGGTCGTTGTCCTGTTGGAAGGTGAACCTTCGCCCCAGTCTGAGGTCCTGAGCACTCTGGAGCAGGTTTTCATCAATGATCTCTCTGTACTTTGCTTCATTCATCTTTCTCTCAATCCCGACTAGTCTCCCAGTCCCTGACGCTGAAAAACATCCCCAAAGCATGATTCTGCCACCCCCATGTTTCACCGTAGGGATGGTGCCTGTTTTTTTCCAGACGTGACGCTTGGCATTCAGGCCAAAGAGTAAAATCTTGGTTCCATCAGACCAGAGAATCTTGTTTCTCATGGTTTGAGAGTCTTTCGGTGCCTTTTGGCAAACTCTTTTGGCAAAGTCGGCTTTCACGTGCCTTTTACAGAGGAGTTGCTTTCTATCTGGCCACTCTACCATAAAGGTCTGATTGGTAGATTGCTGCGGAGCTGGTCATCATTCTGGAAGGAACTCTGTCAGAGTGACCATTGGGTGCTTGGTCACTTCCCTGAACAAGGTCCCTCTCCCCCGATTGCCCAGTTTGGCCGGGAAGCCAGCTCTAGGAAGAGTCTTGGTGGTTCCAAACTTCATCCATTTAAGAATGATGGAGGCCAATGTGGTCTTGGGGACATTCAATGCTGGAGACATTTTTGGTACCCATCCCCAGATTGACACAATCCTGTCTTGGAGCTCTACGAACAATTCCTTCAACCTCATAGCTTGGTTTTTGCTCTGACATGCACTGTCAACTGTGGGACGGTATATAGACAGGTGTGTGCCTTTCCAAATCTTGTCCAATCAATTGAATTTACCACAGGTGGACTCCGAGTTGTAGAAATATCTCAAGGATGACCAACAGAAACAGTATGCACCGGAGCTCAATTTCGAGTCTCATAGCAAAGGGTCTGAATACTTTATTAATACATTAGCAAAAATGTCTAAAAACCTATTTTCGCTTTGTCATTGTGGAGTATTGTGTGTAGATTGAGGATGATTATTTTTAAAATTTATTTTTCGAATATGGCTGTAACGTATCAAAATGTGGAAAAAGTCAAGGGGTCTGAATACTTTGCAAATGCATTATACATATAAAGTGGGTAAACATTATTAAAGTGACCAGTCTTCAATGACTATGTACATAGAGCAGCAGTCTCTAAGGTGCAGGGTAGAGTAAGCGGGCAGTAGCCGGCTAGAAAAAAATGACTAAGTTTCAGGGCAGGGTACTAGGCAGAGGCTGGCTAGTGGTGACTGTTTAACAGTCTGATGGCCTGGAGATAGAGGTGTATGCACCTGTACTGTTTCCACCCTCTAGATGGCCGTGGCTCCGGGGGCTGGGTACACCTTCAGTTAACAGGGCAAATAAAAGCCTGTGTGTGGGTGTGCATACAATAAACCAATGTTTAGTAATCAAGACCTAAGTACCAGTGACTCGCTCAATTCGGAAGGGGTCAGATGACGCAGAAGCTATGCCACAGTACTGTTTTAATGGAACAGACTGGAATATGAGAGCTGCTGCTTTCAAGGAGCGGGACACTAATCCGGACACTTATAAGAAATCCCGCTATGCCCAAAGACGAACCACCAAACAGGCAAAGCGTCAATACAAGACTAAGATTGAATCATACTACATAGTCTCTGACGGTCGCCAGATGTGGCAGGGCTTGCAAACCATTATGGACTACAAAAGGGAAACCCAGCCTCGAGCAGCCCAGTGATGCAAGCCTACAAGATGAGCTTTATGCCTTCAATTAAAAGCTTCAAAGCAAGCAACCCTGAAGCATGCATGAGAACACCAGTTCTTCCGGACGACTGTGTGGTCACGCTCTCCATAGCCGATGTGAGCCAGACCTTTAAACAGGTCAACATTCACAAGACATTCACAGACGGATTACGTTTACTCCGAGCATGCGCGGACCAACTGGCAAGTGACATTTTCAACCTCTCCCTTACTGAGTCTGTAATACCTACATCTTTCAAGCAGACCACCGTAGTCCATGTGCCCAAGAAAGCAAATGTAACATGCCTAAAAGACCAACCTGTAGGACTCAGTCAGTAGCAATGAAGTGCTTTGAAAGGCTGGTCATGGCTTACATCAACACCATCATCCGGGAAACCCTAAACCCACTCCAATTCGCATTCCGCCCCAACAAATCTAAAGAATACGAAATCTCAATGCAAGCCACACTGCTCATTCCCACCTAGATAAACAGAACACCTATGTGAGAATGCTGTTCATTGACTACAGCTCAGCGTTGAACACCATAGTGTCCTCAAAGCTCATCACTAAGCTAAGGACCCTGGGACTAAACACCTCCCTCTGCAACTGGATCCTGGACTTCCTGAAGGACCGGCACCAGGTGGTAAGGGTAGGCAACAACACATCTGCCACGCTGATACTCAACACGGGGGTCCATCTGGGGTGCGTGCTTAGCCCCCTCTACTCCCCGTTCACCCACGTCTCCAAAACCATCATTAAGCATGGTTTGGCAATTGCTCGGCCTCCGACCGTAAGGCGCTAGAAGGTAGTGCGACTATTGACATTCACTCCCCCCCTTTGTTTTTACACTGCTGCTACTCGCTGTTTATTATCTATCCATAGCCACTTCACCCCTACCCACAGCTACAAATTGCCTAGACTATCCTGTACCCCTGTACACATTGACTTGGTACCGGTAACCCCTGTATATAGCCTCATTATTATTATGTAATTTTCTTGTTACTTTTTATTTGAGTATATTTAGTAAATATTTTCTTAACTCTATTTCTTGAACTGCATTGTTGGTTAAGGACTTGCTAGTAACATTTCATTTCATTTAATCTAACTTAATTTGACCTTTAACTCAATGTTATGTTGTAACATGCCATGAATCATATCCTGAGCCTGTTCAGACTAGCCTGATCCCAGATATTTGTTTGTGCTGTCTGGCCAACTTAGAACAAACGGTGTTGGGACCAGGCTACATTTGTGGCAGGCTCTAAGGGTCATGCCTCTAAAGCACTGTGGCTAGTGTACATTTAGCCTGGGCGGTGTGAGCCCCCCCATACCTCTGGCTTTGCTGGCATGGTGGAGAGAATGCAGATGAGACGCTTGTTAATTAGGTGATAAATGTCTGCCCTGGTCAGTGTCAAGCCAGACTGGGCCTTCCTCTTTCTCTCGGTCTCCCAGTGGGTGGGTCTCTCTCTCTCTCTCTCTCGGTCTCCCAGTGGGTGGGTCTCTCTCTCTCTCTCGGTCTCCCAGTGGGTGGGTCTCTCTCTCTCGGTCTCCCAGCGGGTGGGTCTCTCTCTCTCTCTCTCTCTCTGTGGGTGGGTCTCTCCCTCTCTCTCTGTGGGTGAGTCTCTCTCTCTCTGTGGGTGGGTGGGGGTCTCTCTCTCTGTGGGTGGGGGTCTCTCTCTCTGTGGGTGGGGGTCTCTCTCCCTCTCTCTCTGTGGGTGGGGGTCTCTCTCCCTCTCTCTCTCAGTGGGTGGGTCTCTCTCTCAGTGGGTGGGTCTCTCTCTCTCTCTCTGTGGGTGGGTCTCTCTCTCTCTGACACTCACTCTCTCTGACACTCACTCTCTCACTCTCTCACTCTCTCACTCTCTCACTCTAGCCTTTCAGTTTCTATCTTTCTCTAGCCACCTCTCTCACTCGGTCTCTCCCCATATCTCTCCTTAACTCTGTCAATCTCTTTCTCTTGATCTTTTGCAGTCTCTCAGCCTCTCCATCTCTCGCTTTAAGCCTTCTGGCCTGATTCTAGGCATCCCAGATAGCACAAGCCACCTGGGAAAAGGAGGGGGGGGATTCCACGTATATAAAACCCAGGCTGGCTCCCCTCATCGAGGACGTGCGCAGACTGCGCACTCGTGACTCGTTAATGAGAGACGTCTTAAAATACTCCATCTGTTAATCCGATTTAATGCCAAAAGCGACATTTCAAAATGGTGTTCACTGACTGTGATATCTGACGTACGATACTAGCATAGCTGTGGGAATGAGGGGAAAAAAAAGGTGAATAATCTTAATATTGAGGCTAAAATGGACTTCTTAAGTGCCGATGCTCAAGTGATGCAATTCTGCGCCAGTGAACACATTCTAGTAATATATGCCAGTTAGCAGACGCTTTCATCTAAAGCGACTTTCAGACATGTGTGCATACATTTGATGTATTGGTGGCCCCGGGAATCGAATCCATAATCCTGACATTGCAAGCCCCATTCTCTACCAGCTGAGCCACACAGGACCAGATGGTAAGGAGAGGCTGGATTGGTTGGTGCACATTGGCCAATCACGCATTACAAACTGATGACGCTGTGTCAACATGACATACTGAGGTGCCCCGGTGGGTAAAAGTACTGTACCTGCGGTAGGCATTGTGATTCAGCTTTGGTAGAAATTTTCCCCCCAAATGCCTTGCTCCCTTTCCCCAACATCTGCTCCTACGCGTCTCTTTCCCAGTATCCTCTCCGCTTAAGAGTACACATCTTCCATTGCCTTAAGCTTCTCTCTTGCTGCCAGTTTTTGTTTGCGAGACAACCACAGTTTCCAAATGGAGCGGTATGATGTGGCCAGCTCACACGCATCCAAACACAATCGCAGCGGGGAACGCCACCCCGACCCACCACCCACCCTCCCTCCGTAGCCCTGGGGACACAGCCCAAAATGCAACAATGCCCTCTTTTCCTCTCTCCAAGCAGTCACTGTCAATTTCCCCTCTTAAAACAACTCAAGACACAGCCATAGCCCCTCCACGCTAACTTAGCTGCATTACCCACTCTCATTTCAAGGCAACGTTTCAACTAAAATCATATATTTTCTGTGTGGTGGAGGATGAGCGTTTCTATAATTTCTAATTAATTATTATGTAGTTAGCATCCCAGTTGAAGTCCGTAGGAGGAGTTACATTCATCCCTTCTAATGATAGCGCATCTCCTTGTTTTGATAAGCTCAAGACAGGAGCTTTATCGTTTTGTTTTCCTCAGCATGGTTTGAAGCTACACAGCGAGGGCCAACACCTCAGTGAGAGTCTGCATGAGCCACAGCGGTTAGCGCAGTTAGGTCGGAGGCTGACCCAGGTTGACCCAGGTTAGGTCGGAGGCTGACCCAGGTTAAGTCGGAGGCTGACCCAGGTTAGGTCGGAGGCTGACCCAAGTTAGGTCGGAGGCTGACCCAGGTTAGGTCGGAGGCTGGCCCAGGTTAGGTCGGAGGCTGACCCAGGTTAGGTCGGAGGCTGACCCAGGTTAAGTCGGAGGCTGACCCAGGTTAGGTCGGAGGCTGACCCAAGTTAGGTCGGAGGCTGACCCAGGTTAGGTCGGAGGCTGGCCCAGGTTAGGTCGGAGGCTGGCCCAGGTTAGGTCGGAGGCTGGCCCAGGCTTAAGGCTAATTTCTCATAATTTTCCCCCTTTTCCTTATACTTGGCTTCTTGTATTTGTTTGTGTACGGGGGAAAATGACTGCCAGTTGACATGTTTTGAGTATGTGAGTGAGAGAAAGCGAGCCTGTGAGCGCGTGCATGTGTGCATGCATAAATGTTTGTGTGTGCTAGTGCAAATGTGTGTTTGCTCAGACTTCTTAATTCTAAGCTTGTGCCCCGATTATCCAGCAGTGACTTAACTAGAGGGAATCTGCTGTGCCTTTGAGCACACTGATCCGTTGTCAAAGTGCATTTCCAGGCAATTACGTGCTTCGACTGAAAAAACGCTAAGTATACAAATGATTTGGGGGCAAACTTTATAACAAGTAGCCCAAAGACGATTTAGGCATAGAAAATTCAAAATGATGTCAAAAAGACAGTAATAGGCACATTACTTTCAGGCAAACTGAGCTCTCAATATTGTATTAACCAACTATTGTGAGACATAAAACCATATCCTATCGTCATTATCCAGTTTGAGAGTCTTGTGATGTTGCCGCTTCTTGCCAGTTACCATGGCTGCTCGGAAATACAGCACAGCTAATTCTGATCATGCCCCAGTATATAGAAATGTTCTTATACATAGTGTACAAAACATTAGGAACACCTAATGGCGGCGGCAGGGTAGCCTAGTGGTTAGAGCATTGGACTAGTAACCGAAAGGTTGCAAGTTCATATCCCCGAGCTGACAAGGTACAAATCTGTCATTCTGCCCCTGAACAGGCAGTTAAACCCACTGTTCCTAGGCAGTCATTGAAAATAAGAATTTGTTCTTAACTGACTTGCCTAGTTAAATAAAGGTCAAATAAAATAAAATATTGGGTTGCACCCTCTTTTGCCCTCAGAACAGCCTCAATGCGTCAGGGCATGGACTCCACAAGGTATTAAAAGCATTCAACAGGGATGCGCTGGCCCATGTTGATTCCAATGCTTACCACAGTTGTGTCTAGTTGGCTGGATGTCCTTTGGGTGGTAGACCATTCTTGACACACACGGGGAAACTGTTGAGTGAAAAACCCAGCAGGGTTGCAGTTCTTGACAAACTCAAACCCGTGCTCCTGGCACCTACTACCATACCCGTTAAAAAAGGCACTTACATCTTTTATCTTTCCCATTCACCCTCTGAATGGCACACAAACACAATCCATGTCTCAATTGCCTCAAGGCTTAAAACGCCTTCTAAAAACCCGTCTCCTCCCCTTCATCTACACTGATTGAAGCCGATTTAACAAGTGACATCAGTAAGGGAGCATAGCTTTCACCTGGTCAGTCTGTCATGGAAAGAGCAGGTGGTCCTAATGTTCTTGGTGTATGATGTTTCATCCACTAATAGAAAAGTGTCCCAGCATTCAACTTCACCCACATGATGATACTAAGCCTGCCTCCCTGGCAATCTAATGTGCAAGGTTACCAAGGCAACTGACAAAGTTTTTTTTGTGGAGGCAGAGGCACAAGGCAGACGAGCAGGTCTTCCAATGATAAGCCACCGTCTCTCTATCACCACTGCTGTAGGAACAACTCAAAACAGCAACAGATTCTAAAATATCTCATTATGTCATAGTTGAGTCACTGATCTAGTTAGACGAGTTTGCTAGAAAACAGTAACCCAGAAAATAAAATCCTTGGGCACATGCTCCTCTTCTGTATGGATTCAGGAAGCTCCTTTGTTGAGGCCTTAGTATTCTAGTTATTTTAAAGTGACTAGAGAAAGCCATCCAAAAGCCCTCATCTTCTTGATTAAATTAGGCCTATATAACACTTAAATTAAGAACCATGGTTTACTGCTCCTAAAAGGTGTTATATTAAACGTTTGTCTGTGGGGCTCTACTAAAAGAGGGTCCCCTAAATGGACAAAGATATTGTCCATAAATTATCACATTGGACAGAAAGGGACACATCTCCCCACACCCATGTGTGAAAGCATATAGCTGTGCTCTTAAAGTAAGAAAATGGATTACTGAAAAAAATTCTTGGCCCTAGGGTACTTGCACAGGCTTTGTCTCATCCTAAAAAAACAAAGAGTATGCTGGCAGTGGGGCCTTCACGTAGAGGTGCCTTCGCCTACATGCAGGAAAACTGGGTAACCTACTTGTTAAAAATTCCCTTCGTCTTGTTGCTGCTCTACATGAAGGGACGGAAGTAGCAAAAATTTGAATGACAGTCTGATTCATATCCTTCCAACAGTCTTTGTGTCTTTTGACGTTTAGTTTTAATGAAAAGAATGATAGACTGCTGCAACTCCGTAGAGCAGTGTTCAAGTTTCTACTTGACGTGCTTCTTTATACGTTATTCATCATAAGGAGATTTGTGATCATGTCTAAATGTAAAAGCTGACCTACATGCATTGGAAAATAGCCCAAAGCATAGGAAGCATAGTAGATCTTGGATTGGGGCTGGATGCATAGTTGATGACGAAGGACACAGAGTAAATGGGCACAGACTAGTGACATTCTAATGATCGTCACCAGACAAGCAGAATGAATCCCAGAAGAATCAGGACATTTCTGCTGCCATATAGGTTACGAAATATCCCTGGGGTCATTTCCAGCTGGGCACCTGTCGTAACCTGTCATAACCAGCATGTCAGCCCCACCTCCTGTGTGTGGAGTGCAAGACTTTAGGTTGAATCCGGTGCAGAGGCAGTACAAGGCAGCCCTATAATGCTGTTTGCCTAACACGACATACGTCATCCAAACCTCAATTATTCTGTAACCAAACTTCTAACTGGTGGCAATGAGTAACCCCTCCGCCACATATCTATTCCAGAAAGTCAGGGTTTCTCAGGATATAAAGTGAGCAGTAACAGATTCCTTGGGGGATGGGGTCCCCCTCATCAAAATCTGGAGCAGATGGAGATTATTAAATAGAGAGAGTGGGGAAGGAGGGAAGAAGAGCGAGAAATAGAGGGGAACAAAAGGATGTGCCGCGCGAGAGAGGAAACAGTGCATGACAAACAGTAGCTTACTCAGAGCATCAGCTCTAGCTCGGAGGCAAAGCCATCACATTCAGTTTTAAGTATTGCAGCAGGTACAAAAAGCTTACCCCAAAAAGACCATGCCTAAATTTGTACAGTCGGTATACAAAGTCATATCTATAGGCCTACATGTGATAAATCCAAACTAGATTAAAACGAAATTAAACCATTTGGCAGTGGGCTGAGGACCAGTAACCTTAGGGCAATTCCATGGTAAGGGAAATGCGCTTTGACTCAGTTTTATCACTTTAAAATGTATGCCAAACAAAAACCTTTTATTTCAAAAAGGTTAACCAATACAACTCTATGCAAAATTACTACTTTTAACAACTTAAATTGAAGAATTTACAAAAACAAATTTAGCGGAGGAACTTAACACTTTTAAATATCTGCCCGGAATGACATGGCACCTTGAGTTTGAAAAAATATATAACTTTGGTTATTGAACTAAATTAAGTGAAGTGGATTTACACCTGGTAAAGGAATTACAGTCGTGGCCTAAATTTTTGAGAATGACACATTCATTTTCACAAAGTCTGCTGCTTCAGTGTCTTTAGATATTTTTGTCAGACGTTACTATGGAATACTGAAGTATAATTACAAGCACTTCATACGTGTCAAAGGATTGTTTTGACAATTACATGAAGTTGATGCAAAGAGTCAATATATGCAGCGTTGACTCTTCTTTTTCAAGACCTCTGCAATCCGCCCTGGCATGCTGTCAATTAACTTCTGGGCCACATCCTGACTGATGGCAGCCCATTCTAGCATAATCAATGCTTGGAGTTTATCAGAATTTGTGGGTTTTTGTTTGTCCACCCACCTCTTCAGGATTGACCACAAGTTCTCAATGGGATTAAGGTCTGGGGAGTTCTGGCCATGGACCAAAAATATTGATGTTTTGTTCCCCGAGCCACTTGGTTATCAATTTTGCCTTATGGCAAAGTGCTCCATCACGCTGGAAAAGGCATTGTTCATCACGAAAACTGTTCCTGGATGGTTGGGAGAGGTTGCTCTCAGAGGATGTGTTGGTACCATTCTTTGTTCATGGCTGTGTTCTTAGGCAAAATTGTAAGTGAGCCCACTCCCTTCGCTGAGAAGCAACCCCACACATGAATGGTCTCAGGATGCTTTACTGCTGGCATGACACAGGACGTATGATAGCTCTCACCTTGTCTTCTCCGGATAAGTTTTTTCCCAGTTGCCCCAAACAATTGGAAAGGGGATTCAGAGAAAATGACTTTACCCCAGTCCTCAGCAGTCCAATCCCTGTACCTTTTGCAGCATATCAGTCTGTACCTGTTGTTTTTCCTGGAGAGAAGTGGCTTCTTTGCTGCCCTTCTTGACACCAGGCCATCCTCCAAAAGTCTTTGCCTCACTGTGCAAGCTCTGTACTGGTGGTGCCCCGATCCCGCAGCTGAATCAACTTTAGGAGACGGTCCTGGCACTTGCTGGACTTTCTTGGGCGCCCCTAAGCCTTCTTCACAGCAATTGAACAGCTCTCCTTGATGTTCTTGATGATCCGACAAATGGTTGATTTAGGTGCAATTTACTGGCAGCAATATCCTTGCATGTGAAGCCCTTTTTGTGCAAAGCAATGATGATGGCACGTGTTTCCTTCCAGGTAAACATGGTTGACAGAGGAAGAACAATGATTCCAAGCACCACCCTCCTTTTGAAGCTTCCAGTCTGTTTATTCGAACTCAATCAGCATGACAGAGTGATCTCCAGCCTTGTCCTCGTCAACACTCACACCTGTGTTAACTAGAGAATCACTGACATGTCAGCTGGTCCTTTTGTGGCAGGGCTGAAATGCTTTTTTTGGGATTCAGTTCATTTACATGGCAAAGAGGGACTTTGCAATTCATCTGATCACTCTTCATAACATTCTGGAGTATATGCAAATTGCCATCAAACAAACTGAGGCAGCAGACTTCGTGAAAATGTATATTTGTGTCATTCTAAACTTTTGGCCATGACAGTACATCATGGGTCCCTGAACTGTACTACACAGTGAAGGGAGAAGTACACAGCGTTGTACGAGATCTTCAGTTTCTTGGCAATTTCTCGCATGGAATAGCCTTCATTTCTCAGAACAATAATAGACTGATGAGTTTCAGAAGAAAATCTTTGTTTCTGGCTATTTTGAGCCTGTAATCGAACCCACAAATGCTGATGCTCCAGATATTCAACTAGTCTAAAGAAGGCCAGTTTTATTGCTTCTTTAAATCAGGACAACTGTTTTCAGCTGTGCTAACATAATTGCAAAATGGTTTTCTAATGATCAATTCACTTTTTAAAATGATAAACTTGGATTAGCTAACACTGATCAGAATCAGCCATTGTAACACAGGAGTGATGGTTGCTGATAATGGGCCTCTGTACACCTATGTAGACATTCCATAAAAATACACATTTAAAAAAAAAAAAATCAGCCATTTCCAGCTACAATAGTAATTTACGACAATAACCGTGTCTATCTACACTGTATTTCTGATCAATTTGATGTTATTTTAATGGACAAAAAAATGTGCTCGCTTTCAAAAACAAGGACATTTCTAAGTGACCCCAAAATGTTGAACGGTAGTGTATATTGGCACGGAAGTATCGTAATAGTATCGTATTGTGAGGTCCCTGGCAAGTCCTAGCCCTACTGAGCAGAGTACAGTATATTGTACTGTAGGGCTGGGAATTGCCAGGGACCTCACAATACGATACCTTGGTACCAATATGTATTGTGATTCTATATGTATTGCGATACTGTGATTTTACTGCGTTCCAAACATATTGCTCACCATCAGCCTGCTGCAGAGGGACGAGAGAGAGATGAGAAAACAAATTGTCTATGAAGGAAAAATACTGGAGTTTTGGTGCAGGTACAGCAAACTAGCACAAAATAATATTGCAGTATTGTGAAAATGATATATCGTCACAAATAATATCCCAATATGTAAATGTATTGATCCCCTCCCCCCTATCACTAGTACTGTACTCTACTCACTGTACTATCCAAACTTGTGAAACACACGTCTATGATAGGTTCAGATTTGTTCCAGTCCAGTCCATCTGTAGACATTAACATCAAGTGAGGACTGACAAAATTTCAACACCCATGGACATCCGGTGTCAGTCGGTGCTCAGTGGGTGAGGATGTTTGTTAAGGTAAATGGAAAGAGTGGGCTCTTAGGTCGGCGTCAGTAAGACCCGGAAGTGGTGACACTAACTGGAGAGTGAGAAAGAGAAGCAGAGAGAGACAAGAAGGGCTTGTCCAGACTCAGATCGTTTTAACACACTTGGTTTCACCACTAGACAACAGAAAGACAAAAGAAAAAAGTTAAGAGCCGAACATAAACGACTACCGCCCCGTAGCACTCACTTCCGTCATCATGAAGTGCTTTGAGAGACTAGTCAAGGACCATATCACCTCCACCCTACCTGACACCCTAGACCCACTCCAATTTGCTTACCGCCCAAATAGGTCCACAGACGATGCAATCTCAACCACACTGCACACTGCCCTAACCCACCTGGACAAGAGGAATACTTATGTGAGAATGCTGTTCATCGACTACAGCTCGGCATTCAACACCATAGTACCCTCCAAGCTCATCATCAAGCTCGAGACCCTGGGTCTCGACCCCGCCCTGTGCAACTGGGTACTGGACTTCCTGACAGGCCGCCCCCAGGTGGTGAGGGTAGGCAACAACATCTCCTCCCCGCTGATCCTCAACACGGGGCCCCACAAGGGTGCGTTCTGAGCCCTCTCCTGTACTCCCTGTTCACCCACGACTGCGTGGCCACGCACGCCTCCAACTCAATCATCAAGTTTGCGGACGACACAACAGTGGTAGGCTTGATTACCAACAACGACGAGACGGCCTACAGGGAGGAGGTGAGGGCCCTCGGAGTGTGGTGTCAGGAAAATAACCTCACACTCAACGTCAACAAAACTAAGGAGATGATTGTGGACTTCAGGAAACAGCAGAGGGAACACCCCCCTATCCACATCGATGGAACAGTAGTGGAGAGGGTAGCAAGTTAAGTTCCTCGGCATACACATCACAGACAAACTGAATTGGTCCACTCACACTGACAGCGTCGTGAAGAAGGCACAGCAGCGCCTCTTCAACCTCAGGAGACTGAAGAAATTCGGCTTGTCACCAAAAGCACTCACAAACTTCTACAGATGCACAATCGAGAGCATCCTGGCGGGCTGTATCACCGCCTGGTACGGCAACTGCTCCGCCCTCAACCGTAAGGCTCTCCAGAGGGTAGTGAGGTCTGCACAACGCATCACCGGGGGCAAACTACCTGCCCTCCAGGACACCTACACCACCCGATGTTACAGGAAGGCCATAAAGATCATCAAGGACATCAACCACCCGAACCACTGCCTGTTCACCCCGCTATCATCCAGAAGGCGAGGTCAGTACAGGTGCATCAAAGCTGGGACCGAGAGACTGAAAAACAGCTTCTATCTCAAGGCCATCAGACTGTTAAACAGCCACCACTAACATTGAGTGGCTGCTGCCAACACACTGTCATTGACACTGACCCAACTCCAGCCACTTTAATAATGGGAATTGATGGGAAATGATGTAAATATATCACTAGCCACTTTAAACAATGCTACCTTATATAATGTTACTTACCCTACATTATTCATCTCAACTGCATACGTATATACTGTACTCTACATCATCGACTACATCCTTATGTAATACATGTATCACTAGCCACTTTAACTATGCCACTTTGTTTACTTTGTCTACATACTCATCTCATATGTATATACTGTACTCGATACCATCTACTGTATGCTGCTCTGTACCATCACTCATTCATATATCCTTATGTACATATTCTTTATCCCCTTACACTGTGTATAAGACAGTAGTTTGGAATTGTTAGTTAGATTACTTGTTGGTTATCACTGCATTGTCGGAACTAGAAGCACAAGCATTTCGCTACACTCGCATTAACATCTGCTAACCATGTGTATGTGACAAATAAAATTGGATTTGATTTGATTTAGCAGTAAAAAAACAATTATGATTTCCCATTGTAGACAACTCAGTTACAGATTAGTCAATTCTGTTACCAATTTGGTATTGGAATTACAAGTTTTAATCACCTAACAATTCATGAACAAAATTGATATCAGTAAAATCATTATAATTAATTGGTAGGTCTACAGTTACCAACATCCTTCCTCCTCATGAGGAAGAGAACATTGAAAATATCTTAAAGATGTGGGTTTTTGTTAACGGAATTACTAGGCACAAGACAATACTTCTTAAACTTACAGAAGGTAAACAAATTCTCCAAAACTAAAAATAAATGTTATCAGAAGTCTTTACGTCAACATTATGTTTTGATGTATTTCTGATACTTAATACTTTTTCTGGTAGATGTTTTCTAAGGCCCATTTTCCATCTGTTTATCCAGAAATCAAATCCTTTACTTATGCCTGATTTTTGAGATAAATATATCTATGGCTTTATTTCCCCCAAATATAGACTCTTAGCTTTCATTTGACACCCAAATTGATATGCCCCAATGAACTTCACATTTGTACTTGTGGGTCCTTTGATAGAAATGCAAAACCTAGGTAACCGTGGAAACCTTAACACACCGACACCAAAACCTCATCAGCTCTGGTAACTCAAATGGGGAGGGGATGCATGTCTTCAGTACTTTCCTGTACAGGTTTGTTTTGTAAGTCGCTCTGGATAAGAGCGTCTGCTAAATGACTTAAATGTAAATGTAAATGTAAATGTAATCACAGATGTGTTTCATGAGATCTGCCTGACTAGATCCCGATCTCTGCTCTAGACAGTGTGGTTGGTCTGCATTCCTGTAAACCATACGTGGTTACACAGGAGTGATGCAAAGTATCTTGGAGCGTCAGAGGACACAGAAACCTTCTGAGGGAAAAATACATTTAAAAAATGTCTTACAAATAATGACTTTACATTCTCAACAATCTTTCACTCTCTTCCTCTCTCCTCAAACACACACACACACACCTGAGGGGACTACCTTCAGTTGAATACCCACAGCACTGCCATTGTGATGTACCCAAATTCCTCAGCTCCACAGTAACCACTACTAATAGATAGGAGGGAGGAGTGGAGCGTAAACTCAAATGAGGCCTTTTGCGTTTAGCTCGGCGAAGAGCGTAAGAGCGAGGCTTCTGGAACGCAGCGGCCCTGGTCCACCCCACAGGGGGGTGAGCGCTGACATGCGCACACTTCTGAGGGCAACAGCTCTTTAATTAGAACAGCGAAACTCTCAGAGACCGGGGCAGGGAGAAAAGGGGGGAGAGAGAGGAGGAGGAAAAGCCCTTGCAGATTATGTGTGTTTGAGCTTAGGAAGAGTATAAAGAGCAAAGACTAGACCTACATGTAAATATGCACAACTTACATGCCGCTCACTGAACAAACTAAGGAAATCCAGGAAGCTTTTCGTTTGCTGACATTCTTTGGCTGTAGAGTTTTATTGGAGTGGACTGTCTGAGCTGGAGGCAAGTAGACAAGTGAAAGAAGGAACTGACTACACTGAACTGATGCCAGACAGTCTGCGCCCACTGATGGCCTGACCTTTTAAGCTCACGCGTCGCTTGTTCCCTCTGCCTTATACAAGAGAGATGCTGTATTGTACCGTATTGCACAGAACAGAAGGACCATCCGACGAGTGGGAACCAATAATCATGAGTGTAGAAAGTGTGTAACCCCATTACATGCAAGTCGATTGCGTCTCCATCCTCTACGCTTCTGCCCAAGTGTGCACATGCTTCCTTCCATTCATAGATTTTAAAAAAGGTGGAAGAAATACGGTGTAAACTCACTCGAGCCCATGCTGATGCCAACCCAATGCTTTTAAATGCATGGGGAGGAGTGCACGAGTATACAGTTACTAGAGAATTTGGAAAGCAGGGAAGGTCTGTAATTGTAAACACTCGCTGCGCCACTAAGCTGTGGATAGAGCATGGAGGCAATGTCAAGGGGGTCGAGGTGGGCTGGGGGTTGTGGGGTTTATGTAGCCCCAATTACATGTAAGTCAGGGTCTTTCATTTCTGATCGTCGCAGTCCAACTAGGCTGCCGGGGGGGGGGTCTCAGCGGGACCATGATGTTTGCGGACTAAAGCCCCCGCTCCGTGGCCAGTTCGCTCAGCTTAGCAGGCACCGCCATATTACCATTAAATTGGGCCTGGCCGCACTTGCAAAACACGTGTATTCAAATACTCCCCTTTTCGATGAGCGAAAACAACAGAGCCCTTGGGAAAAGGAGCTGCTATGCTGACGTAAGGAACTGAATGCTTGTTAAAACAGTACGTTCTGTTTTTCTCCTTGATGCTCGAGAAGCTCAGTGGAGTATATGCCTAAAATGCACAAAAACAAAATCACACACACACACACACACACCTAATATAGGTAGCTGATCTAGCCTATCCTGTAGGGCTTTTAAGAGCTATGCCTTCAAATTGGTGTCTTTGGCATTTCCAAAATAAGTCAATGTTGTTAAGTACATTCATTAACTACAATAGAGCAGACAGAGTTTGAAGAAAGACTATGATTTAGTCTCCTACAAAGAATGTAAGGTGTTACAACATATGGTGCAGCAGTAAAAGGAGGAAATCAACACACTGTCAGATAATTATTCCTCCGTTACCTTAACACAGAACGACAACACCCAAAATTAAGTGTTGAAGGACTGCCTTGTATTGACTGCCACTTAATTTTCTTCTATGTTCAGTAACCTCTGCAGCTCATGGCAGAAGAATCAAAGCAATTGCTAAATTCTGATTCCAGAATCCATAATACATTCATACACTAGGCTATCCCTAGCCGTAATTGAGATTACACACTGCTACTGCTGACCTTGGATTGAGGCACCAAAAACTCACTGTGGTCTTTCTGCCTGAGCGAGCAGCCAGGACTCACAGATTGAACGCAACATTGCTATGCTAGCTCGCTATGCTAAGACAGGAAGTGGCTGTGGATGGTATGCGTGCGAGCTTAACCAGCGTTTCATAGCGGGTCACACAGGCACAAAGTGCCCGCTGTACCTTTGATTCGCGGCAGCTGACTAAAATCAACTCCCAAGGATTACGGGGCAACAGTGTGGGCATTGAGCTACCCAGCAACCATTACGAGGTGGTTAAGTGAGTAAGAACAAGAAGATAAAAGCTGTGGTTAGAGTGGTTAGCTGATCATAGACAGCCAGCCGGGATTAGCTCTACAGTGAAGTCTTGCACAGGGTGTGTTGAACTCAAATAAAAGTGGTGGCGTTTGTGGAAGCAGTCCGATTATGCCGCCAAAAACATCAGCCAATCAATGGTGAGGTATTGCGAAGTCCAAAAAGCTCCTCTAGTGTCAGTCTAACAGGAGGTCAAGGAAACTGTTGCGTTTAACTTGTGCCACATTTATGTACACGGGCCCCATACACCGTTCACGATTCCAGTACACAAGCCACAAAATGTATTTCATCCTTAAGGTTTCAGAGCTGCTTAGTTCAAGCAAAGACACCAACATTATGTTGACTGATATATCCTTAGTATAATGCAACACTTGGTTTCAGTAAGAGGCTAAATTCATCTGGAAGTAATATAATACTACATAATGACTATGGAGTTGTCAAGCTATAGCTCAATTGAAAACAATGATCCATTTCCACGACGAAAGACATTTGCAGAATACGGAATGTGACAACATGACTGACAGAACGTGGGCCTTGGTGAGAATATACATAGAAGGCCCGGCCAAAGTCGCCATGGCTACACTGTGCCACATTAGTATTGCCTTCCATATCACAATACAGTAGCGGGGCGCAATGAGGTTAGGGATCAGGAGAGGGTGTGTGACACACACAGCACCTCTTATCTGTCAAAGGTGTGCAAGGCAAACACATAGCGGCCACCAGAGTGGCTGTATTTAGATGACTAACAAACAGCCAGACAGCTTTAAAGCCATGGCGCAGTGTCTCAATTGATTTGGTTTAATAACCTGGATAAGGCCATTTCTGTGCCACGCAGCGACAATTGGAGCCAACAAGGCGAGGAGTAATAGCCAAGGATCCTTACGGAGTCACACTCTTAACAGTGCACGATTAAAGGGGGTAGTTAAAGTGCATTTGGCAACTGCAGACTGCCAGATCTACAAATAACCTGGCATCCTAAATGACGACTCCATGTGACCTGTAGATCGGTCGGTCTGCAGTGGCCGACTGTAATGTAGTCATGTGTCATTTCAAATCAAATGTATTGGTCACATACATGTGTTTCTGCAGATCTTATTGCGGGTGTAGCAAAATAATTGTGCTTCTAGCTCTGACAGTGCAGAAATATCTAACATTGGCATTATCTACCAAGGGAATTCTCTTCGATTATAATCACAGCCGTATATATTCCCCCCCAAGCAGACACAGATGGCCCCGAATGAACTTTGTCTCGTTGCAAACTGGGAACCACATATCCTGAGGCTGTATTCATTGTAGCTGGGGATTTTAACAAGGCTAATCTGAAAACAAGACTCCCTAAATTGTATCAGCATATCGATTGCGCAACCAGGGCTGGTAAAACCTTGGATCATTGCTATTCTAACTTCCGCGATGCATATAAGGCTCCATTTTGTTGCTCCCTGCGTACAGACAGAAACTAAAACAAGAAGCTCCCGCGCTCAGGTCTGTTCAACGCTGGTCCGACCAATCTGATTCCACGCTTCAAGACTGCTACCATCATGTGGACTGGGATATGCTCCGCATTGCTTCCAACAACAACAACATTGACGAATATGCTGAGTCGGTGAGCGAGTTCATTAGAAAGTGCATTGACGATGTCATGTCGTTCCCATAGCAACGATTAAAACATTCCCAAACCAGAAACAGTGGACTGATGGCAGCATTCGCGTGAAACTTAAAGCGCAAACCACTGCTTTTAACCAGGGCAAGGTGACCGGAAACATGACCGAATACAAAACAGTGTAGCTATTTCCTCCACAAGGCAATCAAACAAGCTAAGCGTCAGTATAGAGACAAAGTAGAGTCACAATTCAACGGTTCAGACACAAGTGGTTTGTAACAGGGTCTACAGTCAATCACGGATTACAAAAAGAAAACCAGTCCCGTCACGGACCATGATGTCTTGCTCCCAGGCAGACTAAATAACTTTTTTTCCCGCTTTGAGGACAATACAGTGCCACTGACATGGCCTGCAACCAAAACCTGCAGACTCTCCTTCACTGCAGCCAACGTGAGTAAAACATTTAAACGTGTTAACCCTCGCAAGGCTGCAGGCCCAGACGGCATCCCCAGCCGCGTCCTCAGAGCAGCTGGCTGGTGTGTTTACGGACATATTCAAACAATTCTTATCCCAGTCTGCTGTTCCCACATGCTTCAAGAGGGCCACCATTGTCCCTGTTCCCAAGAAAGCTAAGGTAACTGAGATGACTACCGCCCCGTAGAACTCACTTCCGTCATCATGAAGTGCTTTGAGAGACTCGTCAAGAACCATATCACCTCCACCCTACCTGAAACCCTAGACCCACTCCAATTTGCTTACCGCCCAAATAGGTTCACAGACGACACAATCTCAACCACACTGCCCTAACCCATCTGGACAAGAGGAATACCTATGTGAGAATGCTGTTCATCGACTACAGCTCAGCATTTAACGCCATAGTACCCTCTAAACTCGTCATCAAGCTCGAGACCCTGGGTCTCGACCCCGCCCTGTGCAAATGGGTACTGGACTTACTGACGGGCCGCCCCCACGTGGGGAGGGTAGGTAACAACATCTCCACCCCGCTGATCCTCAACACTGGGGCCCCACAAGGGTGCGTTCTGAGCTCTCTCTTGTACTCCCTGTTCACCCACGACTGCGTGGCCATGCACGCCTCCAAGTCAATCATCAAGTTTGCGGACGACACTACAGTGGTAGGCTTGATTACCAACAACGACGAGACGGCCTACAGGGAGGAGGTGAGGGCCCTCGGAGTGTGGTGTCAGGAAAATAACCTCACACTCAATGTCAACAAAACAAAGTAGATGATTGTGGACTTCAGGAAACAGCAGAGGGAGCACCCCCCTATCCACATCGATGTAGTAGAGGGTAGTACGTTTTAAGTTCCTCTGCGTACACATCACGGACAAACTGAATTGGTCCACCCACACAGACAGCGTCGTGAAGTAGGTGCAGCAGCGCCTCTTCAACCTCAGGAGGCTGAAGAAATTTGGCTTGTCACCAAAAGCACTCAAACTTCTACAGATGCACAATCGAGAGCATCCTGTCGGGCTGTATCACCGCCTGGTACGGCAACTGCTCCACCCACAACCGTAAGGCTCTCCAGAGGGTAGTGAGGTCTGCACAACGCATCACCTGGGGCAAACTACCTGCCCTCCAGGACACCTACACCACCCAATGTCACAGGGGGGCCATAAAGAGCATCAAGGACAACAACCACCCGAGGCACTGCCTGTTCACCCCGCTATCATCCAGAAGGCGAGGTCAGTACATCAAAGCAGGGACCGAGAGACTGAAAAACAGCTTCTATCTCAAGGCCATCAGACTATTAAACAGCCACCACTAACATTGAGTGGCTGCTGCCAACACACTGACTCAACTCCAGCCACTTTAATAATGGGAATTGATGGAAATTGATGTAAAATATATCACTAGCCACTTTAAACAATGCTACTTAATATAATTTTTACATACCCTACATTACTCATCTCATATGTATATGTATATACACTGTACTATATCATATCGATATCATCTACTGCATCTTTATGTAATACATGTATCACCAGCCACTTTAAACTATGCCTTTTTGTTTACATACCCTACATTACTCATCTCATATGTATATACTGTACTCGATACCATCTACTGCATCTTGCCTATGCCGTTCTGTACCATCACTCATTCATATACCTTTATGTACATATTCTTTATCCCTTTCCACTTGTGTGTATAAGGTAGTAGTTTTGGAATTGTTAGGTTAGATTACTCGTTGGTTACTATTGCATTGTCGGAACTAGAAGCACAAGCATTTCACTACACTCGCATTAACATCTGCTAACCATGTGTATGTGACAGAAAAAATTGATTTGATTTGAACAGTTTCACAACATATACTCAAAATACACATAAATAAGTAAGGAATGGATTAACAATATATACATATATATCAGAGCAGCATAGCATAGAATACAATTTATACATATGAGATGGGTGATGCAATATTTACCCACAATTAAAGTGACTAAGATACCATAGAATAGTATAGAGTACAGTATATACTGTGGCAAACCTCTTCAAGGTTAGGAGCGTTTGTCACAAACTAAGTGGTAAACTGTCACCAAATCACCCAAGAATGAGAGTTCTTTCGAACAGGACAGTACCTGTGTGTTTGTTTCTCCGTCCTGGTCCACCCAGGCGAGGTCAAGGATAGCAGGGTTCGGTACACGAATCAGGTTCTCGGTAGGTCCAGGTCCAAACGCCAACAGGTAAGTCCAAACAATCCAGCTCATACACGGTAAATCCAGCCACTCTATATAGTCTCTTTCTCTATTGTTCATAGCTCCTTCCAGCACTCTCTCTTCCTCTTCCTGGTTTTTCTTGACCCTTTATCTGTGAGTCGGCTCCACCTTCTGAGGGTCCCCCTTGCTTCTGGGACTTGTAGTTTTGGCGGTCGGCCATTTTGTGATCTGTAGTTCTGACAGGGGTGGCCATTTTAGTGATCGGGCAGAGCCCGTTTATTAGCTCTGCTCTCACATATCTGCCACTTATCACTCGACCCCCTTCTTTGCCACAATACATATGAGATGACTAATACAAAATATAGAAACATTAAAGCGGCTAGTGTTTCATTTCCTTAAAGTGGACAGTGATTCCTAATCTATGTCTATTGGCAGCAGCCTCTGACGTGCTGAAGATGGCTGTTTAACAGTCAGTGGTGTAGTATATAATACAATGCAGTATATACATATGAGATGGGTGATGCAATATGTAAAAAATGTAAGTGACTTAAGATACCGTAGAAGTGTGGAGTGCAGTTTATAAATATGAGATGAGTAATGCTAGATATGGAAACAGTGTCTGGTGATCCATTTCTAAAAGTGGCCAGTGATTCCTAATCTATTCTATAGGCAGCCGCCTCTGATGTGCTAGTAATGGCTGTTTAACCAGTCTGATGGCCTTGAGATAGACGTTTTTCCAGTCTCTCGGTCCCAACTTTGACACACCTGTACTGACCTCGCCTTCTGGATGATAGCGGGGTGAACAGGCATTGGCTCGGGTGGTTGATGGCCTTGATGATCTTTTTGGCCTTTCTGTGACGTGGGTGCTGTAGGTGTCCAGGAGGGTGGGAAGTTTGCCCTCGGCAATGTGTTGGGCAGACTGCGACACCCTCTGGAGAGCCTTGCAGTTGTGGGCGGCGCAGTTGCCGTACCGGGAAGTGAAACAGCCCAACAGGATGCTCTCAATTGTGTATCTGTAAAAGTTTGTGAGGGTTTTAGGTGTTAAGCCAACATTTCTTTAGCATCCTGAGGTTGAAGAGGCGCTGTTGCACCTTCACCACACTGTCTGTGTGGGTGGACCATTTCAGTGATTGTGTACGCCGAGGAACTTGAAGCTTTTCACCTTCTCCACTGTAGTCCCATCAATGTGGACAGGGGGGGGGGGGTGCTCCCTGTGGTTCCTGAAGTCCACGATTATCTCATTAGTTTTGTTGATGTTGAGTGAGGTTATTTTCCTGGTGCCACACGCCCAGAGCCCTCACTGCCTCCCTGTAGGATGTCTCGTCATTGTTGGTACTCAAGCCTCTACTGTTGTGTCGTCTGCAAACTTGATGAATGAGTTGGAGGTGTGCTTGGCCACGCAGTCATGGGTGAACAGGGAGAACAGAAGAGGGCTGAGAACACACCCTTGTGGGGCACCAGTGTTGGGTGTCAGTGAGGGTGGAGATGTTGTTTCCTACCTTCACCACCTGGAGGTGACCCATCAGGAAGTCCAGGACCTAGTTGCACAGGGCGGGTTTCAGACCCAGGGTCTCGAGCTTGATGATGAGCTTGGAGAGTACTGTGGTGTTGAATGCTAAGCTGTAGGCAATGAACAGCATTCTTACATAGGTATGCCTCTTGTCCAGATGGGAAAGGGCAGTGTGCAGGCGATTGCGTCGTCTGTGGATCTATTGGGGCGGTAAGCAAATTGACGTAGGTCTAGGGTGGCAGGTAAGGTGGATGTGATATGATCCTTGACTAGTTTCTCAAAGCACTTTATGATGACAGAGGTGAGTGCTACGTGGTGATAGTCATTTAGTTCAATTACTTTTGGTACAGAGACAATGGTGGCCATCATATGGGGACAACAGACTGGAATAGGGAGAGATTGAATATACAGTGAGGCAAAAAAGTATTTAGTCAGCCACCAATTGTGCAAGTTCTCCAACTTAAAAAGATGAGGCCTGTAATTTCCATCATAGGTACACTTCAACTATGACAGACAAAATGAGAATTTTTTTTCTCCCTATACCGACATTTAGCCTGCTTGATTGCGTTGCGGAGGGAAAATCTACACTGTTTGTACTCTTCCTCTTCTTGCCCTGGTTAAATGCGGTGGTTTGCGCTTTCAGTTTTGCACCAATGCTCTCATCTATCAACACTTTCTGGTTGGGGTAGGTTTTAGAAGTCAGTGGGTACATCTCCTATGCACTTACTGATAAACTCTTTCATCGTACCGGTATGTGTGTCGATCTTATTTTCTGAAGCTACTCTGAACATATCCCAGGCTGCGTGATCAAAACAATCTTGAATCGTGGATTCCGATTGGTCAGACCAGCGTTGAACAGTCCTTACCACGGGTGCTTCCCATTTGAGTTTCTGCCCATTAGGAGGGGAGGAGCCAGATGGACTCGTGGTCTGATTTGCCGAATGGAGGGCCTTATATGCATTCTGGAAGGTAGTATAACAATGGACAAGAGTTTTAGCAGCGCGAGTACCACAATCAATATGTTGATAGAATTTCAGGAGCCTTTTCCTCAAACTTGATTGATTTGTTAATGTGATTCACATTAATTATGCAGTTCGCATAAAGTCCAGTGAAGTTCTTTGAGGGCCGTCGTGGTATCGGCTTGAGGGGGGGGGGCTATAGACTGCTGTGGCTATTACTGACGAAAATGATCACTTCGGGAGATTGATCTCACAATCAAATGCAGACTTTCTAGGTCGGGTTAACAGAAGGACTTCAGTTCCTGTATGTTATCAGTTACACCATAAGTCGTTAATCATAAAACATATACCTCCACCCTTCTGCTTCCCGGAGAGATGTTTGTTCTTGTCGGCACGATATACTGAAAACCCAACCGTATATCTATCTCGAGACAGCCATGTTTCCATGAAGCAGAGTATGTTACAATCCCTGGTGTCTCTCTGAAAAGCAACTCTCACCTTGAGCTCATCAACTTTTATTATCCAGAGATTGGATATTAGCAAGTAAAATACTCAGGAGCAGTGGGTGGTGTGCACGCTTCCTATGTCGGACCAGAATACCGCCCCGAGTACATCTCCTCCGCCGGCGTTGTTTTGGGTCAGCCTCTGGAATAAGTTAAATTGCTCTGGGGAGAGCAAACAAAGGATCTGCTCCAGGGAAGACGTAATCCTGGAAGTTCTGGTGAGTTACCGCCGCTCTAATATCCAATAGTTCTTCCCGGCTGTAGTTGCTAGTTTATGAACTATCGTGATGATCCGAAGCAAGCTGTGCTGGCTCGGATCATTTATTTTCACATTGTCCTTTTAAGCACGGTTACAGCAACTATGCTGGATACGTAACCAGGTAAGCACAGTGCAGTTTGGCTCAGTAGTGTGAAAATCCCTTTATAGGTAGCCTGCTAGAAAAGTTATTGAGAGCACAGACTTTCCCAATACGAAACAAGAAACAACATGACAGCTAACAGCAGGCCAACGGGTTTTGCCAAAGCGGTATCCTGGATACTGGTGTTCAACACTTTAGTAAAAACATACTGGCGAGATTGACGTCGGCAGGGTCTCTCTCCAGTGCTGAACCTTAATACCGAAACGGCTGGAGCAGTCCCCTGGCTCTGTCTGAATTGATGGCAGCGCACACACACACACACACACACACACACACAGTGTGTGGAGAGTGTGGACCACAAGAGTATGTGGTCTCTCTGAGGCACAAACAGGTTGTCTGCTCAGATTCCTTTGAATCTGGCAAACGACATGGAGAACAGAGCATGCAAACGCCTGTGTGATTACTTAAACAAATGTTTCCTTTTTGAGTTAAGTGTATGGTTAATTCAATACACACACATCCATTTTACATTTCATAACCGTCTCTAGAAATTATTAAATTATGTAAATATGTTCTTTATAAAACCAGTAGACAGTTTAAAAGACAAACAAAAATCGATCAAAACAATTCCAAAGGAGAAGGACCAACCGGGGGCTATTTTTGGAGACTAAGAAAGCCACGGGTATTTGTTTTTATTCCTCTTGCTTACATCAAAATCTGAATTACAGGATTCATAATCTCATCTGGTTTTTGGTTTCCCCTGAGTGGCACGAAGAAGGGAGCAGGAAGGAAGTAGTTTCTCTCTAGAGAACGCCACAGGGCCCTCTCTTCCATCTCGCTCTGTGGTGCGAGCCTGCCGACATCTCACACTCCTCTCCCTCTACGCCTCGCTCTCAGCCTGTCATCACCTGGTCCACATGCTTGAGGACCAGATGACAACTGCCATGAGTTGTAACCAATGGATAACATCACAAGGGCCAGAAAGAAGAAGTTAACAGTGCCCGACTAGTAAGAACTGACTAGTAAGAACTCGCTCTCTTGCATCCACATTCTCTTCTTCTACCGTGTCAGTTGTCCTTGCGATGGACTGCAGTGGTGGTATTTTGTAAACACCCCCCATTATTCCCAAGGCCCTTTCTTAAAGCAACAGCAAGCCCCCCAGAAACACCCAGGACCTGTATGCATGATTTTGTCCAACACTGCTACTGAGCAATCAGTTAGTACTAACTGAAACTTGATATCAGGTCACCAGTCCAATCGCATCAATCACTAATGTGTCATCATCACATGATCCAGGTTATAAGTATCAACTGATTATAGTGGTCAAAAACTGTGGGACAGAAACATTACTATACTTTTACGGTAAATCAGTTGGACTGGTGACCTGTAATTCCTATGTGATAAATATTTTTTTTAAAAAAGAGTACAGTGTTTACAGTAAGATAAATACTGCATCTGTATATATTCATTAGGCCTACATCAGGTTTACACCGCACAGGGATGCCAGGACTCGAATCTGATGGTGCACACACCCAAAGTCACTCTTACACACTCATGGTTCCCTGAGTTGTCATTTCACAGCAAAAAAAGGTGAACATTTTGGAGGCACAATCAATTTTGCACTGACCCGGAACACATTGTAAGATGGACGAGGTGAATGCCTCAGTGCCACTCTCCAGGGCGTTATGTCTGCCAGGCACCTCCTGTTGTTGACAACAATGGTTGAGTGCTTTATGGTGCTTAGGCGTGAACCAGGGTGTGGTGCATTTGGCTCCGTAGTTTGCATTACATGGAAAAACAAGCAGGTGTGCATTCCATTCCTAACAAGGGAGCCTCTGAATGAGGTCAAAGGGAAGAGGTATAAACCTGGGCTTTGCTTTGGCCTGTGTTGCCGATGCAGAAGCATGGGAGTGACGCATCATTACTTAAGAAGCATGTAATTGCGTCTATCCCACGTATCCACCCAGATTACCCCCAACAAGTGATGCTGTGTGGCTCAGTTGATATGGCAAGGCGCTTGTAACGCCAGGGTTATGGGTTCGATGCCCACGGGGTACCGGTACAAAAAAAAAAAAAAGCACACACTCACTACTTTAAGTCACTCTGCTAAATTGACTACAATATAAAGTTACATTATTTAAACAACGCATCACGGGGTATAAATCAAAAACTTAAACTCCAGCCAGCAGCATTACTGCCACAGACTCTGTGGTATTGCTAATGGCAATTGTGAAATGACACGTGGAGTCTGTTGTGATTTCCACATGAAGAGTGCTGTGCATTCCCCGCGACATTCGCTCACCTGTCCAGACACGTGAGGAAGCCCGCACCCTCTCCATCTCCAAGAGATGTTGGGAGACTCATCTATGGGAATGTGACACTAACTGCTGGCAGAGCTCTTCCGTGATCACACTGCTGCAGGAATATTATACCCGACATTGTCATTACTTCAGCTCCGCCGCTATAGCGAAGACACAAAGGTGACGCGGGAACATTAGGTCAGAGATCCTCCATTAGAACAGTAAGTGGATCAAGAAAAGCTAAACAAACTCCAAGGCTCTCTGTAAGAGATCCTTTTTGGTGTGGGCATATCTTCAAAGAAAGAGTTAAAAACAATAGCCACCAGCACTCTCCAAGAAGAGCAAGAGGGATTTACATTTTTTTAAACAAAAGGTTTACTGGTCAAAAATAATAAAAAAAAAAAAAACATTTAAAGACAAACTGAAACTCATCTCAGAAAGCCTCCTGTGCACTCTAGAAACCTATCCACCAATAAATGTTAGACATTAACCAGGTTTCCATCAAACCATATTAATTTGGATGAATTACCGGACACATAAATTTACTCCAGAACGCTGCTGCCCGCCTGGTTTTCAACCTTCCCAAGTTCTCCCATGTCACTTTTCTGGCCAGTGAAATAGATTCTACAATGGAGTTGGAAGCGAATATTGATATAATAAACATGTCGAGGTGAACTTGGCGCCACGAGAGCATAGGTCGTGTTGTCGTGACGTGGAAAAGCATGAGTAAGGCAGATCAAATCGTATGTCACATGCGCCGAATACAACAGGAATTGTTCCCCCTTACAGTGAAATGATTACTTACAAGCCCTTACCCAATACTGTAGTTAAGAAAAATAAGTGTTAAGAAAGTATTTACTAAAATAAACTTAAGTTTAAAAAATTGAAAAAGAGGAAAATAAATAATTAAAGAGCAACAATAAATAATAGTAGCGAGGCTATATACAGAGGGGGTAGGGTACAGAGTCAATGTTAGGTGGCACAGGTTAGTCGAGGTAAAATGTACATGTTGGTAGAGGTAAAGTTCCTATGCACAGACAAAATGAGTTATTTATTTTATATGATTATTTCACCTTTATTTAACAAGGTAGGCCAGTTGGAACAAGTTCTCATTTACAACTGCGACCTGGCCAAGATATAGCAAAGCGGTGTGACGAAAGAAAAAAAATTACACATGGGATAAACAAAAGTACAGTCAATAACACAATAGGAAAAAAGTTGTGTGCAAATAGAGTAAAGAGGTAAGGCAATAAATAGGCCAAGAGTAGCAAAGTAATTACAAAATAACACTGGAGTGATAGATGTGCAAGTAGAAATACTGGTGTGCAAAAGAGCAACAAAAAAAAGTACATAAAAACAATATGGGGATGAGGTAGGAAATTGGATGGGCTATTTACAGATGGGCTGTGTAGAGCTGCAGCGATCAGCAAGCTCCTCTGTTAGCTGATGCTTAAAGTTAGTGAGGGAGATATGAGTCTCCAACTTCAGCGATTTCTGCAACTCGTTCCAGTCATTGGCAGCAGAGAACTGGAAGGAAAGGCGGCCAAAGTAGGTGTTGGCTTTGGGGATGGCCGCGTGCTACTGGTGGGTGTTGTTATGGTGACCAGTGAGCTGCGGTAAGGCAGAGCTTTACCTAGCAAAGACATATCACCTGGAGCCAGTGGGTCTGGCGACGAATATGTAGCGAGGACCAGCCGACGAGAGCATACAGGTTGCAGTGGTGGGTGGTATATGGGGCTTTGGTGGCAAAACAGATGACACTGTGATAGACTGCATCCAATTTGCTGAGTAGAGTGTTGGAGGCTATTTTGTAAATGACATCGCCGAAGTTGAGGATCAGTAGGATACTCAATTTTTACGAGGGTATGTTTGGCAGCGTATGTGAAGGAGGCTTTGTTGCAAAACAGGAAACCGATGCTATATTGAATTTTGGATTGGAGAGGCTTAATATGAGTCTGGAAGGAGAGTTTACAATCTACCCAGACACCTAGGTATTTGTAGTTCACATATTCTAAGTCAGAACCGTCCAGAGTAGTGATGCTAATCGGGCAGGCGGCGATCGGTTGAAGAGTATGCATTTGGTTTTACTGGCATTTAACCTTGTGACTAGGGGGCAGTATTTTCATTTTTGGAAAAATAACGTTCCCGTAGTAAACGGGATATTTTGTCAGGACAAGATGCTAGAATATGCATATAATTGACAGCTTAGGATAGAAAACACTAAAGTTTCCAAAACTGTAAAAATATTGTCTGTGAGTATAACAGAACTGATGTTGCAGGTAAAAGCCTGAGAAAAATCCAAACTGGAAGGGACTCTTATTTAGAAGGCTCTGCTTTCCTATTGAGCAGTGAATGGGCTATCAACCAGATTACCTTTTCTATGGCTTCCCTAATGTGTCTAGTGTCACAATACATAGTTTTAGGCTTTTATTTTGAAAAATGAGCTTGAACATCAACATTGTGTCAGTGGTCAGCTGAAGCTCTCAAGAGTGTTTGGTGCGTAAAGGACAAATGCAGCCATTGTTTCTCTCTATCCTACTAAGAAGTCACCAGTCCCGGTTGATATATTATCGAATAGATATTTGAAAAACACATTGAGGATTGATTATATACAACGTTTGCCATGTTTCTGTCGATATTATGGAGCTAATTTGGAATATTTTTCTGCATTTTCGTGACTGCAATTTCCAGGCGATTTCTCGGCCAAAAGTGAAGAACAAGCGGCGCTATTTCGCCTACAAAAATAATATTTTGTGGAAAAAGGAACATTGGCTATCTAACTGGGAGTCTCGTGAGTGAAAACATTCGAAGCTCAAAGGTAAACAATTTAATTTGATTGCTTTTCTGATTTCCGTGACCAAGTTACCTGCCAGAAGTCCGGACAACAGGCCCTCCGATTTGACACACTGAACTCTGTCTGCAAAGTATTTGGTGAACCAGACGAGCCAGTCATTTGAGAAACCAAGGCTGTTGACTGTGCAGAGAAGAATACGATGATTGACAGAATTGAAAGCCTTGGCCAGGTTGATGAAGACGGCTGCACAGTACTGGCTTGTATCAATGACAGTTATGATATTGTTTAGTACCTTGAGCGTGGCTGAGGTGCACCAATGACCAGCTCGGAAACTGGATTACACAGCGGAGAAGGTACAGTGGGATTCGAAATGGTCAGTGATCTGTTTGTTAACTTGGCTTTCGAAGACTTTAGAAAGGCAGGGCAGGATGGATATAGGTCTATAACAGTTTGGGTATCGAGTGTCACCCCCTTTGAAGAGGGGGCTGACCGGGGCAGCTTTCCAATCTTTAGGAATCTCGGACGATACGAAAGAGGTTGAACAGACTAGTAAATAGGGATTGCAACAATGGCGGCAGATAATTTTAGGAAGAGAGGGTCCAGATTGTCTAGCCTGGCTGATTTGTATGGGTCCAGGTTTTTCAGCTCTTTCAGAACATCTGCTATCTGGATTTGGGTGAAGGAGAATCTGGGGAGGCTTGGACAAGTAGGATGAGTGTATGGCTTAAGGCTACTAAAGGCCGCTAGCAGTGGCTAACAATGACTGAATAGCTAGTAGCATCTGATGGAAATTCTAGCTATAAGGTCCAAAAAATTGCAGATCCGTATCACATTGGGTGAGGCGGGTTGCTGGAAGGTATATTTAATTTAGAAAAATGGAAAAAGAGATTGAAAACTAATATATTATTATTTTATTTTTACACAGGATTTACAATGGACAACGACAAAACACGTCTGCACTGCTACGCCATCTTGCATCATTGTGATGAACTTCACATGGTGGTTCAGTGCATGGTGATGATTAATGCAAATTTCAAAGATATCCACGGTATTATTTGTTGGCTGATGACACGATGATCGGTGCTTGGCTGACTACTATAAAATAAAATAAATATCTTATCCATGTCTCATCATACAACACACCCTGTCCACTTTACCAGCGAACTGTTGTCTAGAGCAGTGCTTCCCAACCTTTTACCGTTCCAGGGACCACCAAATCATTGTTCAAAGCTCGAGGACCACCATTCGCAGAGTCACATTTTAAAACAAAATATCTTGCCTGTCAAGATTTGTCAACTATAGCAGTGAATGTAACAAATTAAAAAGGCCTATTAATAAACAATTTGCATTGTGAAAAGTAATGTAAAATTGCTTTTAATACCATTAATATTCCCAACTGTTATTATGTTTCTAAGAAAAAAAAAACACTAAATGTGCAGACCACATGAAGTACAGCTTGGTAACCACTGGTCTAGAGAGCATGCATCAAAACCAGCTTGGGCAATTTATCTATTCTATCAGCTTGGGCTATTTATCAAATTTGTTTTTGTAACAAATCCATCGCATATTTGTTTGATGCAGATCATATTCACATGAAAATCTGTCACCAATTGGATGGAAACCTAGCTAATTTGGATTATTTCTATTCTCTCATGCTTTGAGGTGAGGTACCCTTCCTTCGTACTGTCACACTTTTACTACACAAATTGCAGGAGAATATATTTCCAAATTCTAATTGGTTTATGAGATATATTTACACCTGACATGTTGTGGCGGGGCCAAAAGTATTTCTGGAGCTGCTAGATGAGTTCCACTGGAGTAGGCCGTCAGCCTCTGGGGCACTCTCTGTCTCAATTCACCCCCTCCGCCACCGATCCAGAGGTCAAGAGACTGCTTATTGATGCACTAGTCCCAGTCTGATGGACTCCACACCTTCTCCCCAGAGTGGACAAATTGCTGCCTGGTGTCAATTGATCTCCTAAATGTATGGCGAGTACACAGTGTCATGTCATCATAACATGGTGGTAAATGTACAAAGTCTGAGCAGATAAACATACCTCAGACAGCAGAAAGATAATAGTCTGGCCTTTTAATATACTACCTCATTACATGGGATAATGGATGGAAAGCTGTAAAACCAGCATTCTGGAATTTGAAGTGCGCTATGACAGCAAGGTCCCGGTTTTGCCTTGACATGCAGTCAGTTATGCATACTATGTCTACACACAGCAACGGCTATTGCACAGCGGTCTCTTGACGAAATCATTTAGTTAGTGAGATGAAAGTCTGAAAAATAATACTTAAAAGATAAAGGGGCATTGGAATTACACGCCAAAGCAGTGATACTTTAATAGTAGCCTGCAGGCCTTATTCCCACCATAGCCCATCACTATTTACATAACTTTGCATAATTTAAGTGGCATGATATGACAGCACACACACTGAAAGCACGGTGGTCTGCAAATCATGAAGTAGATTTATAATTGAGATAGAAAAGGTGGCATGAACCAACTCTGAAAACTATTGGCCTGTGACCTTTTACCATTTTGAATAAATGGCTCGATCTGCACTGAGGGAGGTCCAGCATTGGCTTTGGCACTGTGTTGTGTACAGTATATAAAACTGAATGTCCAAAAACAAAAATAAAGTGATTCTGAAGTAAAAAAATGATTCATGTTGTGAAACAACACATGAAGTGCAATCTTTAAATCATCTGAAGGTCAATGCATTATGGAATAAAATGCAAAGAAATAACACAGCGAAACAAGTATGAATACTGCAGTTGTTGATGGTGCCAGACAGACCCTTCCAATATAAACACCTGTAAAACACACCGATAGTGTTCACAGTGCTAGCAGGTGGGCCTCTCGTTAGAATTACCAGACATCATTACTCATAGGCTGGAGGTGCTGGGCTACTGTAAACCCAACTGCCTGAGAGAACGCTCTCTGGCTACATCCCAGATGGCACCCTATTCCCTTTAAAGTGCAATTCTTTTGACCGGCACCCATAGGTATCTGGTAAAAAGTAGTGCACTAAATAGTGAATGAGTGCCATTGGAGACACACACACTCCTTCAGAGAGGACTTTCTCACACATTCTCAATGGACATACTGTACCAGGGCGGTCGAAGGGAGTCATTGGAACAAACACTTGTGGGGAAATTACAAAATGTGATGACCCAGAAAAGGCGTAACATGTCGACTAGTATACTAGTCAGTGTGGTGGAGTACGTACACACAAAAAAATGCTGGGGAGGCAGCATTTCAAGAATTTGTGTGTTTGAAATGCCTGACTGCATGGCACCCCCTCTCCTCCCACACCTCACCAGCACTGGGTCGTAGCTGCCTAAGATTCAGCCTGGGCAGTCGGGAGCTTGCTCCTGTGAAAAACACAGGGGCAGGGAGCCACGACATTCGCAGTGTCAGCTCTGTGGCATGAGTCACTTAAAAACAAAATCAAACTGGTTGTTATGGGTCGTAGAAGATCATGCGGAAGACGACAAGCTGTGACATCCGAATGATCCCAACAACGCAGGCAGCCTCTGGGCCTCCCACTCGGCAACAAACGTCTCTGAACGAGGAAAAGGACTATATCCGAGAGAGTTGAATACCAAATGCTGAGGCATCTCATATTGGGGGGCTGCTTAGTGCACTCAAAGTCAAAGAAATAGGCTGAACAGGCCGATGTATTGTCGTCCTCAGAGACCCAGCACTTACATTAAGTGTGGGTTATGTAGAAGAAAAATATATATTTAAAAGAGAAAAAACCTAGTGATCTCCCAACAGGAGCTGGTGAGCATTGATCGGTTCTTTCTCCCATTGGTTGTTTCTTTCTGCACCAAATCCCATCTTCACCTTCTCTGCAACATCTTTATAGTGTGGGGAATAGGGAAGGAAAAGTGGTGATGATGGAAGACATCCTCTAGGGGAAAAGGAGGAGCAGAGGCAGAGAGAAGCTCATTGTGATTCTTTAACCCACTCATACACACACACTCAATGTGATGTCATGGATTCCCAGTGTTGTGCAACAGCAGTACTTCGGGGTCAAAACGCTAGGCCAGTCAGTGCCTGTCGGTGATAGTCGGATATTATTGTCCAACTCCGACAGCAAAGGTCACAAAGGCAACCATTTCGAATAGGACCCAGGACAGAGATAAACACATACACAGTGGCAAGAAAAAATATCAGAACCATTAGGAAATACTAGGATTTCTGCATAAATTGGTCCTAAAATTATCTTACAACAATAGACAAACAGTCTGCTTAAACTAATAACACACAAACAATTATACATTTTCATGTCTTTATTGAACACACACTGTGTAAACATTCACAGTGCAGGATGGGAAAAGTATGTGAACCCTTGGATGTAATAACTGGTTGATGCTCCTTTGCAGCAATAAACTCAAAATGTTTTCTGTAGTTGCGGAACTGTTTCAGTTCAGCAATATTCTTGGGATGTCTGGTGTGAACTGCTCTCGAGGTCATGCCACAACATCTCAAATCGGGTTGAGGTCAGGACTCTGACTTGGTAACTCCAGAAGGCATATTTTCTTCTGTTGAAGCCATTCTGTTGTTGATTTACTTCTGTGTTTTGAGTTGTTGTCCTGTTGCGTCACCCAACTTCTGTTGAGCGTCAATTGGCGGACATATAGCCTTACATTCTCCTGCAAAACATCCAGGTGCACATTGGCAAAACTTCAGACGTGCAAGGAATGGTTTTTTTGGACCGCAGTGGCTTCTTTCGTGGGCTATACTCTGCCTTTTCTCAAGATGGTAAGTTGATGGTTGAAGATATCCCTATCCTGCCCGTTTGGCCCTGTCCGGGGGCATCATCGGATGTGGCCACAGTGTCTCCTGACCCCTCCCGTCTCAGCCTCCAGTATTTATGCTGCAGTATTTTTGTGTCGAGGGGCTAGGGTCAGTCTGTTATATCTGGAGTATTTCTCCTGTCTTATCCGGTGTCCTGTGTGAATTTAAGTATGCTCTCTCTAATTCTCTCTTTCGGAGGACCTGAGCCCTAGGACCATGCCTCAAGACTATCTGGCATGAGGACTCCTTGCTGTCCCCAGTCCACCTGGCCGTGCTGCTGCTCCAGTTTCAACTGTTCTGCCTGCGGCTATGGAACCCTGACCTGTTCACCGGACGTGCTACCTGTCCCAGACCTGCTGTTTTCAACTCTCTATAGAGACAGCAGGAGCGGTAGAGATGCTCTCAATGGTTATAAAAAGCCAACTGACATTTACTCCTGAGGTGCCGACTTGTTGCACCCGACAACTAATGTGATTATTATTATTTGACCATGCTGGTCATTTATGAACATTTGAACATCTTGGTCACGCTCTGTTATAATCTCCACCCGGCACAGCCAGAAGAGGACTGGCCACCCCTCATAGCCTGGTTCCTCTCTAGGTTTTGACCTTTCTAGAGAGTTTTTCCTAGCCACCATGCTTCTACACCTGCATTGCTTGCTGTTTGGGGTTTTAGGCTGAGTTTCTGTACAGCACTTTGATATATCAGCTGATGTAAGAAGGGCTATATAAATACATTTGATTTGATTTACCATGGACTGATGAACATCAAAGCTTTTAGAGATACTTTCGTAACCCTTTCAGCTTTATGCAAGTAAACTATTAATCTTATTTCTTCTTAGATCTCTTTTGTTCAAGGCATGGTTCACATCAGGCAATGCTTCTTGTGAATAGCAAACTCTAATTTTGTGAGTGTTTTTTTATAGGGCAAGGCAGCTCTAACCAACATCTCCATTCTCGTCTCATTGATTGGACTCCAGGTTAGCTGACTCCAATTAGCTTTTGGCGAAGTCATTAGCCTAGGGGTTCACACACTTTTTCCAACCTACATTGTGAATGTTTAAATGATGTATTCAATATAGAAAATAAAAATACAATAATTTGTGAGTTATTAGTACACTGTTTTTCTTTTGTTGTGACTTAGATGAAGATCAGATCAAATTTGATGACCAATTTATGCAGAAATCTATATAATTCCAAAGGGTTCACATACTTTTGTGTATGTGTGATATATATATATTTACACACATATATATAGTGGCAAGAAAAAAGTATGTGGACACCCCTTCAAATTAGTGGCTTTGGCTATTTCAGCAACACCCGTTGCTGACAGGTATATAAAATCAAGCACACCGCCATGCAATCTCCACAGACAAACATTAGCAGTAGAATGGCCTTACTGAAGAGCTCAGTGATTTTCAAAATGGCACCGTCATAGGATGGCACCTTTCCAATAAGTAATTTTGTCAAATTTCTGCCCTGCTAGAGCTGCCCCGGTCAACTGTAAATGCTGTTATTGTGAAGTGGAAACATCTAGGAGCAACATCGGCTCAGCCGAAGTGGTAGGCCACACAAGCTCACAGAACGGGACCACCGATTGCTGAAGCGCGTAAAAATGGTCTGTTTTAGGTTACAACACTCACTACGGAGTTCCAAACTGGCTCTGGAAGCAACGTCAGCATAATAACTTTTTGTTTCCATGACCGAGCAGCCGCACACAAGCCTAAGATCACCATGCACAATGTCAAGTGTTGGCTGGAGTGGTGTCAAGCTCGCCACCATTGGACTCTGGAGCAGTGGAAACGTGTTCTCTGGAGTGATGAATCACGCTTCACCATCTGGCACACTGACGACGAGTCTGGTTTTGGCGGACGCCAGGAGAGTACTACCTGCCCCAATGAATAGTGCCACCTGTAAAGTTTGGTGGAGGAGGAATAATGGTCTGGGGCTGTTTTTCATGGTTCGGGCTAGGCGTCTTAGTTTTAGTGAAGGGAACTCTTAATGATACAGCATACAATGACGTTCTAGTCTGTTCTGTGCTACCAACTTTGTGGCAACAGTTTGAGGAACAGCTTTTCCTGTTTCAACATGACAATGCCGCCATGCACAACGTGATGTCCATACAGAATTGGGTTGTCTAGATTGGTGTGGAATAATTTGACTAGCCTGCACAGAGCCCTGACCTCAACCCCATCGAACACCTTCAGGATGAATTGGAACACCTACTGTGAGTCAGGCCTAATCTCCTAACACCAGTGCCCGACCTCACTAATGCTCTTGTGGCTGAATGGAAGCAAGTCCTCGCAGCAATGTTCCAACATCTAGTGGAAAGCCTTCCCAGAAGAGCGGCTGTTATAGGAGCGGGGGGGATTAACTCCATAGTAATGCCCATAATTTTGGAATGAGATGTTCTACAAGCAGGTGTTTACATATACTTTTGGTCATGTAGTGTCATATGAAATGGGTGATTCACATCAACTAAATAATACAAACCAAACATAACATATCATACTATATATTTTGTGTCTAGGATTTACTTACAGAATAATATGACAATGATGGTGTGTCACAACACTCCAGCACAAGGACATGGAAACAGAGAGTTGGGTGACCACTGGTGTCCACATACTAGCGACTAACTAACATTAGAAAAACATTTTTAAAAAGCTCTCAGTGCAGTCAATGTTGAGCGCTCTGTGGTGGGCATTCCCCGCCCATGTTTTAACACAGGCACTTCCAGGTCAGCTTGTTGAGTAGGGCCCTAACGAAGGTTCAGAAACATCTCCATCTGCTCTGTCCAATTCAATAGATCTTGATTAGATAAGTATTCAACACCCCCCCCCCACTGTGTCAATACATGGTAGAATCACTTTTGGCTGTGATTACAGCTGTGAGTCTTTTTGGGTCTATAAGCTTTGCACACCTGGATTTTACAATATTTGCCAATTATTATTTTGTCAACTTTTGCTCTGTCATTGGTTGTTAACAAAGACTTGCCATAGATTTACAAGCTGATTTAAGTCAAAACTGTAACTAGGCCACTCAAGAACATTCAATATCATCTTTGTAAGCAACTCCAGTGTAGATTTGGCCTTGTGTTTTAGGTTATTATCCTGCTGAAAGGTGAATTTGTCTCCCAGTGTCTGTAGGAAAGCAGTCTAAACCAGGTTTTCCTCTAGGATTTTGTGCTTAGCTCTATTGGGTTTCTTTTTATCCAAATAAACACCCTAGTCCTTCAGCTGATGAGTATATCCATAACATGATGCAGCTAACACCATGCTTGAAAATATGACCGAGTGGTACTCAGCTTTGTTTTCAGGAATAAAAAGTGTTTCTTTGCCACATTTGTTACAGTATTACTTTAGTGCTTTATTGCAAAAAGGACACATATTTTGAAATATTTTTTATTCTATACTGACTTCCTTCTTTTCATTTTGTCATTTAGGTTAGTATTGTGCAGTAACTACAATGTTGTTGATCCATTCTCAGTTTTCTCCTATCACAGCCATTAAACTCTGTAACAGTTTTAAAGTCACCATTGGCCTCATGGTGAAATCCCTAAGTGGTTCCAGCAACTGGAAGTACACCTGTATCTTTGTAGTGACTGGGTGTATTGAGACGTATTGAGACACCATCCAAATGTATATCTTCACCATGCTGAAAGAAATATTCAGTGTCTGCTTTTTTTGTTACTGATCTACCAATAGGTGTCCTTCTTTGCGAGGCATTGGAAAAGCGCCCTGGTCTTTTGTGGTTGAATCTGTGCTTGAATTTCACTACTCAACTGAGGGACCTTACAGATAATTGTACGTGTTGGGTAAAACCAGAGATTGGATAATCATTCAAATAAGTGTTAAGAACTACACTGAACAAAAACATGTAAAGTGCTGGTCCCATGTTTCATGAGCGTAAATAAAAGATCCCAGAAACGTTCCATATGAACTAAAAGCATTTTTCTCTCAAATGTTGTGCACACATTTGTTTACATTCCTGTTAGTGAGCATTTGGTGCTGAGAAGTCTGTCTGTAATAAAGCCCTTTTGTGGGGAAAAACTAATTCTAATTGGGGAGCCAGGCTTAGCCAGTGGGTGGGCCTATGCCCTCCCAGGCCCACCCAGTCATGTGAAATCCATATATTAGGGCCTAATGAATTTATTTCAAATGACTGAATGATTTCCTTGTCTGAGCTGTAACTCAGCAAAATCTTTGTAAAGGTTGCATGTTACGTTTACATTTTTGTTCAGTATATTATTGCACAGAGTGAGTCCGTGAAACTTATTAGGGTACTTGTTAAGCACATTTCTTTTGACATTTTAGGCTTGCCATAACAAAGGGGTTGAATACTTATTGACTCAAGACAATTCCGCATTTCAATTTTTATTAATGACATTTTTGTAAAAATGTCTGAAAACAAAATTCCACTTTACATTCAGGCTGTAACAACACGCAGAAAAGGTCAAGGGGTGTGAATACCTTCCAAAGGCACTGTATATCCTGTCTATTAGATTTTTACATTTGCTCAGCTAAGACTAATGGAATGCAGGGTTGCCACTATATAAATGGCATGGTAGCAGAACAAATGCATTAAGATAGGAAATTGGTTTCTGCTCAATGCCAGTGGAGCAGTTCTGACACACATTTGTCGCTTGCCAATGAGCTCCCTCTACTACTGATAAGCACTTGAAGTAAATGGGAAGGAAATTGTAAAAAAAAAAAAACCTACTCTGGAATCAGGAGGGTATCTGCAATACCGATAATATAACTTAGACATCTATGGCCTATTCGCTCTTCTTCATTAAGGCACAATAGGAAAGAAATGAAAGCCTGCTTAGATTGAGGCAGAACATTGTCAAAGTAAATGACGCACATATGCCACGTACAGTTACCGGTACACATAATTTAAAATCTGATGAAGCATTGCCCTTTAAAATTGAAAAAAAAAAATGCCTATTGAAATTTATGAATGCACCGTCATAAAAGCCATAAATTGTGCTGTAAATTATGTAATACGTAAAAGCAGCAGAGAAAGCTTGAGTCATTTCTGGAAAGCGCAATTAGCTAGCCTAGGCAGCCGATTGTGCAGATCTAGCGCCAATGCACTATCATCTAGCTTTAATGGCGAGAAGGTAGAATAAAACTGGAAAATAAGCATACTTTCTTTATGAAAAATTTACCACCACCATTTTTAGACAATTTTGGATGTTGCACACCCTTGGCTAAACACAGTGTACAACATCCTAAATTGTCATAAAATCCCAAAATGTTGGTGGAAAATTGTTTCATAAATGAAGTATACATATTTCCCCCCCACCTTCTTTACATTTAAGCTAGTTAAATAGGAAAGTTATGCCTTCGGGGCCTGAATAGAGGATGCCTTATGTACGAGCCGGTCTACAGTGGACACAAGTGTATTATCGGGAATGCACATCAAGGTTAGACAATTGTGCAGATCTAGCACCCACGCACTATTGGCTGCGTAGGCTAGCACTTAGCTTGGCACTAGCCTTGGTTAGCAATGTTCGGAGGTGCAATGAACAAAAATATAAACGCAACACGAAAAGTGTTGGTCCCATGTTTCATGAGCTGAAATAAAAGATCCCAGAAATGTTCTCTCAAAATGTGCACAAAATTGTATACCTCCCTGTTAGTGAGCATTTCTCATTTACCAATATAATCCATCCACCTGACAGGTGTGGCATATCAAGAAGCTGATTAAACAGCATGATCATTAAACAGGTGCACCTTGTGCTGGGGACAATAAAAGGCCACTCTAAAATGTGCAGTTGTCACAACACAATGCCACAGATGTCTCAAGTTGAGGGAGCATGCAATTGACATGCTGAATGCAGAAATGTCCACCAGAGCTGTTGCCAGATAATTGAATGTTCATTTCTCTACCATAAGCCTCCTCCAATGTCATTTCAGAGAATTTGGCAGGCCTCACAACCGCAGACCACGTGATGGAGAGTGGTTTGGTGATGTCAACATTGTGAACAGTGTCCTTTGGTGGCGGTGGGGTTAGCTACTGACAAACTGCATTTTATCAATGGCAATTGGAATGAACAGAGATACCGTGACAAGATCCTGAGGCCCAATGTCATGCCATTTATCTGCCTCCATCACCTCATATTTTAGCATGATAATGCACAACCATGTCGGAAGGATCTGTACACAATTCCTGGAAGCTATAGAATGTCCCTGTTCTTCCATGGCCTGGACACTCACCAGAAACGTCACCCATTGAGCATGTGTGGGATGCTCTGGATCAACGTCTACGACCGTATGTTCCAGTTCCCGCCAATCAACAGCCTGATCAACTCTATGCGAAGGAGATGTCACACTGCATGAGGAAAATGGTGGTCATGCCACATACTAACTGGTTCTAATCCACGCCCCTACCTTTTTGTTTTTAAGGTATCTGTGACCAACATATGCATATCTGTATTACCAGTCATGTGAAATCCAAAGATTGGTGCCTAATGAATTTATTTCAATTGACTGATTTCCTTCTATTAACCGTAAATCAGTAAATTATTTGAAATTGTTGCGTTTATATTTAATTTTACACTGCGAGCTACAACTCAAACAAGGCCTGCACATCACATTATGCTAAAAGCCTTACCTGATATATTTACGACATGGCATTTAAGAGAAGCCATAAGGCACAATAAAGACTCATGCCTATTGAGTGCATGAATCAACTTCACTGTTCATCAGAATCATTTTATATTATTCAACCGACTTAGCACAGGGTTTCCCAGGACCGAGGTTGGCTATAGTGACTAACGTCATCCGACCAAAACTACTCTAGTAGCAACGTAGCTCGAGCAGTTCTCGCCACAAAGAACGTAGCGCGCGAGTAAGCTTCCTGACACAAATTTCAATCTTCCTAGGTCGGACTCAACACCGTAAACCCCCAACCAAAAATAAGCAGGGCATTTTGACGTGGTTTACCTGCAATTCGGCTCGCTCCACCTCCCATTGCGCTCTATCCACCTCGAAGCGGGCCCATTCGTGTTGCAGAAAGTGCAATATCCCCGGAATGTTGTAATGAGCCCTGGCCGCCTCTCCGCCACCGACGTCGCCCGGCAGCTGCGGTCCTTTGCCAGCGCCTGGCAAACCCGAGTTGTTGTTGTTGTTAAAGAACACGCCAGGCCCTGCCTGTTCGTCCATGCCCAGGCCAGGTGTGTGGGATCAGTTCGCACAAGCTGGCACGACTGTGCTCAGACGGATGGGTTTTCCTTTAACCGCCCCTGTGATATGAAATGGAAAGGAAATAGCTACCTACAGCTCTCTCTACTGGGCAGGCACATTCATGTCGGAGCAGCCAGCTGTCAATTGATGACGTTCACACTCAGCTCCCACCCACATCCAGTGTTTTCTTTACCCATTGGTCGATTTACACGATTCACACTGGAATAAGCCAATCGGATATAAATGCGCTGTTGACAACTGTTGTACACTACGTATGATGGAATTCGAAGTTCAAAGAAGATATAGCTGCATTTTCAACCTAAAATTCGCTTGTTCTCTTTTTTTTTACGGTGTCATTTTCTTTAATTGGCCTACGGAGTAGATTTTTTTTGTAACTTAAATTGAAAATGTCATAATGTATGCTACAGAAGTGTATCTGTGGTAGCCATATTTCATATATTATAGCACATTCCAGGTTAATGTATCTGTGGATTCCATTGAGCCATTAATCCAGTTGTTTACATTGCACACACACCCAAGCCTATCATCCACGACCCCGACTGAATTTCATGTCCTTTGAAATCCACGAAAATACATTAAACACAATGTTGCCCTCACATGATGTAGGGCCTACTTTAGTGTGAGAATATTATAAGGCCTCTATGTATGATTTGTGTGTAAGATATTTAAATGACTAAATTACCTCTATATAATGTTTGGTAATTCAAACAGTCTTCTTTTCAAACATCAATTACATGAAACATTACAATCAGGTCATTTATTAGATCTTAACCATTTGGATTGGTTTTACACACAGCCGAGTCATTATGCACGGTCAATTCATTAGCCATATGAAGCGTGCTGACCCAACCCCATGGTAATGAGGTGATACGTCACTGCGACCACACTATTTAATTTCTGTTGGCTGATCCACATGGTTACATTTTTTATAGCCTAGATCAGACAGCAGGAATTGAAGAGAGGAACCACTTGCCTACATGATGCCTCCATTTGAGAAACCACAGCAGCCCAAGTCCTTCAAGCAGAGAAAAAGCTTTGGTGATTATTGAACGTATTGCTTTGCATGTGGTAGACTATGCTTTGCTTTATAATCTCATCCACGTTTTCCATCCCAAACAGCCACGAGAAAACAGGAGGTCGCGGGGATCCGAACAAAGTTTCCAACAAAAATTCCGGTATGTTCGCTTATTTCTAAAACCGTATTCTACTCTGACGTTCCATTGAATTTGCACGTTCTGAAAGTGACCTTTCCACCCACACACAGGTTATCATTGAAAGGTATCAACGGGAGAAGTACTTGCCGCCTCTTGATAAAACGAAATTCCTGGTCCCCCAAGAACTTTCCATGACTCAGTTTGTCACCATTATAAGGTGTGTCTCCTTTGAGAAACGTTTAGCTGAAATGTTGATTATTTAGCTTGGCAAGTGTGGCTTAACATGACTGAAATCATGTCTTCAATGTTTGTTTGAGAACTAGTGCATAATTTCAAACTTGGGTATCACCTGATATGTATCAGCCTCGAGTGCCGCGCGCGACTGTCACTAATTTTAAATTACTTGACTTTGTGCCAAGATCATTTCTACATTGAGTACGTCTTGTCAATACACTCTGCACGTTCTCGTTTCAGAAATCGTATGTCTCTGATGCAGAGTCAAGCGTTCTACCTGCTTATCAATAATAGTGGCCTGGCCAGCATGTCTCTTACCATGGCGCAAGTCTACAAGGACCACAAAGATGACGATGGCTTTCTCTACATGACCTATGCTTCTCAAGAAATGTTTGGTAATTGTGTTTAAATCCACGAGGAGTCATTGCCAATTGCTGGAAATGTTTGAGAAGACATCAATTGCAGGATTGGATAATGTGAGGCCTCGGCTTTTGGCAGGCCCAATAACTGAACTACGTGTATAGATATAAAATGGAATATATGGATATTTAATATTACTCAATGTTTTTGTATATTGTTTTTAAGGTAATAAATGTTTCAAACTTTTGAGGACCATGCTCTGTATTACATCACTTTGGCTAGATTGCTTAAAGCGGCAATATGTAACTTGGGCTAAAAAAACAAATTAGCATAGAAATAGGAGGTGTAGGTCTGTCGTTCTACGACTTCTTAAACATGTTTAACGAGCTCTGTGCTGTGCGTTAGAGGTTTTCTAAACTTTGTTTGTATGCCAGCTTAAAGCAGCTGAGAAATATTTAATTATTGAAAAGTGATTTCCCAGCGGTACAATGATTCGATATTTGAGCCCAATTTCAGTTTGACAATTTAGCACTTTAGCAAACGTGGTGCAGCAATTTCAGCATATTTCACTTATTTGTCAATCGTGCCCCTTCACTTAATTTCCCCAAAATGTGTGGACTTGGACATTTGTCTTCAATAGGAACTCTGAGGCATCGGTTATCAAGGAAGGACCTGTTTCCCAATTCCTCCAAATCGACTCATATACTCTAGGTTCTTGTAAATATCTGATTGGTCAAAATATCAGAATTGGGCTGCATGTGTCAACTCATAACTATTCAATCCAATATGGGTCCATTTGTGCCATATTGGGGATCAGACCTCTGTTTAAATACTACTTGAAATGTGTGCTTGGCTTAATGAACCAATATAATAACTCCAACCACAACCCTCTCCTATCTGGCACTCCAGGCAGGCTATACAACAAAGTATTTGAACCAAGGCCTGTTTGGTACTCCTGAATAGGAACAATCCTCCTGACGGTGGCAGTATTGTTCAACCATTAAAATCTGTGACTGCACAGAATGGTTTGAATTTGGATCTTGTAAGGCTGAAGTACTTGAAGGCTCTTTAGTTTAGAGGCTGCAAAATGTATAGAAGCAAGAACCATTCCAACTTCTAGAAAAGTTTTGGTAGTGTAAATTAGCCTATTTGACATGACTATTTCAAACAGGATTTTTTTTGTGTGTGTGTGGACCCAGTAGCACCATCACTGACTTACAGGTCTTATTGAGCTTAAGCTCAGCCTAGTTGTTGCATGTCTGCACTGCAAGGGACTGGACACTCCTTATCAGGGCAGGGAGATGGGTTAACCCAGAAAAATGTGACTCACTTCCTGACTTTGAAATCGGCCCTTAAGTCCAGTAAAACTAAAATTATTGAATTTTATTCTATTTTGGGGTAAGTGATCCAAGAGTGGTCATCAAAATGGTCAAAGGGTCAGTGACAAGCACAAGTTAATTTTCCTTGTAGAATAAAGCTATTTTTTTAAGATGCTTATTTTAGGTACATTTTATATTTCTGGATATTAGTGAATATTGGTTTCAAGATTGAGAGGTAGCAATTAATGTTCTGTAGATGTTTGACTCCATAAAGATTAGTTAGCAATATGCAAGAACACCATAGTTGGCTCAGTAATGGGCAATACAAAAAATGCCTGAGAATTGTCTATAAAAGGCAGATATTTAATTAACATTGTACAATGAATGGATTCACATGACAAGGCATAAAGCTTAAGTTACAAAGTATTAACAAGCATTACAATGCATTATCCTATGCATGGTCAGCGAGAGAAATCATGCCCCAAAAGTCCATGGGGTGTAGAAAAACAGTATCTCATCACAGCAGTTCAGGAACAGAGAAAGAACAATGAATATAAGACCCCTTTTATAAACATCTGAGTTGTTTGGATTCAAAATAGTATCACTGAAGTTAACCTCCGATCAGATATCAGACCTACGTGATGTTAACTCTGGACAATGGGGGTTGGAGACGTCAACACCGAGAATGCTGAATTCCTATGACAACACAGAGGAAATTCTTGCATACAGTTGATAAAGAGTCAATTCGGGGGCTGCTCGTCAATACAGAAACGGATGTGCTTCGGTGGGGAGACTTTTATTTAGTGACTATATCACTGACCGCAAGGGGGAGCCCAAGATCCATAGAATATGTTGAGCTGTTGTGATGGTTGAAGAAGTAAATTATCAGTCAGCACTGCAGCACACCTTGATATTTTACTCCCAAAATGTGTAAAGAATTGTTTTTCTAATTTCTCTAAATGTACAGCCCTGCTGGCTTTCACACTTGAGTCCGACTACATTACAGTATTGCTTTCACCTTTGAAGACTCTGGAGAACACTCCTCCCAGTGCTGCATTGTCGAAGTCCAGTACATTGGATCGGCGGCATAAAGTTTCATGGTCCATTAACTGAAATGGGATTAACCAAATTTATTACGTCCTAAAATATATCAACCATCTCATCCTGACTGGGAAAATAGCAGGTTGTTTTCATTTTGCCTAGTCATGTCCATGACCATATTGAATGTTTTTAATGTTGTAAAGAAAAGCCATCTCGTGACTTTCAGCCATGGATGCTACCAAGTGTTGAGAGGATGGTGATTCAAAAAATAGAGACCAAGCTCTGTGGAATATAATCTAAAAGAACTCCAAAGTGGAGCATTCAACAAATACAGTAGTTGGAGAGACAGACAATCATACTTTCTCAATTGTCTTTCCTCGTATCCTTTCTCCTGCCCTCCCTCTCAAAACGCATTGGAAGAGAGGATCCAAGGCTCCTTCCCTAAGGCCTTCTCCTCCAATGCGTGTTGAGGAGGTCGAAGAGAGGGAACGAGGAACCAGGGCGAGATATTTGAGAGCGAGAGAGAACCATGGTAAGAGACGGATGGAGAGGGAGGGGGGCATAGAGAGAGAAAGCGAGAGAGCCACTTGATTCTCTGCAATCAGGACCACACTATATTATAATTCTCGTTGTTGATTCAAGTGGTGCTTTTGTTTACGTTATCAAATTACCTTTGTTCGTTAGTGGACAATGAACACACACACACGCCCACACTGTCACAAACCCCCTTTTCCAATGCCTGCCTTTTTATCGGTGACTGGGGAAGTGAGTATAACCTTTTCCACTTTGAAGGCGGAGGTGAAGGAGACGTTCAGACCTATTTGTTTAATGGTATAAAGATCCCGGCTTAATGTGCCATAGCAATCAGCAAGAAAGCAGCCACAGGCCTCTGGAGTGCCAATACTGAAAGTTAATGGGGCTTGCTGTTCAACCGAAGAGCTTTAATGTTCCAAGATAACTTTACAAAGTCTCATTCGTCGGAGTGGCCAGGCCCATTGCTTTGGCAAAGGTTTTAACGTAAGTGTTCCGGTTGTATTAGTCATCAGATAAAAAGCAGTGCGCCTCACTAAGAGCAGTCAACGGATCGTTACATACATAGCCACATACACGTACACGCACCCAGTCTGTCTGTCTGTCATCTTTTGAGTTGTTAGAGGGCTGTAAATGTCAGCACAAAATACTAGTCTTAAAATCTAGAAACGCGGTAGGATTTCAGGATATCGGGATTAGTTATCCCATGTCCTTCAGACCCTTTATACAGCTGTTTGGTTATGATCTAGCACAGCAGACAGGTCATAGAGAGAACTGTGACAGGTATCCTGCTGGTGTGTGTGTGTTTAATTGTCCTAAGTGCCAGGTTGACCAGGAGCTCCTGACACACACACACACACACACACACACACACACACACACACACACACACACACACACACACACACACACACACCAAACTGTAATTAACAAGCTGCCATAACAGTAATAGTGACACTTCAGCAGAACAAAGGGAGCCTGCTGTGTGTGGAGAAAGTAGGCAAAGTAGCATCTGGAGGAGAGAAAATGGTTGCTTCTCAAGGTCGGAAAAGTCATGCAAACATTTTGCACACTTTGTGATCAGGGCTTTGCCTCTACCTCTTTAGGCTGTTGTTGTGCAAACTCTGTTTGTGTTGTGTCATATTACTTACAGATGTAGGATCTTCATTTGATCACTCGTTTGTTGCTCAGAATTGTCCTGCACAGCAGGAAATGCAAACTTGTAGTGTATTAAGTTCGTGATTTCCACTTTAACATTTCAGACTTGATTTGCCATTATTTATCAACCCTTACAAAAAACATGTCCATTAATTATAATCCACATAATAATTCACATTTTCTGTTGCTGCAGGATTCTGTCTGATCACAGATCTAAATAGCCTTGAAACAGTGGGTGTAAGAAATATGGTTATATACCCAGACCCATGTACTGTATACTCTAGTGGAATCTATTCAGTTCTTCGGGAGAGAGGACTCCAGGAACATTTCTTTATATTTGCCCAATGTCAGTCTATAATTTTTTTTAAATGGCATCACTCATGTACAGTGCACCCAGCACTTAAAAAAAAAACACAAACACAATATAATTTAAGCTAATTAATATACTAATTTAATTAGCTGTATGAAAAAGTGTTTCACAAGGTCTCAAAGTGCTTCAATAATTACTAAGCTGTCACGATCATAATCTGGCTTCAGGAAAAACTGACGTGTCATCCAGATATGATCTTAACAGACCACTTATTGGCAGGAACATGAAATGCCTTGACTTCACTTCATGAATGTAATCAAGCCAAAGACCAAATAGACCATGCATCATCGTAATTGAGTTTTTGTGGTTGTTTTAGTCTTAGGGCTACAAAGAGGGGATAGGGGCCCAATGTAGACTGACTCAGTGACGACAGGGCCATATGGCAATGATGAAGTATGAGCAATACTGCTAAAACACCAAATTAAAGTTCCAAAATCAATGTGAGGTTAGTATTTTTTGTGTAAATTACCTGTCCAAATCCCAGAATAAGATTTATTAGTTAATACATTTGTTTGCTGAGACTAATTAAAATTCTATGACTTCACTCAATGCCACAAAATGAACTTATTAGAACTATTAATGTTCTGCCTTTTCAAACGGTGAACATTTGAACTGATTGAGACTGTTTGTGAATGTTTTCTGCAAAACGCTCCGTTTTTTTAATGATATGTATCAGAATATTTGCTCTACTTGAACGTCAACAAGGGCAGGTTGGCATTCTCAGTGGTACACAGTAGAATTCCCAGCCTTTAGTTATTGACATTTATACATTGTGTGTACGTGCGAGTGTGGGTCTATGCATAAATGTGCACACGGGGGTGTCCTAAAGTGAGTGCATTCATCATAAGTGTCTCTGCCAAAGCCAAGCTATGTAGACATCCATTTTAGTCCAGACGTTCTCACAGACTGTCTACTAAGTAGCCTAAGTACCCTATTCCCTATAAAGTGCACTACTTTTGGCCAGAGCCCAAGTCAAAAGTAATACACTATCCCAGGAAAAGGGAGCCAGTTGAGATGCAGTCCTAAACTCTGCTGCATTGCTTCTAGCCATACATTATTACTTAAAACAATACAATACCTCTCTCTTATATCAGAAACATCAGACACTGAATACAAATGCATCAGTTTGGCTATTCTTTCCTAAACTCTCTTCAGAAAACTCCACCTATCCATATGTGACTTCAATATCAACCACACTCACCCTGACCACCTGACACTTGACCCTTAATGAGTCCCGGTGTGAGGGCGGCCATCTTTTTTTTTTTAAGGATGAGGGCCTTGAAGCCTCCGTGGAGGTGAGCTCCGGGGTGATACATTTTTCAACCTCTCTCTCTCTCACTCTCTCTTAGACAGCTAACTGTGACATCACTTCTACCAGAATGCTATTGGCCCCCCATCAGAGGGAGTGGTGGCTGTGGCTTCAGGAAGGAGGGAGAGAATGAGAGACAGGGGAGAGATGGAGAAAGGGAGATGGGAGGAGAGAGCAAGGAAGAAAGGTAAGTAGATAGTGAATGAGGGAGGGAAAAGGAGCGAGAGCAATGAAGCAAGGGAAAGAGACAAGGGCAGCGAGAGAGGGAGATCTACATTTATTTGTATTTTTTTGAGTGTGAATCTTTCTCAGAGCATGATAAATATTTCATAACTGTGTTTGCACCCCAATTCACACCCTATTCCCTATATAGTGCACTACTACTTTTGTGTGGGTGCCATTTTGGGACACAACCCATATATTCCCAGAGATCCGTAAAAGGAACACATGAAAATGTAATGAGAGCTCAGGTTAAACAATATTTTTTTTTGTTTTTTGTCTATCGACACATGGCTAAATGTTTGGTGAATAGCAATAAGGTAGAGTGAGGCATCACACACAGACAGGCAAAAATGACAAAATACCAGATCAATGTATCAAAATGAACTGCAATGCACACTGGGTATTATTATTGACCTTGTTTCGGGGCGGGGCAGCATAGAAACCATTATGGACACCTGCTCTTTCCATTATATATATATATTTTTTTGAACCTTTATTTTACTAGGCAAGTCAGTTAAGAACAAATTCTTATTTACAATGACGGCCTAGGAACAGTGGGTTAACTGCCTTGTTCAGGGCAGAACGACAGATTCTGACCATCTCAGCTCAGGGATTTGATGCACCAACCTTTCAGTTACTGGTCCAACACTCTAACCACTAGGCTACCTGCCACCCCAGATATAGACTGACCAGGTGAAAGCGATGATCCCTCACTGATGTCATTTGTTAAATCCACTTCAATCAGTGTAGATGAAGGGGAGGAGACATGTTAAAGAAGGATTGTTAAGCCTTGAGACATGGATTGTGTATGTGTGCCATTCTGAGGGTGAATGGGCAAGACTAAATATGCCTTTGATCAGGGTATGGTAGTAGGTGCCAAGCGCACCAGTTTGTGTCTAGAACTGCAACGCTGCTGGGTTTTTAAACGCTCAAATGTTTCCCCGTGTGTATCAAGAATGGCCCACCATCCAAAGGACATCCAGCCAACTTGACACACCTATGGGAAGCATTAGAGTCAACATGGGCCAGCATCCCTGTAGAAGTTCTTCGACACCTTATAGAGTCCATGCTCTGACAAATCGAGGCTGTTCTGAGGGCAAATGTGTTTGTACAATCAGTGTACCTGTTATATTTAGTTCATTTAGAAGACACTCGTATCACACCATAGTGCCATCAGACTTCTGATTCCAATGCAGGGTGAAAGGGGTGCCACAAAATGTGAACCGCTATAAAAAACAAATGGTATAGAAAAGTAGTTTGTAAATACAAATCACACCTCTCGAAAGTATCTTGTAACAAAATACAGAGTTCTGCCCAGTGTAATACAAAATACTCAGAAGTAATTCAAATACATATTTCAAATACACAACAGAAAATCAGCCCATCGCAACACATTACACTGCCACTCACTGTAAGCAAATTATCCCTTGAGGTTTTGTGCAGTTGTTTCCGATTATTTGTGGGTCCCAAGGGATCAATATAAGAAAGATAAGTAAATGAAGAGATTTTTATTGTAACCAACGTGACAGGTGTGTCCCCTGGGTTGTAAACACTATGTTAAAGTGGTGTGTGTGTGTTTGTGTGTACCTGCACATGTGCGTGCATGAGTGTTTACACACAGTATATCAATGTTTGTGTCAGAGGAGAGGGAAGTACAGTGCCTTCAGGAAGTACTCACACTCCTTGACTTGTTCCACATTTTGTCGTGTTACAGCCTGAATTTAAAATGGATTAAATAGAGATTTTGTCTCTGGCATACATAAAATACCCCAAAAATGTCAAAATAGAATTATGCTTTTCTAAATGTATTAAAAATGCTAAATCTGAAATAGCTTGGGTCAATAAATAGGCAACCCCTTTGTTAGGGCAAGCCTAAATAGATTCAGGAGTAAAAATATGCTAAACAAGTCACATAAGTTGCATGGACTCTGTGTGCAATAATAGTGTTTAACGTGATTTTTAATGATCTCTGTACCCCACACATACAACTATCTGTAAGATCCCTCATTCAAGCAGTGCATTTCAAACACAGAAAGACCAGGGAGGTTTTCCAATGCCTTACAAGGAAGGGTAGCTATTGATAGATGGGTACAAAATACAAATCAGACATTGAATATCCCTTTGAGGATGGTGACGTTATTGCACTTTGGATGGTGTAACAATACACCCAGTCACAACAAAGACACAGGCATCCTTCCTAACTCAGTTGCCAGAGACGAAGGAAACCGCTCAGGGATTTCACCATGAGGCCAACGCTGAATTTAAAACAGTTACAGAGTTCAATGGCTGTAATAGAATAGAAGAAAACTGAAGATGGATCAACAACATTGTAGTTACTCCACAATACTAAATGTGAAAGCCCGTACCTATTCACTGATGAAATCCTAGGCGGGACAGCACGAAATGAGACGTGGAGACAAGACTTCAGCAAAAAGGAAACTGTATTGGGAGTTCTTCTTTCAACACTACCCGGGGCCATACAAACAAAGGCCAATGGCTAGCCCAAAAAATTAAAACGAACAGTTGGTACCAAACACCAATCCAACAGCTTGAGCCGAACCTATAACAGTGTGTCCTGGAGTTCACCATAGTCTCCAGCTCATAATCACTCTCCCCCCTCTGCCCACTCAGTCAGGTCCTTAAGAGAGCACAAACAGTAATCAGTCAATTGGCCCCAGTTGAGCTCGTCAGTAGTGGCTGTACCGCAGCCCACCTCCAGGAGAGGGCACAGTCGGACCACTTGATCTGGCTGACCCCTCACATAACCTAATTGACAGAGTGAAAAGAAGGAAGCCTGTACAGAATAAAAATATTCCAAAACATACATCCTGTTTGCAACAAGGCACTAAAGTAATACTGGAAAACATGTGGCAAAGCAATTCACTTTTTGTCCTGAATACAAAGTGTTATGTTTGGGGCAAATCCAATACAACACATTAATGAGTATCACTTTATATTTTCAAGCATAGTGGCGGCTGCGTCATGTTATGGGTATGCTTGTAATCATTAAAGACAAGGAAGTTTTTCAGGATAAAAAAAAGATCATGGAGCTAAGCACAGGCAAAATGTTAGAGGAAAACCTGGTTCAGTCTACATTCCACCATACACCGGGAGATTAACTCACCTTTCAGCAGGACAAGGACCTAAAACACAAGGCCAAATCTACATCTAAAAACATGTTTTCACTTCATCATTATGGGGTATTGTGTATAGATGGGGTGAGACGCAGGCTGTAATACAAAATGTGGAATAATTCAAGGGGTATGAATACTTTCTGAAGGCAATGTAAATTAAGATACACCTCACGTACCCGGTCCTCATATTCCTTTAAGGAGGTCTTCGACTGATAATGTCGTGCCTCAAATGCAAATAGTGCAATTAGCTGGATCTTATGCAATCATGGTAACCGTGAAGTCCTGTACTTCAACAGTGCGTCAGTGGCAGTGAAGGGTTAGTCCAAGGATGGTCAAGATATTACATAATTAGCATCTTACCTGGTAAAATATTGATACTTTAACCTCTAGAAACCATGAAAATTAAGCTTTTTTTTTTTTTTTTTTTTACCTCCTAATCAAAAATTATGAAATGTTATATATACAGTATGTCACATTGAACTATATTCATTCCTTTAACAGGCCAGTCAACCGAGAACCATTGCTGATGAACAATAACAGCGAAGAAGCAAAAACACAGCAAAAACAATTAAAACAAAACATGAACAATACAAAAGTTAAATACAGGAATGACATAAAATCCCATTAACCAACGTCCTTTACTCCTATTTTCTTTGCATGTCCATATAAGGACAATCTCAGTCTCAGCAGGACATATCAGTCTGAGGCTGTCTTAATATGGACACCATACATTCATAATATGGGTGGAGAATGCCTATGGGTGCTAAACTGCACAGCTGTGCCCTTCATAGGATTCCAGTCTTGTCATTTGAGGAGAATATCATATTTTGCATGGTGTGTCTTAATGAATACGACCTTGTAAGGGATAGTCTTCTGAGAGGTGTGATAGTTTGGAAGAACAAAGGGAAGAGGGAATAAGAGAGGAAGAAGAGATGAAGCACCCCTCCATCCCAGTCCTCAATCTCTCACACACACACACGCACGCACGCACGCACGCACGCACGCACGCACGCACGCACACACACACACACACACACACACACACACACACACACACACACACACACACACACACACACACACACACACACACACACATTCTGCATGCATGCGCACACACAGATACACATGCAAACATTTATATAAACATGTAATTGTTCAGAAAGTATACCCATCTTTAGGTGCAAAATTGTTTCACTCATTATTTCTGCTTATAAACTTGATTTGAGGCCCTTGTAGGTCAGACGATAGTACCGTACACCAGCCCAGGGGGCACTGTTGCTCCAGGCTGAAAAGTGCACTCTGGAAATCAGAAGTTTCCTCCAGCATTTCACTTCCTCCTTCCTCGTTAAGATCCACAATATCCAATTTCACTAGACTCTTGCAACGGAAACTGAGGTGGAAAAACAAGTTGCCCCTAAATGGTGATCTGAGATCAGTTTTTATCAAATGTTCCTACAAATGTTGATGCTATTTAAGCAACCCTGTAGTCTTCTACAGCACTACCAAGTGCATTGGTCAGCCTTGTTGGTGTCCACATCCATATGTATCCTAGTCTGGTCGGAAATCTGTTTGTGCTGTCTTGCCATGTAACCCATCTGGCTTTTCATCCTCCAGACACATGCTAACTAGCGTTACAGACAGCCTTGAGGGGGGTGAAGGCAAAGCTAAGGGCTTGTTGCTATGTTAACCGCACTTTACTTCCTCAGGTAACCAAACCCCCTATTGAGGAAAATTGAAATCAAAATGCATTCATTAGTATCTCATATCTCAAATCTCATATTTCATAGCCTTTAGGTGTGGCAGAAAACACAGGGCTTGGGTGGTGGGTGAAACTCCTTTCCGATACATTATGTATGCAGTATTTGGCAATAAAATGCACAAGTATCGTGTTAAAACAAAACTGAGCACGTAAAGTAGATATCGTGTTCGGAGGCTTTGAAGTCTTTGTTACATGTTACGGAGGATAGGGATACTTCGTAAGGGGGCCCCGGGGCGGTGTTTTCTGGGCATGTTCAGGAACGGGAGGTATTGGAAACATTCTGAACCGCACCTACTTTGTCTCTCCCCCCTCCTCCCTTCCCTCTATACCTCCCTCCCAAGTTCTGAGATGATGAAAGGTACTCTCCTTCTTTTTTTCTCCCTCTCTTCCCTCCCTCCATCAATCTCAAATTCATCATCAGCCCTTTTCCTGTTTCCTGTTTACATGGCTGGGGGCCGGCACCTCCGAATGAAAGAGACGAGCCCTCTTATGATGCAATCTGCACTCGCTGCCCTCTTCTCCCTTCCCTCCCTCCTTCCCTAGTCTGATGTCGACAGCACCAATAGAGAGAGAGCGAGAGAAGGGGGGGGGGTAAATCTGTTTTTCTTCTTCCTCTTCCACTTTTTTTGTTCTTCTGTCTTTGTTGTGTGACTCGGCTGACTGAGTTTTCGGCATGTGTAAAGCACCACCCACTCTCTCCCTGTGACTTGAATAAGCTCAAACATCTGCGGGAGTTCATCTCTACGGAGTTCATCTCTACTGCACCCCCCTCAAACACACACACATGCACGCGCGCACAAACGCGCGCACCTCTCTCCCAAAATGGATGGAAGATTGCGTAAGAAGGTCCACTTGTGTGTTAAAATCATATCTGATGGGGATTTTAATTGCGTGGTGTAGTGTGTGGATTTGGTGTCGATCCTATAGGTTGCATTTCTGTTCCGTGCATTGAATTGAATGCATTGTAACAGGATGAAGAAGTAAGGTAGTGAGAAGAGGTCAAAGGTCAACATTTGTTCAAACATTCATTCTTCTTGCCTTGTATTTGACAAGTTAGGCTATTTGACTTTGACCAAATTATCTAGATTTAGAGCAATGATTTGGAGAAATACAACTAAAATGGATTGTTGCTAGGCAGTTTCTTGCTCTGAAAGACCAAGGGTGAGTCAATACAAATGTTCCATTTGAACTTTCTTCTCCTGAGTGAACATTTGTGGCAACGTTATTTTCCTTTTCAAAACAACTTAGCAATATCCCTGTTGCTGCATTTCCACATACTTATTTGAGAACGCTGACTCCACAATTTGAGCCATGGTATTCAGCCTTACTCGCTTTAGTCAAAAGTTAAACATTCATATTCAGCTAAATGTGAAATTCTTTCATTGTTTTCTGTGCTTAGAGTCCCAGTCAGTCTTGGCTATTCTCCCAGAATGGGGTATACGCAGCTGTGTAGAGAACCACAATTAGTGTTAGCCTGAGACTAACCCATATCCTGATCTCCTTGGTGAGATTAGGCTAATTTGAGGCCTGGTTCGTTGTGTCACAAACACAGATGGTGCTGCCAACCTAGAGGTAGACCCGTATGTTTCTATTTTCATGCAAGTATGCGTGTGTGATACTGAGAAACCGAGGAATTGGCACATTTTGATATTGGACTGGTTGAGCATCAACAGTAACACTATACAGTAGGTCCAAGTCCTTTGATGGAGTATCTCACAGCTGTCTCTTCTCATTGGCTCCATGTTCCTGGCCTCCATGACTTGGTATTAGATCCCACAGTCCACTGCCGCTGTTTGTCAAAACAGCCCTTTGAAAATGGCTCCAAGCTGCCCACCAAAAAAAGATGAGCCCAATGTAAAAATAGTTCAACAGTCCACCCTCTTCAGGGTTTCTGTTGCCAATGAGGGCGAATGTACTGGAAGAGGGACAGCGGGCACTGGGGGGGGGGGGGCGAATGAGTTGATATCCCTTTTCACGTGGGCAGGGTTACACGGATTGGAGCACGACCTGCCATGGCCTCGCCACGTTGTCATCGGAGAGGGCCGCGGAGAGCATGTTACAGAAGAGCAGTGACAGATGCTGTGGCCTGAGTCCGTCTGACTATTACATGCGGAAAGCCTACATGACTATAGACTATTATGTGGGACTAACATTTGCGACTTTGACTATTCTAAACGACAATTCTATATGATTATCCTCTATTGCTTATTACTCTTCTGTGTGACTATCCTGACTATCACATGTTGTGAGGATGCATGACTATGTGACTATACACCACTATTCTGGCTTACTATTCTATGCGACTACCCTATATTACATTTCGGTGTGACTATTCCGACTATTCACTGGGAGTAGTCTGTGCTACATTGCATAGTGTAAATGAATATCCTATGGAGTTTTTTTTTTTGCACACAATTGAATAGAGTAAGCTAGGAAACCCTGGACTCAAAGCAGTTATGCTATGCTAGCACAGATGGTTATGGATGTCTTTTGGTTTACAGACTAATCCCTCGCTGCCTTCTTTGGGGCACGTGGGTTTTGCATTTGCACACACACACACACACACACACACACACACACACACACACACACACACACACACACACACACACACACCCCCCTGGCTCCCGTTACAAATGAGCCGAACTAGATACTGCCACTTCAGCAAACAAGTGTTGTTTCCCCACGCACCCCCCCATTATCCTATCAGCCCATTGTGAAAGCTTGACTAATCCACCCCCGTCCGTCAACCTACCTCCCCTCACCCCATCCCCAACTAAGGAAACAAAAAGCCCCTCACATCCTCTCTTCAGCTGGTGTAGAGAGATGTGTGTGTGCCAATGAATAATTGTGACACCGTGGAAACATGTTTATTTTTGCACACAATCGCAAAGAAGCGCTGCCTCCGCCCGCCGCCGAAAACCAAATTTACATCTGAAAAGAAAATAACTCTCTTTTGATGTCTTTATCTGAGGCGCGGGGGCTTTGAAGCTTCCGACTGTAACCGTGTTTGTTTTGCCAATGTGATGGTTGGGGGAGAGGCGGGGGAGATTGGAGGGAGGGTGGGGGATGAGGGAAGTGGGGATCAGAAGCGAATCGCGAGTGGGCCGAATATTAAAAGCAAGACACACTCTCTCCCTCTTTTCCTTCGTGCATCATCCCTCACTCTCTTCCTCGTAGCTAATCCGTCTTCACTAATTCGCAGCCCTCCTGAATTAAATTGACACAAAGCTGATTATCAAATCAATTAATGCATTGTTGTTTTTTCTATCCCGAGCCTGGCGTTGATGTTTGATCTCTCCCCCCGGCCCAGCATAGCGGCTGATGTAACACCCCAGAGAGATGACAAGTGGCAAGAGGTCCCCGGAATGACATCAATAATTTAACAACACTTGGGTCTCGATAATGACTTATTTGAGCTTCCCTCTCTGCCCTCCTCTCTCTCTCTCCTTCTCTCTCTCTCTCTCTCAACCTCTCTCACCCTCTCTCTGTCTTGTTTGTCTGTTGCAGGGTGAGGCTGTCCCAAGCTGATGTTGCCATGGGTCGGCCACAACCTTGTTATGTAGCATACCCCATTGATTTATGAGCTACAGAACCAGATAGATACTGTAGTTGTGTTTGTGTGGGCTGTTAATAATAATAATAATAATATATGCCATTTAGCAGACGCTTTTATCCAAAGCGACTTACAGTCATGTGTGCATACATTCTACGTATGGGTGGTCCCGGGAATTGAACCCACTACCCTGGCGTTACAAGCGCCATGCTCTACCAACTGAGCTACAGAAGGACCCGCTGTTGTCCAATATATTCAGATGGAGTGATTACTGTATCAGGCTCATATTCATTAGGGCAGCAAAACGTTTCAAAATGTTGTGCAACAGAAAACAAAAACATTATTGGACAACTTCAGATAGTGCCACCCCATTTCGGCCTGTTTTCTAGCTGTCATATATCAGTTGTCAGTGAGTATCTCCCTGTTCGGTACTGAATTGTGTAAACACTCTGGAAAAACAAAGCTTTGGAAAGTACGTGCCAGTGAGCTGCTACCTCAGAGTTTTTTCCCCCCCATGGCGTTATCCCTCAGAGTTATAAGGTCAATCCCCAATTAAACTCTGTGACTTGATTTGGCTGTGGAGAATAGGTCGGCTCTCACTTAAAGACAGACTCACATTTGGGAAATTTCATAGAGCAACACAACCAATTCCTGAATGAATCATGAATAATTATGAGTGAGAAAGTTACAGGCGTACACATATGATACCCCCAAGACATGCTCTCACCGTTACAACAACACAGGGTATGATATTTGTGCATCTGTATCACTCATCGTTATTCACTGTTCATTCAGGATTATCTGTAATCATGGAAGCATCCACATTCATGTAGAGGTGTTTAGAAACACATTCTATTCTTATTTAGAATAAAAGTGACTCCAAAATGACATAGTACATTATTTACCATTCATTTCTATTTGGCACAAAATCATCTGAACCACAACCAAAACAAAGAGCAAATGCATCCAACAAATGTGTTACAAGCTTGATGTAGTCGTTGTGTGCTACGAATATGGGGCCAAATATTTAACTTCTTATTAGTTTTATATAAATATACAATGCCTTGGAAAGTATTCAGACCCCTTGACTTTTTCCACATTTTGTTACGTTACAGCCTTGTTCTAAAATGGATTACATACACACAATCTACACACAATACCCCATAGTGACAATGCATTTTGCAAATGTATTAAAAATAAAAAAACAGAAATATCTTACTTACATAAGTATTCAGACCCTTTGCTATGAGACTCGAAATTGAGCTCAGGTGCATCCTGTTTCCATTGATCATCCTTTCTACAACTTATTTGGAGTACACCTGTGGTATATTCAATTGATTGGACATGATTTGAAAAGGCACACGCCTGTCTATATAAAGTCCCACAGTTGACAGTGCATGTCAGAGCAAAAACCAAGCCACGAGGTCAAAGGAATTGTCCGTAGTGCTCCAAGTAAGGATTGTGTTGAGGCACAGATCTGGGGAAGGGTACCAAAACATTTCTACAGCATTAAAGGTCCCAAAGAACACAGTGGCTTCCATTATTCTTCAATTGAAGAAGTTTGGAACCACCAAGACTCTTCCTAGAACTGTCCGCCCGGCCAAACTAAGCAATCAGGGGAGATGGGCCTTGGTCAGGGAGTTGAAGAAGAACCCAATGGTCTCTTTGATAGAGCTCTAGAGTTCCTCTGTGAAGATGGGAGAACCTTGCAGAATGACAACCATCTCCGCAGCAATCAACCAATCAGGCCTTTATGGTAGAGTGGCCAGACGGAAGCCACTCTTCGGTAAAAAGCACAAGACAGCCCGCTTGGAGTTTGCTAAAGGGCACCTAAAGACTCTCAGACCAGAAACAAGATTCTCTGGTCTGATGAAACCAAGATTGAACTCTTTGGCCTGCATGCCAAGCGTCACATCTGGAGGAAACCTAGCACCATCCCTACGGTGAAGCATGGTGGTGGCAGCATCATGCTGAGGGAATGTTGTTCAGCGGCATGGACTGTGAGACTAGTGAGGATCGAGGCAAAAATGAAGGAGCAAAGTACAGAGAGATTCTTGATGAAAACCTGCTCCATAGTGCTCAGGACGAAGGTTCACCTTCCAACAGGACAATGACCCTAAGCACACAGCCAAGAGCAGAGTGGAGTGGCTTCGGGACAAATCTCTGAATGTCCTTGAGTAGCCCAGCCAGAGCCCGGACTTGAACCTGATCGAACATCTCTGGAGAGACCTGAAAATAGCTGTGCTGCAACGCTCCCCATCCAACATGACAAGAGCTTGAGAGGATCTGCAGAGAAGAATGGGAGAAACTCCCCAAATACAGATGTGCCAAGCTTGTAGCGTCATACCCAAGAAGAATCAATGCTGTAATCACTACCAAAGGTGCTTCAACAAAGTGCTGAGTAAAGGGTCTGAATACTTATGCAAATGTAATATATATATATTTTTAAATATTATAAATTAGCAAAAATGTCTAGAAACCTGTTTTTGCTTCGTCATTATGGGGTATTGTGTATAGATTGAGTGGGATTTTTTTTTTTTTTTATCCATTTAAAAAACAAGGCTGTAACGTAACAAAATGTGGATGAAGTCAAGGGATCTGAATACTTTCCGAATGCACAGTGAGTGAATATGTCCTAATAATATACACAAAAAGGGCTGTGATTTCTAAACGGTTCACCCAATATGAATGAAAATACCCTCAAATTAAAGCTGAATGTCTGCACTCTACCCCCATAGTCTTTGTTTGATTTCAAATCCAAACTTTTGGAGTATAGCATACTTTGTGTACCTGCTCATCCATCACACTATCATTGGAAGTTAGCGAAGGGATAAACATGGATAGCTTGATCGTGAGAGTGCAAGGTTACCTCCTCACCCTCGCCCTTCTAGAGTTAGTCCCGTTTAGTTTTCTGTTGGTGATGGTTTTGTTTGGGTCAATCCTCCAAGTGGACCTGCATTCTGACGAAGACGGGGTAATTTATGTAGGAAAGAGTTCTGAGACGTGCCCTGGGAGTAATGCCAATACAGAGCCAATGCAGGAAGGTTACCAGGACAACCGTTAGAGACCCACCAACCCTTTGAGGACCTTTGAGCGAGAGGCTCTGTGGCATGTTTTATTGAAGTGAAATTCTTCCCAGCAGGGATTGAGAAACAAGTGCCTTTCATAGGTAGAAGGGAAAGGGGAAATAGATGAGACTACACACAAATTGATGTCTACAGGTGATGTTTAATCCTCAAAATGTGTCATTTAAGTAAAACACCAGGAATCCAAAAATGTCCTAATGTAACGGATGTGAAACGGCTAGCTTAGTTAGCTGTGCGTGCTAAAACAGCATTTCAATCGGTGATGTCACTTGCTCTGCAAGGGCCGCGGCTTTTGTGGAGCAATGGGTAACGATGCTTCGTGGGTGACTGTTGTTGATGTGTGCAGATGGTCCCTGGTTCGCGCCCGGGTATGGGGGAGGGGACGGTCTAAAGTTATACTGTTACATTGATACTGTTACATTGGTGTATGCTAGCTAACGCACTTATTTACAGCAATCATATGCTAAAGCACATCCCGGAAAGCCCCTCAATCCCTAACAGATACCATATACCCACACATGTATAAATCAGTAATGTACAGCAAACTTGTACACATTGTAAAATAGAAAATAGAAAACAGTATTCAGAACGTGACCTACCCCTTGCATCACATTTTCATACTGGGGAGACCTGACGTTCGCGATCTCCCCCTATCTGCAAGCGGGGCCAATCACAACACACCTTATTGTCATCAGAGTTGAACTAACCAATAAGAATGCTTGAACATTAAATACACATTTCTTTAGAGGCAAGTGGAAACATAACCAACCCTGTTACACTAACTTACACAAGACACAAAATACACAAAAGACAATGAATGTCAGAAATGGACCTAGACAAATTGTTAGTCATCAACACTGATTGGTCCACTGAGACCTAGGAAATATTAGCGATGTGTGATTTTCTGGTGTGGGTTAGATTTTCTGGTGTATCGACCACATCCCCATGAGACCCTCATCAGCCTCTAAAAGAACGTCTAGTGTTCAAAAACGCAGTTGGAGGTTTGTTTCTCGCCCCTTGACAATGACTGCCAACACAAAACACCCCACTTCCATGTGTATTGCGTTCTGTTGACATGGCAACGAGGTGTTCCATGCAGGAGCTGGGTTGCCAGGTAACAGCTGGGTTATGTGCGTGGGTGCATGAAGGTCATTGGGTGGAGAGTAAGGGTAGGAGGATTTACCTGCTAGTAAACCGAAAGGACAGGCAAGAGAGGGGGGTTGGAGTGAGTGAAATCACAGGTAAGAGAGGGGGGGTTGGAGTGAGTGAAATCGGTCACAGAGTTACCAGACAATTAGCACTGATCAGGCCTGGATTGACAACAAACCCTTTTTTTTGTCTCTGTCTTCTTTCCTGTGTAGCCTAGCCTACATTTACTGGTGTGAACAGACACTTCTGTCTCAATGCTTAGTGAGTGGACGAGAACACGCTAAGGACATGTGCTTCCCATATGCTAACGTGCTACATCTTGGTAACCTAGCTTGAGCTAGCTGAGCTTGAGCAAGCTAAGCTAATGCTTGAGCTAGCTTAGTGACCAACTGTAACCGACTGTGGCCTTGGCTAACAACCTTTTTGTGCTTTTCTGAAAGGCTACTATTTTGAGTAGACGCCTTGCTTTGAGGAAATGGGGAATGAACTGCTTGTAAAACTATACCCAAGAGCTTGAAACAGCTAACATGCTCTAACATGCCCTGAAGCCAATGAGCAAAATGTTAGCACTGTCAGATATTACATTTTGGCTATGTACCATATTAACCAACACAGACACACCTGTAGGTCAAATTCTTTCAAGTAGGCAAATCCTTTTGGACATTTAGTTTTTCTTGCTGAGACAACATTTCGTAATAGGCCATATTTGAATACCAGCTGTGGTCGGTGACGTTTAAGATGAGGGAGGACAATAATTGTTCTTAAGAGCATGGCCTTATTTCTATTACAGCATATTGGATGACTGTCATTCATATTCCATTCAACCAGCTCAATGACATTGATAGGTTTAGGCTGCTACATGATACTCAATGCTCCCTATGCTCATTATGAGGTTGCTAAAACTAGCCTATGAATGAAGGTTTACAACGTAGGTGCACAGGTCGAGAGAAAAATGTAAGGAATCAAGGTGACAGACAGTGACACATTCAATACCGCCTTGCCACTCTTGCCTGCATCTTGCTGATCACGGGGGTGTAATCATCAGTCCAATAGTTGCAAACGAGAGTTTCTATTGTCCAAATTCAGGTATGTTTATCCTCGATTTGTTCTGTTTGCTTCCATTTAAGAAATATTTTTCAACAGAATCGGTGGAATGAATACACCCCTGATCACATGCAAAAACAGTTCACTTACAAAGCAGCCAACATACAAACAGCATGAACATTTTGCTTGTTGTAAAATTCCTTCTCGAATTTGCTCGCTCTCCTCACACCTTTTCCCTTTGCTTGTGGACTTCAGTGCACAACACATCAGTTGTCAGTGACCAGGCAAAAACAACTTTCCAAGCTAAACCTTTATATCATAAACGCTAAACGGCACACACAGCCTACATCGTTGTCACCATATTAACTAACAATGTTAGTAATGTCATAGTCAACATAGCTACTAGAACTAACGTGTTAATAAAACCAAAAGTTTACCTTGGATAGCCATAAAATAACATTATTTTTATTTTTGAGCTGAGTGTTTGAATAGCATAAACTAGCTAGCTGCATATCTCTCTCTCTCTCTCTCTTGCCTCTCATTCTCCTTCATGTTCAGCTATTGTTTTTCTCTCTCTTTGAGTCAACTACTCACCACATTTTATGCGGTTCTAGCTAGCTGTAGCTTATGTGTTCATTACTAGTCATTCTACGATATTTTGATTGGGTGGACAACATGTCAGTTAATGCTGCAAAAGCTCTCATAGGTTGGGGGACATCATCTGGAAATTGTCATAACTGCTGTGTAAGTCTATGGAAGGGGGTGACAACCATGAGTCTCCTAGGTTTTGTATTGAGGTCAATATACCCAGAGGAGGACGGAAGCTAGCTGTCCTCCAGATACACCATGGTGTTACCCTACAGAGTGCTTCTGTAGACCTTCATCGCAAAACAGTGTGTTTTAATCAATTATTTGGTGACTTGAATATATTTGGTCAAGTTTTATCTGAAACAGATTTTTTGTTTTTTGTTTCACAATTTTAATTTTTATGAAATTCACTGAGGAGGAGGGTCCTCCCCTTCCTTCTCTGAGGAGCCTCCACTCGTGAATACATGGTTATCTGTAACTGTACACGGAATGTTACATGTCTGTCTAGAAGAATTATGACTGACTTTTCACGGAGTAGCCTTGCAACTTTTAAAATGTATTTGTGTTGATATAGTCTCACAGTCTCTGTGCCAATTAGACAGTTGTGTGTACATGGCTGTAATTCAAGTGAAACTGCTAGAGACCCGAGGCACTGACTCAACTGCATTTCGTTGTTAGGAAACAAAAGAAGTTACTCAACCTGATGTTGCAATTCCAGAGGGTTCCTGAGAATGCTTTGTCATCATCACCTCTACACCATAGTTTAAAAGCAAAGCATGCTTACTGACTTGGCCAGACAATTAACCATTTCCTACATACAGGAGAGTCAGGGGGAGACTAAACTGAATTTGCTAAACTGAATGTTTAAATGCATATTATATGCATATTAGTCTATCTATAAAGCTATGGAAAAAAGCCAGTGTTTTTTACATTGGTATGTGGTTTACTTCACATAAAGTTCAGGAAAGATGAAGGGCAGTAACAACGGAAAGCAGGGAATACCCTTTGACCCAGCCTTGGTGTCAATGAAACTTAGTATCCATTATGGATCTATCCTGACCCGAGCTACAAGACACACACACAAAATACACAATACACACACGTACCACATCACTCGAGTGGTGTTTCCGGAACTTTCCCTGGCCTTTGAGCCCTATGACGCAAACAGCCGGGCTATGAGGGCCTATGCCCCACAACCAATCAATCAAAACGATGCAGCAAAGCTGACTTACACAGCTGTGCATGGCGTTATCAGCTGACCAACTGTCTCAACACACACACACACACACACACACACACACAACCAGTCTCAGCTCCATGACCTTCTGTCTGTTTGCATTGAGCCAACCTTAACTCTTAACCGGCTCCACCCCCTTTTCTCAGAAATTGTCCTGCGACCAATGAGGTTCTTACATGTTTAATTAACCAAGCAAAGGCCACCGATTATGCTGTCAGCGTGTTTTCTTCCCCGCCTCTTTCTGGTTTTTGTCTGACCTTGTTTTTTCACTCTTTTGACTATTGTGAGGTTTTGTTGATAACTGATTGTGATTTTTTTGTTGTTCCTCCCAACATATTTTTCTTTCTTTGTTGGATCATATGGTGACCTTTAACTGCACCCTCTGTGTGTGTGTGTGTGTGTGTGTGTGTGTGTGTGTGTGTGTGTGTGTGTGTGTGTGTGTGTGTGCGTGTGCGTGCGTGTGCGCGTGTGTGCGTGCGTGCGTGTGACTGTGACTGAACTGCATACTATGTGGGTGTGAGAACTAGAGGTGTGAGTAAAAAATAATAGTGGATAACATTGGCAGATGGCCATAAAAGCAGTCGTATGTTTCCACTCCTGGCGCCTGGCCAAGCACTTTAGGAGGTAGAAATGTGTCACACGCACACACACATAAGCATTCAGTTTGTATATCTGCGCTCCGGAAACTGACACCTGTCAAATCCGACATACACACCAATACCTTTTCTACACCTGTAACTTCACACATTTACACTCCATAACAACTCAACTCTACGAGCCCACAGGTGCGAAAACACAAACATAAATGTAATCGCTGCGTTGCTTATTATGCCTTAACAACCAATGCCCTGCCAATGAAATTCAAGGCACATATCACCTCCAGCCCCATAGGCGATGTGAATGGGGGGCCTTGTTTGAGGAGGATGTCTGGAGAGGGAGGGCACTTGATGATGGCCTTTGAAATGAGTGACGTTCCCGGGCCGTGTGACCCTGCACTCACCCACAGCGTGGGCTGCCAATATGCCAAGGACGCGGAGATTAAAATCGGACGGCTAGATAGGACAGCTACTTGGCTTGCAAGGCCTCGTTCTGATTGGAATGCGAACGCATATCTCACGCTACACCTCCTGAATATAGAAAAGCCCAATCCCCCCAAACCTCTCGGCTCCCCGGCCCCTGGGAGTCAGCTGTGTCAAAATGATCTCTCTGCTACAAGTTGTTCTCATGCTCTCTGATAATACGTGAGGCTTTGAAAAACGTTTGTTTGAATATGAGGATGTAGCGTTTCTGTTCATATACACAAGGCTTGTCGACAGCTAGTCAGATCGTCGTCGGTTTTGTTTAATCTTACACAATTCTGTCTTCTTTCCCTTTTTTCAGGGGAAGATCTGTTGAGGAATTTGGAATAACAATGCAAACATTCGCGCGCTTGCACCCAGATTAGAGTTTAAGTTGTTAGGGAGGGCTCAGAAAATACAATTGAACTTGACAAATCGTAGCTGTCAAATAAAACGCTTTGTTCAAACAGGAAAACTGTCCCTCAATGCGAGACATTCTTTGCCCATGATTAGGTGTGCAGAGTGGCCTCCGCTTCTATTCACTCACTCACTTTGTTTTGTAGTCATCACACAAGAATGCAGTAACACTTCCAGTCCTGGGTTTAAATACTATTTAAAATCTTTCAAATACTTTGAGCGTTTGCTTTAGCCTGTCTGGAGTACCAGATGAGAGAGGGTTGCAGTTTTGTGGCTATTCCATTGGTCCATTATATGCCAGGCAAGCACCAATACATATTTGAAAGTATTTCAAATCGTGTTTGAACCCAGGTCCAAACAGTTCATCTGAGCTCTTTTCCTTCCTCCCTTGTCAACTCTGGCACACTAGGAACGCCGGTCTGTGTTTTTCACAGTGAAAGCGGATGACACGCTAATTCATTGAGTTGTTGAACCCCTCCCAATGTCTCTTTCCTCTGTCTGCTCCTGGGAGTTCACTGACCCGGCTTACATTCTCTCTTCTTCTCTGTTCTTCTCCTCTTATGATGCAAGTGTTGTGAGTTGGGGCCTTGATGTCAAAGGGCCTGGGGGCTATTTGGAGGAAAAGTTCTCTCTTTCTCTCCCCCACTCTTTCGTTCTCTCTTTCTCTCTCTCTTTGGATATCAAGGGTCTTGGGGACTTTTTGTAGGGAAAATACTCTATCTCTATATCAGTCCTCACCCTCTCTCTTTCTCTCTCTCAGTCTGTCAGTCTCTAGCTGTTTTCTTTTCTTTGGCAGACATAGTTACGTGTCTTTGTTTCTTGGGAAGACGTCCTCCCACATCCTCCTGCTTGTCAACAGTACGGTCTCTCTCTCTCTCTCTCTCTCTCTCTCTCTCTCTCTTTCTCTCTCTCTCTCTCTCTCATCCACTTCCCGCTCATCAACAGTGGCATGTTTTCCGGGAGCAGAGCAGGACCCCCAGGAGACCCCCTTGTTTTTCTTTCCCTCTCCTCTCCCTCCTTTGCTCTCTCCTATTTCTGCCTCTTTTTTTTGCGTTCACGGCTTCTCCCTCTGTTTTCCCCTCTGTTTTCGTTGTTTGATGAACTACTATCAATATTCTTGAACTGCGCTAAGTTTTTATCTTTTCATGCTCTTTCATGCATTTTTGAAGGATGATACTGGGTGACGATAATAGATCATGCTTGTTACCAAGTGAACAAGCAGTAAATAAACAGTGCACTAAATCAAAGTTGAGGTTTTGAGTGGTAGAAAAAAAATGGATGCACGTGCACGGTTTCTCCAACACACGCCTCAGGTTACCTTAAAGAAACTTCCTTCTCCCTCTCCAGCGTTGCTGTTTTCTTTTTTCTTTTCGACAGAGTCAACAGTTCAACAGCGCGGCGGCGGGCAGTGAACATATGGACTTTTCATTAGCGTTCCTCTATTCCTGGCTGCGCTCCACCCCCCCCCCTCCCCCCACACAGGCCCCCTCTTGTGTCCTTTTTTCCATCCAGTCGCTCTGCTCGTCAACAATAACGCCCCAGTTTGTCCCAAGGCCTGGTTAAGTGGTGGTTTCCATTACTGCTGGGGGAAGAAAGGGAGGGGAAGGAGGGAAAGGGGGAGAGAGGTTGGAAAGAGGGTAGATTTTCTGTGAGCTATTTTGAAACGGGCGCTCTCTCTCTCTCTCATTGCCATGCCACCATCCTCCTCCTCCTCCTCCTTGCCCCCATTCCACCCCCCTGGCCCTCAGGGTTTGGGATGGAGTATGGGAGGTGGTTGGGATGTGGGGTTGGGGGTGGGTACAATGAATTCCAGTCACCCAGGAATACTCTCACCAGTCCAGCCAAACACTTGAGAGGCCTTGGAGTGGTAGATCCATTAAGGTATCGTTTTCCAGGCGAGAGAAAACAGGAGGGGGGGTGGGGGGGGGGCTGTTGAAATGATAGGTCACAGCTGTTCCCACAGGATGGTGTGTGTGTGTGTGCCTTCGTATGTGCCTGTGCGTATTTCTCTATTTTTCAGCAAGAGTTCAAAGGGTGGGTGGTGGTGTGGTGAAAGAGGGAGGGAGGGAGGGAGTGATGTATGAAGGACATGAGGAGAGTATCAGTAACATCAGAGAGACCATTGGGGGGTGTAGCCTCAGGGAGGAGAGGCCTCCCGGACCCCTCTGACGTTTTTCCTAAGGCTGGGGCCTCACACACACACAGACACACTCACTCACACACTCATTGCAGCTAGAACCCAAACACAGAGGAGGAAGTGATTAAGCACCGTGGCTCGTTTCTGGTGGGACCGATTTAGCGGATGCACTGAAGTGGGTGTTTGGTGTACATCGAAAGCTAATCAGCATCTCAATACCATTCTTTGCCTTTTTAGCTAAGTGTGAAAACCGTGCGTGTGTGAATGCTAGTGACAATCTCAGGTTTACTTTCACTGACTATGGGTGCTCAGTATGTGCTGTATGTCAAAAAACAACAACTTTGATTTAGTTTAATTTAGTAATCACACATGTATCCTCAAATAACCCCCATAGACAGTACAGTACAAACAGTACAACAGTAGTTATGAAAACAAAAACATCTACATGGCGCTACCGTCAAACCCATCTCGAAATGCTGCAGTCATATTAATCAGAGGGTTGAGACTGGGAAAATGCCCGGACAGCTTGGCCTGATTGAGCATCTGTGGAGTCGGGTGGAGGAACTACAATTCATAAGGGGGTGACAGGACACCACAGAACATTATGCAACGCTACAGAATATGGCACTCTGGGGGATGATTCTGTCTAGTGGATGTGTGTGTCTGGACTGGACCCCACCCTGTGATGAGAAGAGGGAGGGAGGGAAGATAGAAAACTTCTGATCCTGAAAGAAAGAGGGGAAGAAAGAGGGAAGAAAGAGGGGAAGAAAGAGGGAGGAGAGAGAGGGAGAGAGAGAGAGAGAGAGAGAGAGCAGGGAAGAGGGGAAAACGTCAAAACATAAATAGGAAAAGAGAGATAGGATTGGGGAAAGGGAGTGAGACAGGGAAAGAGACAGGGTCCACATGGAGTTGTACAACCTCAAAATGCATTTTGGGAGAAAGAAAATGCAGTAAAGATAGAGTTTAGGAGGTATTATTGGAGAGTGTGTGACAAAGAGGAAGGACATTGACAGGATATTGTTTTTTAAAAATATATGGGCCTAGTGTTTATGTCCCCTTGGTACACTAGGCCAAAACCAGGCTATTACACGAGGGTGGAACTTCTGGGTGTGTCAACCAATAGACCACAGGTGGTGACTTTGCATGATGGGAAAACAAGTGACTAACCACTAGGGTGTGACAGTGGTTGATTCCCAAACATAGACTTGGCCATGTTTTAAAGTCTGAGAGTAGAAGTAGAAAGTAGAAAACCAGAGAAGCCCAACGGGTTGTGTCCCAAATGGCACCCTATTCCCTATGTAAGTGCACTACTTTCAACCAGGGCCCATGGGGTTAACCAGGAAAGAGGTTATCTTGGTAACTAGGGCCTGATGCCAATGCTTTGATTTAAGGGTTTCCATTGGTTTAGCTATGGGGGGGGCATGTGTGGGAAGATCTCATTAAATAGGTGTGTGTCTGGCCACGGTGTGTCATTGACGGACACATGGGCCCGATCAGCAATATTGCTCTTCTGTTTAACCCAGTTGAATATTTATGAGGTACATGTAAGTGAATGGGGTGGTGTTGAGAGCAAATAGTCATGCATACTGAAGCTCTCGCCACCACCTCATTGTTGAGAGAGAGAGAGAGAGAGAGAGAGAGAGAGAGAGAGAGAGAGAGAGAGAGAGAGAGAGAGAGAGAGAGAGAGAGAGAGAGAGAGAGAGAGAGAGAGAGAGAGAGAGAGAGAGAGAGAGAGAGAGAGAGAGAGAGAGAGAGAGAGAGAGAGAGAGAGAGAGAGAGAGAGAGAGAGAGAGAGAGAGAGAGAGATTTGCAGCCCAGTTTGTAACAGGGTGAAGAGCAGGTTAGGAGGACACAGGAAAAAGCACGAGACATCAAAGCAGCTGTCTGGGGGCTGTGTGTATGTGTGTGTGCTTGCTTGCGAGTGTATGACCATTCGTCTGTGCATTCATGTGTAACTGTGCACTCTATATGTGAGAGACGAATGTGCATGCATTCATGTGTGTGTGTGCATTCAAGTGTGAGTGTATTTGTGTATGTGTGTGCATTCATGTGTGAGTGTGTGTACTATGTAATACTATGTGAGTATGTGTGTACTGCATGTGTATCCGTTAATGTGTGTACTTTACTGTAAATGGGTTTGAGAGTTTGTGTGTGTGAGTGTGTGTATAACAAAGGCACTTTTTGTGTTGACGTTTTTTGTATTGTGCCTGCCAATGTCCCTGGTCATCCCTACTGCCTCTGATCTTTCGGACTCACTAAACACACATGCTTTGTTTGCAAATTATGTCTGAGTGTTGGAGTGTGCCCCTGGCTTTCCGTAAATAAAAAAAATCAAGGAAATGGTGCCTGGTTTGCTTAATATAAGGAATTTGAAATGATTTATACTTTTACTTTCGATACTTAAGTATATTTTGAACCAAATACTTTTAGACTTTTACTCAAGTAGAATTTTACTGGGTGACTTTGACTTTTACTTGAGTCATTTTCTATTAAGGTATATTTTACTTTTACTCGAGTATGACAGTTGTGTACTTTTTCCATCACTGTGTGAATATGAAAATAAATCTCAGTTTAAGCGCTATTAGATCGGGAAAAAAAGTCCTGGTTCTGTTTCTATGGGTACAACCACTGTTCATGACACCAACTGTTTACACAACTCTTGTTGGTAGAGAGTATTTTGCAGGTTTAAAAATTATTTCCTGCAATTCTACACATTTTGTCATGGGTGCTAAGAACATTTTGCCGTTTTAAAGCACATTTTCTTGAAATCCTATACAGTTTGCTATGTTTAATGTTTATGCATGTGATATTTGAGTGACCTAAGCATTACAACAATATATAAGGACTAAAAAACCATTAAAGAAAATGTTAGCTGACATGGGCTAGTTGATCTGGACATTTATGACAAGTTATAAATAGCTCTCTATGGTATGCAATGACAAACAAGACAAGAGGAACCGATGATGCACTACCCAATTTTGAAATTGCACCTTGTGCATTCTACTATTACAACTTTCAAAAGTAAGTTTAAAGCCAGACTGAGTTCCTTGAAAAAAAAAAAAATTGCTGGTCATATGGCAAAACAGAGGCCTTTCTGGTGACACCATGATGTCAGGCTGCCTCACTGAGCATGTGGGGTAGGATGACACACACACACACACACACACACACACACACACACACACACACACACACACACACACACTAGCTGGTTCCAGGATAAAAAGAAAGACCTCACCATGTCATGCTGCCTTACAGAGCATGCTAGGTGGGACAGAAAAGCATACACATACACATAAACTCACACACACACACACAGTGGCGTGTGGGTGCACCACGCTGGCCCGCCCATCTGCTCCAGCACTGCAGGCCCCTCCGGCACATTTCCATTCAGTCTGCTGAGCAGTCCCATCTCCATACAGTACAGTACAGTACACACACACCTTTACAGTACAGTGCACACTGAGTACACTGCACACACACAGCCTAACATTGCACATACACAATACATGCATTATATATGGACACTCTACACATGAATGTTTGCGGGAGAGATTGTATGTGTGTGTGTGTGTGTGTGTGTGTCATATTTTCCTCCATTAGCTGTGTCTGGACTGGAGGAGGAACTGGGGCACAGTTTTAGGGATGACGCGCTGTCTGAGCTGTGGGTGTGAAATTCCGACTTGTTTCCTCACAAAGACTTTGCAGTGTATGTGTGTGTGTGTGTGTGCGTGCATGTCTGCGAGCATGTGTTAGTCTGTGTGCACATGCTTCTGTGTATGTACAGTTGAAGTCGGAAGTTTACATACACCTTAGCCAAATACATTTAAACTCAGTTTTTCACAATTCCTGACATTTAATCCAAGTACAAATTCACTGTTTTAGGTCAGTTAGGATCGCCACTTTGTTTTAAGAATGTGAAATGTCAGAATAATAGTAGAGAGAATGATTTGTTTCAGCTTTTATTTCTTTCATCACATTCCCAGAGGGTCAGAAGTTTACATACACTCAATTGGTATTTGGTAGCATTGCCTTTAAATTGTATAACCTGGGTCAAACATTTCGGATAGCCTTCCACGAGCTTCCCACAATAAGTTGGGTGAATTTTGGCCCATTCCTCCTGACAGAGCTGGTGTAACTGAGTCAGGTTTGTAGGCCTCCTTGCTCGCACACGCTTTTTCAGTTCTGCCCACAAATTTTCTATAGGATTGAGGTGAGGGCTTTGTGATGGCCACTCAAATACCTTGACTTTGTCGTCCTTAAGCCATTTTGCCACAACTTTGGAAGTACGCTTGGGGTCATTTGTCACGTCCTGACCTTAGTTCCTTTTTTATGTCTCTATTTTAGTTTGGTCAGGGCGTGAGTTCGGGTGGGCATTCTATGTTTTGGTTCTGTGTGTTATATTTCTAGGTGTTTGGCCTGGTATGGTTCCCAATCAGAGGCAGCTGTCAATCGTTGTCTCTGATTGAGAACCATACGTAGGCAGCCTGTTTTCCCACTATGGGTTGTGGGTAGTTGTTTTCCGTTTCAGTGTTTGCACCATACGGGACTGTTTTGGTTTTCATTTATTCTCTTGTTCTTTTGTATTTAGTGTTCAGTTAATTAAATGAAATATGAACACGTGCTGCGCTTTGGTATACTCCTTCTTCCTCTGGCGAACATCGTTACATCATTGTCCATTTGGAAGATCCATTTGCAACCAAGCTTTAACTTCCTGACTGATGTCTTGAGATGTTGCTTCAATATAGCCACATAATTTTCCATCCTCATGATTCCATCTATTTTGTGAAGTGCACCAGTTCCTCCTGTAGCAAAGCACCCCCACAACATGATACTGCCACCCCTGTGCTTCATGGTTGGGATGTTGTTCTTCAGCTTGCAAGCCTCCTCCTTTTTCCTCCAAACATAACGATGGTCATTATGGCCAAACAGTTCTATTTTTGTTTCATCAGACCAGAGGACATTTCTCCAAAAAATTAGATCTTTGTCCCCATGTGCAGTTGCAAACCGTAGTCTGGCTTTTTTTTGGAGCAGTGGCATCTTCCTTGCTGAGCGGCCTTTCAGGTTATGTCGATATAGGATTCATTTTACTGTGTTTACTGTGGATATAGATACTTTTGTACCTGTTCCTCCAGCATCTTCACAAGGTCTTTTGCTGTTGTTCTGGGATTGATTTGCAGTTTTCGCACCAATGTACGTTCATCTTTAGAACGTGTCTCCTTCCTGAGCGGTATGACGGCTGCGTGGTCCCATGGTGTTTATACTTGCTTACTATTGTTCATACAGATGAACGTGGTACCTTAAAGCGTTTGGAAATTGCTCCCAAGGATGAATCAGACTTGTGGAGGTCTACAAATCTTTTTTGGAGTTTTGGCGGATTTCTTTTGATTTTCCAATGATGTCAAGCAAAGAAAAGCAAACATTACATTTGTGGATTGTTTGAAAAACAAGTTTTAATGACTCCAACCTAAGTGTATGTAAACCTCTGACTTCAACTGTATGTGTGTTTGTGTGTCTGTGTGAGAAACGAGAAAATATCTCTCTTTGAGACGGTTGAGACGTCAAACCGCAAGGTTTAAATGAAAAGTAAACACTAATCAACACACATGCACGCACACACACACACGCACACACACACACACACACACACACACACGCACACACACTTACTTGCTTGCTTAAGGGAGTCCATCATATCTGATGATGACTTCCTCTACTGCTTGTGTGTTCGCTGATGACGGCATAATCCGATACGGGTTGCACACTGTCTGCCACACGGACAGAGTACAGAAAGGCCTGTCCCGTTGAGGCCAGTGCAGCATGTTCAATGTCTTTTTTTCTCTCTGACAACTGCACTCCTTGATGGCAGAGGCTGCGCCAGGAGGAGAGGTCCGAAGCAACCGTGTCGAAGGAGGCAGAGTTTATCCAACACATCTTTAGTGATGCCTTCAGTTGGTCCTTAAAGCCACATTTTCTACACACCGGGCAGAGCGACAGGGCCCAGCTGTAGCTGTCCGTACAGCATCTTGGGATGGACACCTCAATGGTTGTCTGTAGGATATCTGAGTGCGGAACGCCGTCCTGCCAGGTCACTTTCAAAATGCATTGGAGGCATTTTATGTGAAAGGACTCCAGTGGTTTTAAGTGTCAGCTGTAGACTGTCCATGTTTCACTTCCATAAAGGACTGCAACTTAGGTGTGTAGGTGCAGGTTGCTGTTGTTGAAAACCCTCTACCTCAGCCGTCCAAAGGAGGATGAGGTCTGTTTGACCGGATTCTGAATATCCTGGTCGATGTTGCAGTCTTCAGAGAGGATGCTTCCAAGATATTTAAAGTGTGTTATAATGGCAAGTGATGAGTCTGAGATGGAGAACGCGGATGTTTCAGTTGACCACTGATATAGGGACTCTGTTTTTGGGATGTTAACATTCTGCTATATGCTCTCACGGCCGCTGTGGGGTTGGCTTGTAGGGCTGGAGGGATATGTGCCACAAGAGTGCAATTATCGGTGTACTGGGGCTTAAGTATGCTTTCAAATTTCAGCTTTGTGGCAGCTTGGAGCCTGCTAATGTTGAAGACGTTCCCGTCCAATCTGAAGTCCAGGGTCACCCCACTCTCTGTTTCCATATTCTTGTGCACGGTTGTTGTGACACACCGACCTGGTCTCAGAGCCTTTTGCATGATTCTGTACGTAAATCCGAGACACTACATTTAGTATTATATGTCAAATTTCATATGGTTTGTATTAATTTGTGGATGTCCATCACCCATTTCGTATGATACACTACATGACCAAAGGTATGTGGACACCTTCTCATTAAACATCTCATTTCAAAATCATGGACATTAATGTAGAGCTGGTCCCCCCTTTGCTGCTATAACAGCCTCCACTCTTCTGGGAAGGCTTTCCACTAGATGTGGAAGGTGTGGCCACATACTTTTGAATATATAGTGTATATGGTCTATACACACTCTCTTTCCTAAAGCCATTCTGCTCATCAGCAAGCTGACCAGACAGTTCTAGATCGTTGGAGAGCCTGCTGTTTAGAATGCAAGAATACAATTGACATAAATTGCTAATGAGACTTATCCCTCTATAGTTCAATGGGATTTTAGGGTCATTTTTGGAGGATTTGGGGATAGGCTTGATTATGGATCTGTACCGTATAGATTCTCAAAACAAGCCTGGAAGAGTTCAAATAGTATTTTGAACTATTTGCGTGGCTACAAAACGTAATTAGAGAGCATTTTACAACCCATATTGGATGAAATGAAATGACTAGGTAGGTTTCTGGGTCTTCATACATTAGTCTGGCCTTCAGATATATCATTACAAACATCTTCTAACAAGATTTAACCCCAGCCTGAAATTGTTGAGTGTGGCTTTTGCGCCTTGTGTATGCTGTCATGTAGGGTGGAGATGTACATGGAGTTTTCATTGAACCAGTCCAAATGTTTCTTGCTTCTGTAGCTGCTGACTCAGAGAGTGACGTGCTTAGGGAGGACCATTTGTCATCAATCGGACCCTCCGCACTCAGGAGAATCTCAATGCCAGGACAACAACGTGAGCACGACAAAGGAGACGATCGTGGACAACAGGAAAAGGAGGGTCGAACACGCCCCCATCCACATTGACGGGGCTGTAGTGGAGCAAGTCGAGAGCTTCAAGTTCCTCGGTGTACAGATCAAAAAGGACCTATAACGATCCAAACACACAAACGCCTCTTCCCCCTCAGGAGGCTGGAAACATTTGGCATGAGCCCTCAGATCCTCAAAAGGTTCTATAGATGCACCATTGAGAGTATCTTGACTGGTTACATCACTGATTGTTATGGCAACTGCTCTGCATCTGACGCAAGGCGCTACAGAGAGTAGTGAGCACAGCCCTGTACATCACTGGGGCCGAACTCCCTGCCATCCAGAACCTGTTTATCAGGCAGTGTCAGAGGATGGCTCTACCCACACACTCACACATACACTGACACTCCAACACATACACACACACATAACACGTACACACAGGCACACATTCGCCACACACACACTTCCACACTCATCACATACGCTGCCGCTACTGTCTTTTACCTATCCTGTTGCCTAGTCACTTTAACCCCACCTATATGTACAAATTTCGACTTGGCACATCGACTTGGTACTGGTACCCCATGTACAGTGCATTCGGAAAGTACTCAGACCCGATTCCTTTTTCTACATTTTATTACATTACGGCCTTTTTCTAAAATCGATTCAATATTTGTTTTCTTCTAATCAATTTACACTCAATACCCCATAATGACAAAATGAAAACAGGTTATCAGAAATTTTAGCAAATATTTTTTTTTATTTTTTATTAAATCTTATTTACATTAGTATTCAGACACTTTGCTATGAGTCTCTAAATTGAGCTCAGGTGCATCCTTTCCATTGATTAACCTTGAGATGTTTCTACAACTTTATTGGAGTGAACATGATTTGGAAAGGCACAGACCTGTCTATATAAGGACGCACAGTTGACAGTGCATGTCAGAGGAAAAACCAACCCATGAGGTCATAGGAACTGTCTGTAGAGCCCCTAGACAGGATTGTGTCAAGGCACAGATCTGGAGAAGGGTACCAACACATTTCTGCAGCATTGAAGTGGCCACAATCATTCTTAAATGGAAGACGTTTGGAAACACCAAGACTCTTCCAAGAGCTGACCGCCCAGCCAAACTGAGCAATCGGGGGACAAGTGCCTTGGTCAGGGAGGTGACCAAGAACCCGATGGTCACTCTGACAGAGCCCCAGACTTCCTCTATGGAGAATATGAGAACCTTCCAGAAGGTCAACTATCTCTGCAGCCCTCCACCAATCAGACCTTTATGTAGAGCTGCCAGATGGAAGCAACTCCGTAATAAAAATTCACATGACAGCCCACTTGGAGTTTGCCAAGGGGCACCTAAAGGACTCTGACCATGAGAAAGTAGATTCTCTGGTCTGATGAAACCAAGATTGAACTCTTTGGCCTGAATGCCAAGCATCACATATGGAGTAAACCTGGCACTATCCCTACAGTGAAGCATGTTGGTGGCAGCTTCATGCTGTGGGGATATTTTTCAGCGGACTGGGAGACTAGTCAGGATCGAGGGAAAGATGAACGGAACAAAGTTCAGAGAGATCCTTGATGGAAACCTGCTCCAGACTGTTCAGGACCTCAGACTGGGGTGAAGGTTCACCTTCCAACAGGACAACAACCCTAAGCACACAGCCAAATCTCTGAATGTCCTTGAGTGGCCCAGCCAGAGGCCGGACTTGAACCCGATCGAACATCTCTGGAGAGACCTGAAAATAGCTGTGCAGCGATGCTTCCCATCCAACCTGCCAGAGCTAGAGAGGATATGCAGAGAAAAATGGGACAAACTCCTCAAATACAGGTGTGCCAAGCTTGTAGCGTCATACCCAAGAAGACTCGAGGCTGTAATCGTTGCCAAAGGTGCTTCAACAAAGAACTGAGTAAAGGGTCTGAATACTTATGTAAATGTGATATTTCATTATTTTTATAAATGTGCAAATTTTTCTAAAAACCTATTTTGCTTTGTCATTATGGGGTATTGTGTGTAGATTGATGAGTGGAAAAAACAATTCAATCAATTTTAGAATAAGGCTGCAACGTAACAAAATGTGGAAAAAGTATCATTGCTCATTGTGTATTTCTCGTTTCACTATTTATTTTCTATTATTATTTTTATTTATATTTTATTGTGTTCTGCTATGTTGGGAAGGGCTCGTAAGAAAGCATTTCACTGTTAGTCCACCTGTTGTTTAAGAAGCATGTGACAATTCAAATTCGATTTTGAAGTCTTAAGGGGTCATATTTATTTTTATTTACTTTTTGACTGTGGAAATCCATGAGTTAGTGTGCAATGCTCATGCTACATTTTCTAGGTGTTTCCCCAGCAGTGGTGAGCAGTGTGGTTCCTAAATAGGGGTACCCAGACATACAGGGGTCTGCCAGGAGTCTTAGTGAAGGAGAGGCTGTGTAATGTCAAGGGAAGGCTTAAGCGTATAGCTGCTTCCTGGTTTACCACAAGGGCTAGCCAGCGCCAGCGAGCTGTAAGCGAGAGGTTTGCAAGCAGGTGGGTAGTAGGCATGCACAACTGCACTAGATGCATCACAACACCTTGTGTGCTACATACACTCACACTAGGAGGAACATCTAAAATATTCACCCACTGCCACAGGACAGGAAGACCCAGAGTTACCTCTGCTGCAGAGGATAAGTTCATTAGTGTTAACTGCACCTCAGATTGCAGCCCAAATAAATGCTTCACAGAGTTCAAGTAACAGACACATCTCAATGTCAACTGTTCAGAAAACTGTTCAGGAAACTGTGTGAATCAGGCATTCATGTTCGAATTGCTGCAAAGAAACCACTACTAAAGGACACCAATATAAGAAGAGACTTGCTTGGGCCAAGAAACACAAGCAATGGACATTAGACCAATGGAAATCTGTCCTTTGGTCCGATGTTCAAATTTGAGATTTTTGGTTCCAACCTCTGTGTCTTTGTGAGATGCAGAGACTGTGAACGGATGTTCTGTGCATGTGTGGTTCCCACCGTGAAGCTTGAAGGAGGAGGTGTGATGGTGTGGGGGTGCTTTGCTGGTGATACTGACTGTGATTTATTTAGAATTCAAGGCACACTTAACCAGCATGGCTACCATAGCATTCTGCAGCGATACATCATCCCATCTGGTTTGTGCTTAGTGGGACTATCATTTGTTTTTCAACAGGACAATGACTCAAAACACACCTCCAGGCTGTGTAAGGGCTATTTGAACAAGAAGGAGAGTGATGCATCAGATGACCTGGCCTCCACAATCACCTGACCTTAACCCAATTGAGATGGTTTGGGATGAGTTGGACCATAGAGTGAAGGAAAAGCAGCTAACAAGTGCTCAGCATATGTGGGAACTCCTTCAAGACTGTTGGAAAAGCATTCCTCATTAAGCTGGTTGAGAGAATGCCGAGAGTGTGCAAAGCTGTAATCAGGGGAAAGGGTAGCTACTTTGAAGAATATAAAATATATTTTGATTTGTTTAACACTTTTTTGGTTACTACCTTATTCCCATATGTGTTCTTTAATCATCTGATGTCTTCACTATTATTCTACAATGTAGAAAATAGTACAAATAAAGAATAACTCTTGAATGAGTAGGTGTGTCCAAACGTTTGACTGGTACTGTATATTCAACTTATTTACAACAAAAGAGACTCCAAAAGGAAACATATTTACCATTTCTATTCGGCACAAAAGGGGCGGCAGCGTAGCCTAGTGGTTAGAGCGTTGGACTAGTAACCAGAAGGTTGCGAGTTCAAACCCCTGAGCTGACAAGGTACAAATCTGTCGTTCTGCCCCTGAACAGGCAGTTAACCCACTGTTCCCAGGCTGTCATTGAAAATAAGAATGTGTTCTTAACTGACTTGCCTAGTTAAATAAAGGTTAAAAAAATCAATACAAAAAAAAGAATAATCTGAAACACAACAAACAACAAACAGCAAATGCATCCAACCAATTTGTAGAGTCACAAGCTTGATGTAATCTTTGTGCGCTATGAATATGGGACCAAATACTTAACTTTCTATGACTTTAATACACATAAGTGAATTTGTCCCAATACTTTCTCAACCAATCACAGCAGGAACCGCGTCACTCCAGAGGCACTCTCCGCAGAGTCGACAGAAAGCAGAGTAACCTGTTTTCAGGAACACAGTATTTTCAACCTAACTTCTGTGTCTTTTATATACTGCAAAACACGTTTGGTTATGAAAACTCATATCAGCTTAAAATTAAAATAAATGTAAACATCCGAGGCTGGACCAAAATCATTCTTGGCTGAAGCCCAGGACTAATGATGCCACTGTGGTGGATGCTATCAATCCTAACATGTTCACTCATAGCCCCGACAAATAAGCATATTGATTCGAAAAGGGACCATATTGTTCTACTTTAAATCCCCTCTGTTAGTACAAGGGTTAGCCATCAAACCTGCAGTCCCAGGATAAGTGAAAAACACAACTAGCACAAACACACAACTCCCTTCATTGTCAGTCTGGAGTTAGCGCTATGCTATGCTAAGCATGTGTTAGCTGGTACACCTTTACCCTACAATGACCCATCCCCATCCCTTCAATGCCCTGTCTGTCTACCTCGCTGAGCAAGGGCCTCTCGCCTGTCTCTCCTTATTGTCCTGTCCTATTGGGGAAGACGGTAAACGAACACCGTCGCACTCATTCAGCCAATTCAATATGGCCGCCACCCGATCCCCTGTGAAGTTGTGGGTCAGCTTCTCTCAGCGAGATCTGGTTGCCTCAGCAAGAACAGGGCGATAGATGGGTGGAGAGATCCATTTCACCTCAGCATGGGAGATGTCTCATTGTTAAACATTGAAGAGAGAGAGGAATGAAGGGAGTGGAAGAGATAACAGGAGAGGACAGAACAAGGTGGTTGAGATTGAGGAAAACTGACCTAACAAAAAAAATTTTTGTGAACAATGTGAATGTCAAGAATAAAATAGATTTCTTCAAACAATGGTTGAACATGTGAAAGTAAGTTAAGCCTGGTCCTAGAAGAGTTCATAGATAAGAGTGAAGGGAGATGGTTAAATATGAAAGGGGTTAAGCTGGTCCTAGAACAGTTGACGTAGATGCGAGTAAATGAGGCGGTCTGGGAGGATGAGAATAGAGCTTTAACATGGTGAGAAGTCAGTGAACTTGAACTATACTGTTTTTTCATAGACCTCAAGATAACAAGGTGAAGAAGCTCATTACTACATTCAGGAGAAAGTCTGTCTCTCCACAATAGACGTTTCACCCCCTGCTACTGTATAAGCCATAGAGCGAAGTGAACTATGGCCAAGGCTCTAAATTTAAAATGTTCATTGGTACCACTGATGCTCCTACTTTAAAAATGTAAGGAGCACCATGTGAAATATAGGAGAATAAGAAACAACTATTTTTTTTTTAAATGGTTGAGATACAGCCTATATGAATTCTAGCTAATTTTGAAGCCCATGTTGTTCCCTAGAAACGAATATGTAACACTGTGAAGACATCTGTTTATTACAAAATATAAAATGTTGAAATTAGAAAGTCATTTGTGGAGTATTAGATTTTTACATTGTGTTAAAGCACAATTGTCCTATTGGCCTGTTGAGATGCATTACATTGAATTGCACAATGTTTCTTTACAAACGTCAGGTTTGTGATGACAACATGCAAGAGATCTGTCATTCATTCATTGCACTGATCGTTGATCTCCAGAAGAAGCTAATCCCTGTTCCTTTCTTTCTGTGCCCCCAAATGTTTGGATATACTGGTCAAATTACCCGGGCTCGGTTTCCTGATAGCGATGGATTTGTAGGATTATGAGTGTTTTAACAATGCATCTTTCCTACCAAGGCCGAAGATGTAGCATGCGTTTCCTAAAACACCACGCAGATAAAAATGTTTGCTAAGTGCGTCGATGCTGATACGAAAGACAGATCTGCTTTCAAAATAAAAGTCTTGGTCAGACAGCAAAATATTTTTGTCGCACTTTATCCAGGCTGCATCACATCCGGCCGTGACTGGGAGTCCCATAGGGCGGTGCACAATTCACCCAGCGTCGTCCGAGTTTGCCCGGGGTAGGCCATCATTGTAAATAAGAATTTGTTCTTAACTGACTTGCCTAGTTAAATAAAAGGTTAAATAAACCAATAAAAAAATGTAGAGCCTTGACTATGGCTTGTGTTAATTGCATTCTTCAGAAAGTATTAAAATTCAGACACTTTGCAGCGAAGCTAGTCAGGTTCATAATTATTGGGACCTTGATAAAGATTAGCAAAAAAGGCTGTATAAAATAAATAGAAATACTGAGCTACATTGTATGCAAAAAAGAAGGGAAATTAGAATCCGTAGAATCCCTGAATCATGTTTAGTACATACTATATAATGTTGTAGTATACTGTAGAATACTATAGTAAATACCACAGTATTATCCACAAATTAACACTATAGTAAATACGACAGTAATGTCCACCAAAACACTAGTCTGAAAAAAACACTGCAGTTTTGTAACTATGGTAAATAATACAGTATTTAATTAGCGTATTCCCTTCCCATTCCCCTCCCCCATATACATAAGTGAGAAACCTACATGCCAAGTATAGACCATATATCGTGTTACTTACAGGATATAGAAAAGAGCAGAATAAATTTAAAGAGATAAACTATCTGTTCAGACCCAAGTCCCACAGGCTTTTTTAGTATTTCTCCAATAGGTTTCCTCAATGAGAAAGCCTCCACTTCTATGTCAAAGATGATAAAACAAAAACACTATAATTGTCACGTTCGTCATAAGGATCGGACCAAGGCGCAGCGTTGAATGCGTACATTCTCTTTTTAATGAATGAACAAAAATAACAAACAACCAAACGTGAAGCTATACAAACTAGTGCTGACAGGCAACTAAACATAGACAAGATCCCACAACTATCAATAGGGAAAATGGCTACCTGATCCCCAATTAGAGACAACGATAAACAGCTGTCTCTGATTGGGAACCATATCAGGCCAACATAGACATACAAAAACGCTAGATGACAAAAACCCTAGACATACAACAATTAGAGTACCCACCCTAGTCACACCCTGACCTAACCAAAATATACAGAAAAACAGAGAATCTAAGGCGTGACAATAATAAATACTACAGTTATGTCCACAAATGTATACTACAGTCCACAAAATCACTACAGTAAATACTACAGTATACTACAATCCGCAAAAACATTACATTAATTACTGTAATATATATACTACATTTTTCTTTTAGTACAGTATCTATACTGTAGTTAACTGTAAATACTATAGTATACTACAGTAAATATTACAGGAAAGTCTGCTAAAAGACTACAGTGGATACTATAGTATTTACACCATATTATTTTTTCATGTGGACTGTTCCAGATAAATCTCGTCCACTGGAGTGTTACATTGCTCACAAAGCAAAACCACTATATCCTGAGTCCTTTAAAGTCCTTCCTCTGCCTCTCTCCCCCCTCACCCCCTTTTCCCTCCCTCCCTTCATCCCTCCAATCCTGCGTGCCACCACATACACAATTGGAGATCTGGGTCAACCCTGTCTGTTCTCCCGCTGTTACGGAAGAGTGGAAAGAACGAAAGAAGGGAAAAGAAAAATAGAGAGAAGAAAAAGAAAAAGAGAGAAGGGTGAAGTGAATCAAAAGGACGTTGGGGTGACATCTGGTTGTGCTTCCAGGACGACAACAACAACAACTCAAAGCAGCAGCAGCAGGGACAAAGGCTGCCCTTATTTGACCTTTGAGCTGGGTGACTTGTAAACAGTCACGACACACAGCAGACTTTTTCGCCTCCTTTTCCCCCTCCTTCTGCATGGGGCTAAGGGAAGAAACGATATGTTTTTCAAAAAAAATTCTTGCCAGCTCTCTCTCTCTCTCTCTGGCCTCAAGTCCTACTCTCCCCCCTCCTTCACTCTCTTTCTCTCTCTCTCTCACGCCAAGCTTCCTGCTTTCCTGTCAGGCATATATCAGGCCAGTCAGCTGTGAAGGGTCTGACAAACCTCAGGGCTATTCAGTGGGGCCGGCGCGACGCGATTCGTTTAAAAAAAGAGCGATTGAAATAAGCCCTGGCACAGTAGTTGCTGAGTAAGCAGGGGCTGTCTGAGTCTCGTCGTGGTTTTGCTTTGTAAACTCCCCTCACTGACTACACACACACTGCTACACACATGAATGCACACACACAGACAAGCACATACACATACAGATATACACACACACTCACCCTGTGGCTAGCCTGGATCCCCACCCCCATTCTCTCTCTATTGTCCTCAGCACATGGTGTTGATTTAGTGCTATGTTCGGGGGCTGCCATTCATACACTAGTGTGTGTGTGTTTTTCCTTTTCTATTTTCTATTCAATGTTTTGAGTTATAACAAAGGCATGGAGGTTTGTGTTGGGCCACAACTGATGTCAAAAGCCTGCATTGTGTGGGTTGGGGTTTTTCTGTCTTTTATCAAAGGGGAAGTGTGTGTGTGTGTGTGTGTGTGTGTGTGTGTGTGGGTGGGTGTGTGTGCGTGCGCTTGCCAGAAATTAACCATGACTGACAGTTGAGTTGATGCAATTAGGGTTATACGGGTTCATTTCATGCCAAGCCATGGTACATGACATCTATGACTACCCTTTTATACTGTGTAATATGGGCCTCAAAGGTCACAAACCATCAACAACCCCCACTGTGTATAAGCCCTGCTTCGAGAGCATATGACTGCCCATATTACCTTTTTAGAATTCTCATTGATTGGGTGGCCTTTTTTTTCTGCAAATGAAAAAAAATATATATATATAATAAAATTCACATAATTTCCTACTCTTCCCTTTTTCCTAGAAAAAGGAGCTAGCTGCTGATTCAGGTCAAAAGGCAGAACCTTCACACACAACAGACCGCTAAACCCATTACAATTTCACAGTGCTCGAAAAGTGGAGGCCTACGCTCGGAGAGAAAAAATCTAAACTCTCACCCACACAGTGGCACTGAAATAGCGAAATGAAGCTCACAACAGGAGCAATAGTCTGCAATGCATTTAGTTTCTAAAAAGAAAGTCAGCTTTGCCTTTCTTGATTGGGACAGTCAGGCTAGATATATGAGTAGCCAGAGCAGCAGTCCGTATTCAACTCGTTGCATCATTTCCCATCTTTAGCTGGGGGGCAGCATATGCTAGCAGAGTTGCTAATCTTGCAGGGCCAGTGCCAACTGGGGACCTAGCCAAGGGCCTATGGGCACTTCTAGTGGAGTGGAAATGGTGCAGAACTGGTGCAGTATCAGGTTTTGCATTGTGTCTTGCTGACTGTCATTACACGAAGCTACTCATCAGTGCTTCAACCAAGCCTGCAAACCTAACTGATGACTGTTCTGCAGCCAAATGATGATGATGCTCAAGTAGAGTACCTGGAGTTGGATCAGTACATCTTTATTTCCTGAGTTTGGAGTTCTACCATGCACCATGTTTTTGTGGGACATTAGATAGACTTGGTATATACAGTGGGGCAAAAAAGTATTTAGTCATCCACCAATTGTGCAAGTTCTCCCACTTAAAAATATGAGAGAGGCCTGTAATATTCTTCATATGTACACTTCAACTATGACAGACAAAATATGAAAATAAATCCAGAAAATCACTTTGTAGGATTTTTAATGAATTTATTTGCAAATTATGGTGGAAAATAAGTATTTGGTCAATAACAAAAGTTTATCTCAATACTTTGTTATATACCCTTTGTTGGCAGTGACAGAGGTTTTCTGTAAGTCTTCACAAGGTTTTCACACACTGTTGCTGGTATTTTGGCCCATTCCTCCATGCAGATCCCTCTAGACCAGTGATGTTTTGGGGCTGTTGCTGGGCAACACGGACTTTCAACTCCCTCCAAAGATTTTCTATGGGGTTGAGATCTGGAGACTGGCTAGGCCACTCCAGGACCTGGAAATGCTTCTTACGAAGCCACTCCTTCATTGCCCGGGCGGTGTGTTTGGGATCATTGTCATGCTGAAAGACCCAGCCACGTTTCATCTTCAATGTCCTTGCTGATGGAAGGAGGTTTTCACTCAAAATCTCACGATACATGGCCCCATTCATTCTTTCCTTTACACGGATCAGTCGTCCTGGTCCCTTTGCAGAAAAACAACCCCAAAGCATGATGTTTCCAACCCCATGCTTCACAGTAGGTATGGTGTTCTTTGGATGCAACTCAGCATTCTTTGTCCTCCCAAACACAACGAGTTGAGTTTTGACCAAAAAGTTAGATTTTGGTTTCATCTGACCATATGACATTCTCCCAATCTTCTTCTGGATCATCCAAATGCTCTTCAGACGGGCCTGGACATGTCCTGGCTTAAGCAGGTGTGTGTGGTTCTGAGATTTTTGCTCATCGTTCTTGTGATCATTTTGACCCCATGGGGTGAGATCTTGCGTTGAGCCCCAGATCGAGAGAGATTATCAGTGGTCTTGTATGTCTTCCATTTCCTAATAATTGCTCCCACAGTTGATTTCTTCAAACCAAGCAGCTTACCTATTGCAGATTCAGTCTTCCCAGCCTGGTGCAGGTCTACAATTTTGTTTCTGGTGTCCTTTGACAGCTCTTTGGTCTTGGCCATAGTGGAGCTTGGAGTGTGACTGTTTGAGGTTGTGGACAGGTGTCTTTTATACTGATAACAAGTTCAAACAGGTGCCATTAATACAGGTCACGAGTGGAGGACAGAGGAGCCTCTTAAAGTCTGTGAGAGCCAGAAATCTTGCTTGTTTGTAGGTGACCAAAATACTTATTTTCCACCATAATTTGCAAATAAATTCATAATAAATCCTACAATGTGATTTTCTGGATGTTTTTATTTTTCATTTTGTCTGTCATAGTTTAAGTGTACCTATGATGAAAATTACAGGCCTCTCTCATCTTTTTAAATGGGAGAACTTGCACAATTGGTGGCTGACTAAATACTTTTTTACCCCACTGTACACTGGATGCCCAAACACCCTCACATGCTTACACACACACCTCATTAAGGTTAGGCTACATTATTTCACAGATAACATAGGGTCGTCAAGGAAACGGTGAGGAATTGTTGTCGTAACATAATATGTTTGTGTATTTTTTCACGCCATATCCAAAGTCGGGAATATAGCAGATAGAAATCAGTGTTGGGAAGACCGAAGGCCTTGGAAGGCAGCGGAAGAGCAGGGACGGCCTCTTTTCTCCTGCCTTTTCCTGGAATTGTTCCCCATTGTTAAAAATGCAGGGAGCTCTGATAGAACAATCGAGCAGAAAAACAGCTGGCTACCTGCTGTCAAGATGGCAATAGGCGGAAATCCACCAATAAACACTTGGCTCTGTGTCAACTGAGGTCTCCGGTAGGCTATTTAGCTATTAAGGGCCTCGTCCTATTGGCATTTTTTCAAACTTCCATTCACCTCAGCCATGAGGTCATCTGCTATGCTAAGCACAGAAAATAATTCCAAAACAAAAGGTATTTTCCGCACCAAAGTCACGTTCAAATTCACCCGTTTTCCAGGTTAGGCATATGTGTATACAAGAACTATAGCAGAAATCAATAGACAATCCAAGGTCTTAAGCAAATCTTTCAATGTGACAACAACTGGTCAGATAACTGTATCGATTGCACTGTTAACCATTGTGAAATGTCCTACTGAGCGTGTTAGATATTTCCTTTGGACCATCTAGGCCATACCGTAGTATTTCTATTTACACATCATAAATACCTTGTCTCGTTGAGATAAAATCTTGGCCCTTGGACTGGCGGGCTTAGCGTGAATAAGACAATGTAACTTCGGAAGGCATGTGACCGGTGCACAGCGCCCTTGAACCCGACATCGGCTAATTGCCCATTGTGACACTCCAAAGGTTCACGGGGGGGTGGCAATAATTTGTGTTTATCTATGTCAGATCGACCTCTAACTATGAAATTGTCAGGACCTACTAAAGATTACCACACACAAGGGGCTGTGAACTTTGACGGGCCACTTTGTACAGGGTAGTTGTGCAGGGTAACTCACCAAGAATAACCTTTGTTGTCAAATGTTTATTCCGTACACTCATTGGACTAGTACAACCTATCTACAGGTTTACTGATTTGTTTGTTACATGGCACTTCGGGAATAGTTTATTTTTAGCGGTTCACAGCAAATATCTTTGATCGTTTTTTTCCTGACTTGATCAAATGAGTAAATTGGTCAAAAATAATTGCACCGATTGGCAAATAGGTGGAGCTGTTATAAGCAGTCTCACTTAAACCCTCATATCCTCCACCCTGTTTGACCTAAAGACTTGAACTTTGTATGTAGGTGTCCCATAAGGCCCATCAGGATAGATTTTGTTTAGAGTGCTTGCTTTGTTATCCAACTGATCTTGTGTCCTTTCTGTCATCGCGTGAACACTGTTCATTGCTGCTCGCAGCTATTTTTTGAAAATATACTTTTAAAGTATTTTGCAGATGTTCATTGCATCTCTGCATAGATAGAGATACACTTGAAATGTAGAAGGGTGCTGAAAGAGCAGTGGGACGGATTCATACCCATGCTGGCAGTGGTACATTGTACATGTGCTCCAGGGGCAGCGGCTAGACCACCCCAGACCAGGAATAGTTTCTATGTGCGTGTAGCACACTTTTTTCTAAGTAAGTCCCCCTTCTTGGAATCATCTATGACCTTTAGACTTGTGTTTATCACTGTGATCTTACTACCTGTAACCTCTAATAGCTTACCCTTGGACCTAACATTGGGGTAATGGCTAACTTCGACGGAGTGAGGTGAACACAGTTACTGACGGATCAGTAACTCCCTTAACCAGCACATTGGGCAATCGTGTGACACAGAAACAGTCACGGTGGGGCATTACCCATGAGTACTGATTTTGGCACGAAGGTGAAAACAGTGCTTTGTGGTGATGTAATCCAAGATGGAAGTTGGATGAGCCAATCAGAGTGCAGTTTGTTTGACAACACCTTATCGTACGTGTTAGTGAGATTGCCGCAAAAAGGAGACAAAGAGAAAAATTCTGAACTCGGCTTATGTACACGTCAACATCAGAGATTTGTTTTTTTGTCTTTTTTATCAATGTAAAAAATATAAAAAGAAAGTAACAATAGATTTCCATCTGGAAAAGTCTTTAGAAAATAATATTACTACACTGCTTCTTGTTTCTATGAAGAAAAACCTCATTGCTTCCTTAGTTAACTATTGATAGACAATTACTTGAGCACACATATTTATGCATGCATGTTTTTAACACCTCAACATTATAATGTGTCCCTGAAATTCACTCAGTGTCTTGCAAAAGGTTCCTATTGCCGTAATGAAAAACAATTAAAACGTGTTTTAAAAAAAAAATCTAGTATATACTGTGAACATGTGAGTGGGAGGATTCTACTGCATATCAACTGCTATTCTGTCAACCATTAACTGCCTGCCTTGAAAATGATTCATCTCTGTTTGACCTCCAAAGAATGACAAATTCATGTTTGGACTTGGCTCCTCATCCCTTCTAACATAGGAGCTGGTTGGCTTGGCACAAATAGGAATTGGCAGAGAGCTGAAGCCACTCAACTCTCTCTCTCACACATAGACACACAGACGCACACGCACGCACACGGGCTTCCCGCCAAGTTGTTGTCCAATAGTCCGACTGAATATGAAGGAAAGCTGAGTGTGTGTGTGAGTGTCAAACGCACTCTCCTCAACCACAAGGTCACCCAGTCCAGCCCAGCCCCTCGTACCCACACAAACAGCTTTACACCCCGCTTCGGTCTCTCAGGGTCGCCTGAGATGTGATCCCTTTCCAAATCAATTTCCAAAATGGCTGCCCCGGGTGAAGAGAGGATAAGCCGACCTCTCGCTGTGACGGCTTTGCCAAGTCTAGCCGAGTGCGATCGGCTTTGCAGTCAGGAGCAGTGTTACTCATACACTTACTTGCTGAACTCTTACTTGTTGTGAAACTCAAGGCCTTTCTGTAATGATATCATACCAATGACATAATACAAAATAATATAGATGATGATCATTTTGTGTATTTCTCAGTGCAGCATGGTCAGTGTAGGATTTGCTGTTATCAGTCCTTTTGGCCAAACGCACTTCGCTTTACATCAGAATGTGCGTCTGCAAAAGTGCTAACCCTCTCCCTGTCGTCCCTCTCTTCCCGCCCACGCGCTAAAACATGCACAAGCGAGCGAGCTGTGCTGCAATTAAAGCTGTGAGTCATGGGTTGCACAATAATGCTGTGCTGCGTAATCATATAACACCGGTTTATCTGTCTTGCCAAGGGCACCTAGTGTACTCTGCCCTGCCGCCCAGGGCTGTGTTGTGCTCTGTTGTGACAGTGTGACAGAAAGAGATGAAGAACAATACAGAGCTAGAGAGAGACCAGGACAAATAAGAGGAAGAAAAGGTAGAGAAAATGGCTTTGGTGGGTGTGAGAGAGGGAGAATGGAGTTAGAGAGGTGTAGAGATAGGGGAAAGGTGGGGAGAAGAGGGGTGTCGACAGGTGGGTTGTGGCTGGGGAGACAGCCCAACAGATTGGCTAAAGCCACTGATGTTCTCTAGCCCACTCAGCTCGTCTTAGCTCAGAGAATACAGCCTGCCAAGTGCCCTGCCTCACCTCTGGGACATGACACACTAACACACACACAGCTCACACATATTCAGGGCTTACACACGCAAACACACAACTCATGCACACACTAACACACACTAACACACGCTCACGTAAGTCTTGAATGAGTGTGTCAGGCTTACGTTAGTTGTTTGTTAGTGTGTTAGTGTACATGAGTTGTGTGTCAGTGTGTGAGCTGTTTGTTAATGTATGCATGAGTTGTGTGTTTGCGTGTGTAAGCCTTGAATATGTGTGAGCTGTGTGTGTGTTAGTGTGTCATGTCCCAGAGGTGAGGCAGGGCACTTGGCAGGCTGTGTGTGTCATTCAAGGCAGTCGCGGTGGGGCGTTACGTCTGGGCGTTACGTCCGCAGGTTATGGCACAGGCGGTTAATGCTGTAGCTGAACCTAAATGCTGTAGAATAGATTATAGGAATGGTCTATTATTAAGCACTTTGCAGAGAACATTTACATTTACATTTAAGTCATTTAGCAGACGCTCTTATCCAGAGCGACTTACAGTTTGAATGTGCACTGACACTCTCCAACTATGCTATAGTCTAGACTCGAGGCTATGAACCAAGAGCAAATGAATTGGGACTGATGCATTGTTGCTAAGCGACACTGTCACACTATAAAATGTTTGTTTGGAGATCCATGTGCTCTTTGGGCCAAATCCCAATCTTGAGCAGCACATACCTAGATCCACTATTTCTGTAAACTATGCATCGCTGTTATAGAGAGATTTGTGCAAATATCCGACACATATCTCAAGCAAGTATTTTGCTCTCATGCCTATAAAACAGGTTGTATTCTATATGAACAAAACATAAGCAAGCAGACCGGAAACGGTGAAGGACTTGCTACGGTGTTCACAAATAAATACGACCACGGACAATTACCATTTGTAAGTCAGGACACAGGGTTGTTGAAAGGTGGCTCAAAATAGGGATGGAAAGAGCAATGGGATCAACGCCATAAATCAGATTACAGGAGGAAGAAGGAACATGAAACAACACAGGTATAAAGATAATATGTAAATTCTTCACAGAGAGGGAGAAAGAGAGAGAGAGAGGGAAAGAGATTGTAAAACGGTTATTGTTTTCATCCCAGCTGATTCTGTTGGACAGAGTGGAATTCCCCCTGTTCATGCAAAAGGCCTTGTGTTCCCACGTCTGGTGTAGGTCCAAAATCCCACCCTGGGAAATTGGGTGTCATTTGGGATGCAGTCCTGGTTTTCGGGTGTTCACCACGCCCTCACATCTGGTTTGAACGAGACTAGCTCGGATAAATGACTTGTAAAAGGGGCTGATAGTTTTAGAGTGGCGGGGCCTTCATGGCAAGGCCTCGCGAGGAATATAGCGGCCGGGCCGGATGACAAAAACAGAGGGGAAGCTGGAAAATGTTGCGCAGTTGATGGTTTGATTCATGTGCTAGATGTCGTAAAACCGCTTCCTTGACACAAGGACTTGCGAGGAGGGCCTCTTGTTTATTTTTAGGATTCTCTCATCGAGACCAGGCAGAAATAAAGTGACGTGGGGTCTACTAGCAATGAATCTATTACCGTTTAGGATATGTAAGTAGCGGAGGTAGCATGCTAGCTCCCTGAGTAAGCTTTGTGACCTAACACAGTCTAGCAGAGAATCTATTACCGTTTAGGATATGTAAGTAGCGGAGGTAGCATGCTAGCTCCCTGAGTAAGCTTTGTGACCTAACACAGTCTAGCAGAGAATCTATTACCGTTTAGGATATGTAAGTAGCGGAGGTAGCATGCTAGCTCCCTGAGTAAGCTTTGTGACCTAACACAGTCTAGCAGAGAATCTATTACCGTTTAGGATATGTAAGTAGCGGAGGTAGCATGCTAGCTCCCTGAGTAAGCTTTGTGACCTAACACAGTCTAGCAGAGAATCTATTACCGTTTAGAATAAATATGTAGCGGAGATGGTTCTCTGAAGTACAATTGCAAGATGAGTAAACATCATCTTAGATGTGAAGACGGCAGGGTAGCCTAGTGGTTAGAGCGTTGCACTAGTAACCGGAAGGTTGCAAGTTCAAACCCCTGAGCTGACAAGGTACAAATCTGTCATTCTGACCCTGAACAGGCAGTTAACCTGCTGTTCCTAGGCCATCATTGAAAATAAGAATTTGTTCTTAACTGACTTGCCTGGTAAAATAAAATTGTTTTACCTCCCCGAGCAAGGTTTTAGCTTAGTGGGCTAAAATGGTCTTCTGTTGGGCAGACAACCTGTTTTTTAAACCTGCTACTATACTCTAGGATACTGGACCCTCTTGCTGCTCAACTCTCAACTTGCTAGTTGGTTAAAAAGGTCGATGTGACTCAGTTGGTCACATGATCAACATGTTGCATCACATGGGCCTACCATTCCTTAATCATCACGTTGTGTCATTTCTGAGTGGGTGAGCCAAATGTACCTTTGGAAGGGGCAATAGCCAACCCAGCACCCTCCCCTAGAATCTGCCTTGTTCCTCTGTGAGACATTCGGAAAAAAGCTTTTAGTGTCAGGAAAAAAGACATCTTCATCTCCCGTCATCCACTTTAACCTGATACTTCAGACTCAAAGTTTTGCCTCATTATCCTTTCAGAAACTCCACTTTAATGGCCTTGCTCCCTTTGAGTGGCCTGAAAACTCTGTCTGTCTGGACATTACCTAAGCTGTCATTATTTGCAGTTTCTTGCTTCGGGGCCTAGTTACATCATGGTGAACTTTGCCATGCGACGCTGATGTTATTTCTGGCAGCCCTGTGTTGCGTACCTGAATGGAGAATAGCTGGCTTAGCACCCTGGCGAACGAACTGGCGGAGAGGAAAAACAGGGAAAACAGGAACAAAAAATGTTTTCTCCCGTAACGGGCCCAGACCGTAAAAGAATCCATGAAATTGAAGCGGCACTTCGTCGATGAGTTTACCATTCTCGCCCCGGAGATGCCTGTGGATATCGGAAAGAGTGAATCGAAGGGGGAAATTGCAGAGCGTGGCAGAAAACACCCCAAGATGCAGGGTTGCATCACAGTAGGGATAGCCTCGAAGTATTTTGCAGATACTGCTACTCAAAGATAATCCAAACTCAATGGTATTTTGCACCAATGCACAAACATGGTGTGTTTTGGGTTTTGCTCACCTTTCTCCATCAGGGGAAATATTTAATGGCCTAATTTTCATTTTGTTTAAGTTGAGGTATGGAACTTTCGAGATGAGGAATGTAGGCTAGCATAATCTTTGGATCTTCTTTTTTCACATAAATGAATGCCTTATTTTGCTGGTGTCCACTAGTGTAGCTTTTCAGTTTGCATATCATATGATTTTACTCTTCTATCCTCTTAGGAATTTGTGTCCTCAACTGCTTTGTGATTTTGCTCTCTCCATATTTTCCCACACTGGAGAAATTGCTGGGTAGATTCCAGCAATATCCCCACACGCTTGCGAAGAGTGTGCGATCATAGGCTCGGTTGTCTGCTATTTTTCTGAATGTCCCCTTACAGTATGTTACAGAATGCAGACTATTTTTTTTATTAAATGCCCCCATCCCCCGTTCCTTCTCTCACCCATCCTGCTTAACTGCTAGTCCTCACACACCCCTTTCTCCGCCCATCCTCCCCCAACTCCCTCCCCCTGTGTGGCGGCTTTGCAGATGTGGCACATCTGGCTCCAGGAGTGACTCATTATTATTTGCTCTGATGTTACACTCTCTCTCTCTCTCTCTCTCTCTCTCTCTCTCTCTCTGTCTCCTGCTGCCATGGCAACTGATGAATGTTTGGCAGGAAGCCCTAGTCGGAGGATTCAGGGATGAATAAGAGCCTAGCAATGGGTGTGTGTGTGTATGTGTGTGATAGAGAGAGTGGGAGGGATGGAAAAAGAGAGAGAGAGGGAGGGTATAGAGAAAGAGGGAGGGAGGGAGGGAGTAAGCTCTCAGTAGTTTGGCTTCGATCCAGGGCAACCATAATGCCTGGCTGAAATGAGGCCCTTGGCAGAACACCAGGTCTCTGAGAACAAAGATGTGTGCTTCTAACGCCGGCGACAGGGCCCCGCTTGGCAGCCTCTGCGTTTACCCAGCAGCCTTTGCCTTGGCAGCCTGCCACCCTTTCCTTCCAGGCCTGCAAAGAGGATTAGGGTGGAGGGAGCGAGGGAGAGAGAGCGAGAGCGAGAGAGGGGAAAAAGAAAGCCTTGTTTTTCTCTTGTCTCCTCACTTTGCCCCTGTGACATCACCGCCTCTCCTCCGTTTCCAGATGCACACCATCCAAAAGTGTTTTTCCCCTCTCTCTCCAAACGCGCCATTTTATTTGAGTTGGCCTTCCATTTTATAAACGGTGTCGTCAGTTGCTATATTGAGGGTAAGTCTGAGCGCCCAAAATGGCATCCTTCTCGGTAGTATGGCTAACTGCACTTGTAAGGACTAGGAGACTAAGATCTGCACCAAATGCCTATGCAGTTTCCAAGCATTGACTTTGAATGCAAAACGCTGCTTTGTGAAAGTGAATACAATAAAGTGCTCGTGCTGTGACATTACCAGGATATTGCATCACTTAGTACTGCAACACTGCATCAAAGATCAAAGCACTGCAGTCAACTCCGCTTCTCGAGACTGTCGCCACTTTAAAAAAGCAGCAAAGTCAATGCTGCAGCACCCAATTTTTTTTTTTTCTTCAATCAGCATTCGTTACCTCTGCTTATTGATCTGCCAAAGAAGCATTGTGGACAATCAATAGGGTAGTACATTTTCCTTCGGCTCCATCCAAGAAGCTATCTCTTTAAGTGGCATATGCCTCAGCCGTTCGCACCATAACAGGCTGTCAGGGTCAGAGAGTGGATTCATTGCAGCAAAGCAGGAAGTGATTTGGCAATTTAGTGTGTGCACACTCAGCGAGCTGTGGGCAGTTGTCTGAAGCGTAGACCACACTATTTATTAATGTCTGTGTGCACACTGTAACCTAGCTTTAAGTGCTATTTAGGGGAGCAGTGAGGAGGGCATTAAATGTGGGATCTTTTTTCTATGTAAGGCATGGGCTTAGTTTGTGTCAAGCTCGGATGTTTAAGATGAGAGAGAAAAAACCCTGTCTGTAAACAGGAAATGCTTCATTACTTAGAATGTCCTGATAGGAGAGTGATCTCCATAGTAACCCTTTCCTTCCTGCAATGACAATAACAACATGACATTATAATGATGATGATTTGGTTTCCCCTCCATTGCGCCACACTTGAAGTCAACTGTTGATGACGATGAACTAAAGTGTGATTTCAAGGAATCGGGAATAAGTAATCGTTTGTACATTTTTTCCTAATAATGTTTTTCGGATGAGTTTACACAGCATGTTGCTTTTGTGTCTGTCAGAACCAACTGTGCAAAATAGCCAATAGTGCTAGGTCAGTGACTCCAAGCTTAGTCACAAACACAATGTCATCGACCCCATTCTAAAATAAGTCCATTAGTCCATTAGGTCTATAACTAGCCAATGGTTTTCAGTTAATAACGTAAGAATTCGGGCCTCGAGGAACACGTTGCAACAACCTCAGCCCACAAGATGAATTCCCCTAAATGGGAGGTTTAGGCACCACAGTAAGCCTACACTTTCTTGGAAACTACGGAAGATGTCCTCTGACAAAAATAGTACAAATTTCATTTCGAAATGCATTTCAATTAAATGCACACGTTAAATCAAATACCTCGGAAAGGAAATGACCTTTGGGACTATAAGGCTAATCATTTATAAGCATTTGGGAGCCAAACAGCAATTTATTTGGAACTCTGTCAGTTGCTTCCCGATAGAGGCTAAAGTAAAAGGCCATTTGTTTTCTTTTTGCTCTCGCGAGCAACATGCAGTAGCATGCGCTCGATAACTTCAAAGCACGTGTGCTGTGTACAGTAATGCTTAATTCACGAAAAGTACTGTTTAAAAATGTAAAGGCTTAAACACATCAAAGAGAAGCCACTACAAAGCCATTTGTTCAATTATTAAACGACTTCCATGCTGTTAATTTGCCCCAGTCGCATACTGGAAGGCTTGCACATTGCACATATAACCACCTAGTTACTGAGTCTACAGACAGATTACAGAGGAACAAAAGTCCATTGACTGAGTCATAGGGGGGGGTTTGCCGAACCGTAAACATTCCTGGTCAAGGGCAAACTGATAAGATGAATTATTATTTTTTTATCAAACATATCCTCCCTCCCTAGCTTTGGCAAGCAAATGCATGGAGTCATGTGGTTCAGATATCGCCTTTATTTGTTTTTGTCATCATTGGATACTTTTGCGAATGGCCTGGAGTCCATCTGAACAAAGCTGGCGACAGTGTGACCTCAAAGTCACCTTCTCCAGACTGCTTTTCCTGGGATTCTTTCCCATTGAGCCGATTTCCCTCCCATGTGAAAACGCTAAGCTGAATAAACGGACTCCTTTGACCCTCTTCCTCGCCATGAGGCCATGTCTACAAATACCACATCTGACTAACTCCAACCTCCAACCAACTGGGAACCTTTTCAAGGGCCCTTGCCCAAGAGTCATGCAGGCAAGGAATGGCTGACCTGAAATAGCTTCCAAGTAACACTTGGCTTTAAGCCAACAGGTATGACGTGACCATAACGCAAGGTAGGACTTGTCATATGACACTCTTATTCGTGCGTTGCACATTTCATCACCGTATTGATTCGAATGTTCTTTTTTTTTTTTAGGATTGATGCCCAGCTGAGTGTTCTACTCAATGCAGTCTTATTGAATGCTGATGAAGATTTAGTCTAAAGTACATTACTGTGGCTTGGAAACCCAATGACATTTCAAAAGGAGGCAAATAATTAGTAAGACAAGCTTTTGTCATCATTGTGATGTTGGCAGATTTACATTAGATACCGTATAACTTTAGCTCGCTAAGATAGAGGGGGAGAGCACCGAAATGTGAGTTAATTTGACGACATCATAATGATGGCAAAGCTGCTTCCTGCTAATTATTTGTCTACTTCAGAAATGTCGTCGTATTTCCAAGCCACCATAGTGTACATTTGACGAAACAGTCACTAGCCCCCTGTTCAGAAAGACCTCATCAACCATCGGTCAGACATTAATATGCTGCGGCATCTGTAAAACGTTGATAACAATGGCAACAATGCAACCGGGTGACGGATGTGCAACCCATGAATAATATCTTAGTATCATATAATGATCCTCAGTTTGTCGTCAAAAACAACACATAAAAAGACATACAGTAATATAATATAAGGGTAGCAATGCACCAGTACCTGTTGGCTTTAAGCAAAATGTTACCCTAATTTCTCTTTAACCACTCTTGCCATTCTCTTCCTCAGACCATTAAGAAGAATGATTAAAAGTAACAATAGCAGGCTCATGTCAAGACACTGTGGCAACCTGTGATTGCGTGACATGTCGTCCTCTGGGTTTGTGTGTGAGCCGCTGTTCAAGCTGCCACCAAAGTTGGAGAACCTGGGGATGCTGAGTGATATCAGCGTGCCACATAAGCCACCAGAGTGCCCTCACCCACCTCCTTCATCCCTCCCTCCCCATCCCATCAGCAGATCAGCAGATCTTAGGGTCTTCCACCCTTCGCGACAAGCCACAATAGATGCTCAAGTGGGTTGTTATGCATGTAGGTGAGGGCAAGGGAGGGAGGAAGTGTGTGTGTGTGTGTGTGTGTGTGTGTGTGTGTGTGTGTGTGTGTGTGTGTGTGTGTGTGTGTGTGTGTGTGTGTGTGTGTGTGTGTGTGTGTGTGTGTGTGTGTGTGTGTGTGTGTGTGTGTGTGAGTGAGGATAGGGGTGTGTGTGTGTATTCTTTGTGTGAATGTGTGTGTGTGTGTGCACGCGTCTGTGACTTTGTGTTTGTGTCTGTGACTGACTTTCTGTATGTGTGTGTAAACTGTAATCACACCGCATAAGGGGATTGTTTTTCTTCACGCCGGCCCAGCTCAAGACAAGGCCACAAGCTAAGGGATGTTCCCACTCTAATTAACCAGCTTACTAAAGAGTCTTAAGTGAAACAAGAGGGTTACCTTGCTGCTCTGCAGACGTCTTGGCATGGTAGTGGGGAAATGTCGAACCTGATTGGTAGCCATGATGATTGAAACCCAATATGGTGTTAGCTTAAGTATGTATTTCGTTAGAGTCTAGATACACACACACACACACACACACACACACACACACACACACACACACACACACACACACACACACACACACACGTGTGCATGTGCACACTCGCGTTGTGTGTGTGCATGTGTGTGCTCGTATTATTAAATACATACTTAAAATGTACAACACACAATGCAAACGACACCACATCCAACCTATCTGACCTCCAGGTACATTCTTATTTTGGGTCAACACTTTTCCTTTCTATTTTAATATCTACAGTATCTCTCCCTGCCATCACTTGGGATTTGCTTATACACCGTTCACAGGGGCACATTGTCCTGGATGCAAATAGCCCACACTGCTATTGCTGCTCAGTGCTCATTTGCCTGATCTGCCTCAGGCTGCAGAGAAATAGGACACATTGTTCACTGGTTCACCTACAGTAGCCTACGTGTCCTCCTCGCGTCTCTCTTTCTCTCTCCACACAGCTGACTGGGCGAGCGAGACAGGGCATGTCACAGTGCTGCAGCCAAGAGAGCAGGACGAGACAAAATGGGCCACGACCACATCAAGTCAGCTGTCTGGGCGATGCAGATCCATACCGACGTGATACAGTCATACAGAGACCATTGAGTAAGAGATGACTGGGTTGCTACTGTTAATGCTGAGTCATTGTCAGTGGTTCACTGTTAGAATGGCTCTCCTCTTGGCCAGCCATCATTCCACAACTAGTTTGTTTACATTCAGGGGCATCATGCACCACAACATTCTGAGGGGGTATAAAGTACATGAGGATGGCTGGGGTGTGGTCCAGGGAGGGGCCATGCCCCATTCGTAAATTGGATAATTTTGCATTTTTCAAACACCTGAAACATCTTTTTCCTGCAATCTATAGCCATAATCATTATGCTTAATTTTATGTCCAAACATGTATTTTTTTCTCCATATCGAAGCATACCTCTTGTGCTGTCTGTATCCTCCTGACTGGTGGTCATTAAAAAAAAAAAACGAAATATGCTTCTCTGCATCTCTGCTAATCTGGGTAAAACATTTGAAGGAATGTCTTACCCAACATTTAGTTATTGCTTGCTTAACAAACATGCAATCAGTTATACCAGCTTAGATAGTTAGACAAGCTAGCTACTCTTACATTGATTGATAGCCTGGAGATTGGGAACCTAGTTGGGATAGCTCAGTGGTGTAAAATACTTAAGTAAAAGTACTTTAAAGTACTACTTAAGTCATTTTTTGGGGTATCTATACTTTCGTATTTATATTTTGACAAATATTACTTCTACTTCACTACATGCCTAAAGAAAATAATATACTTTCTACTCCATTCATTTTCCCTGACACCCAAAAGTAATTGTTACATTTTGAATGCTTAAAATTGTCCAATTCACACACCTGAACATCCCTGGTCTTCTCTGCAGCCTATGATCTGCTTCATTTGGAAATGATGTCTGAGTATTGGAGTGTGCCCCTGGCTATGCATACATTTAAACAACAAGAAAATGGTGGCATCTGGTTTGCTTTATATAGGGATTTTCATATGATTTATACTTTTACTTTCAATACTTAAGTATATTTTAGCAATTACATTTACTTTGATACTTAATTATATTTAAAACCAAATTCTTTGACTTTTACTCAAGTAGTATTTTACTGGATGACTTTGACTTAAGTCATTTTATATTAAGGTATCTTTACTTTTACTCAAGTATGACAATTGGGTACTTTTCCACCACTGGGATAGCTAAAGCCAACTTAAAGAAATTGCTAAGTGGCTAGTAGTATTATAGAGCAGAGGTGGCATCACGGGTCCCGAAGTCCCCAAAATTCTGGGGTCTGTAGTTTTTCCTGATCTGGTAACCAACCTCACCAGCAAAAATTATGGACCATATTTTGTATGATGTGATTAATCTATTGTAAAAAAATAATAATATGGGCTATGACAGGACCAGAGTTTTCTAATCAGGTCACGTGTTTGTTGGCTTTTGTGTTTACTAATTCCAGTTAATTTTGGATTGAAAAAGTCTAGGTAGCCTAGTCAGCCCAATGTTGAATATAAACCAAATGTATTCCCATTCCCATTTTCTCACCAACAAATGGGCTATAAATATACACATTACCTGCTTAGGGACAGTGTCTATAGTAGGCTCGACTATGCGGCTGCTGTTGTTAGTAGCCTACAGTTGATCAGGCTGAAAATGGTCTCGTTTCCATGCAACACAGCATGTCATATCGCAACATTTTAGGTGTATAGGTTGCTACATTTATGTACGAGAGAGTGACGCTTGCTATATAAATACTGGAGGAAAGTGGAGAGCATGCCTTGAGCGTTGTGCACGCAGCAGTCTGATGTAAAGGACAGAGCAAATGTGCGCAAATCGGCCTTAAAACATACATTTCCCCCTCTTTCTGACGCTTTACGTCAATATATTTTTATTAAATCAAAAGGGGTTGAAAAGGTGCTGTGGCAAATGCCGCCTCCCCATACGTTTTCGGCGGCTCTGTTACAGGACAATCTGAGGATGCTACCATACATGTTGTAGCTTGTTGCTATACAATGGAATAGTTTGCCATTTTCCATGTTTAGCCTAATATAAACAAATAGGTGTATCCACAAATGAAACTATTCATCACATGTAGGGCGACTGTCTCTTTAAGAAAGAGCCTGATTTCTTTCAGAAACCATTTCCTGTCGTATTTGGCTTTAGCTTGCTGTGACTCGCTCGTCTGTGATCTTTGGCAGCGAGCCAGAACGGGTCGTTTGTTTTTCCACGGATGGGCGAGGTAAAAAGCGGGTACGTGACTAAAATTCACTTCCTGTTTTGAACGTCATCATATAGTAAGGCTACATGCTTGCAACAACAACAACAAAAAACTGCTTTGTATCCGCAGGTCTCCTCGGCGGTATTGCCTCTCACACAACAGCCACCTACGTTACAATGTTGTGGCTAACCCTAACAAAGCGAGAAAGTAGATGACGGAGAATTCCTCGGTCGGCAATGAGGACTTTTTTTTTGTTGTCAAACCTTACAGTGAACTATATAGGCTACACACACAGTTCGTGCAATAACATATTTTTTAGTAGGCCTGAGGCTATTTTGTAGACCTTCCTCACAGTCTAACAAGACCAGACCGGAGTGACATTCAGGCTATGCGAAATTATCAAAGTAAACGAACTATCCACACGAATAGCCCCCAGACCTATTAAGAATCGAGGGCGCAGTAATTGAAAAGTGCAAACGTTGTCTCGGTTTGTGACTTTGATCTGGGGGTTTCCGTGTTCGCCAGTCAGACAGGCTGTGAGTTGTCGAGTTTACTGAATCACGAGGGGTTGATTGGTGTACGTTAGTCATGCTGAACTTTGTCCAATATTTAGACGTCGCTATCAAACTGTGGTTAGGGGCTATATCCTCATGTCGAATTGCAACGACGTTGCAGGCACGCGCCACAGTATGACTGCAACAATGTACCAACTACCTCATGTGATATTGTTGCATAGAATAGGGGGCGCATGTAGCAAGCGATTGACAAAGTAGCCTAAACAGTTAATCGCGGCTACTTGTAAAATGATAAAACATTGACGTTAAATTAGAATAGTTGCATTATGAAAACAATTGTCTAAACAAGTCCCGAGTGTGCAAAGCTGAACTCGTAAACTATGAATTGGAAAGAGGCTATCCCGTTTTAAAAGGACGAAAGGGAGGAGGGTCAAATCTGCCATGGTAACAGAGTCGAATTGTATGGTTGGGTGAAAGCTATCCGCCTCGTGACGTTGCGCTGGCAGTGTGACTGGAATGAGGATTTGCTAAATAGGGCTCTAGTGCCAGTCCGGGAGAGCATGCATAGCCTAGCTACCTAAAGGAGCAAAATAGGTAACGCCACTTGTTGAGTTGCATGCAAAGGTATTATACATTCGTGAGACAATTTAGGAGCCGCAATAATTGTCGATGTTTCTTTGGATGTCGATTCTCAGTAAGCAGAAGCCTATCATCAACAGATTTGATACAATTAACCTTGACGTGAAATAAATAATTTTAGCAGCAGGGCTCAACTGCGTCCAACCAGTTTATCTTCAGGGCTTGCAGGCAGTTAAACTAATTGCACAAGTGGTAGGGCCTACAGATAAAGAGATAATAAAAAAAAAGGTGAGCATGAGCTGGAGGGGCTGTCTAAGAATCAAGTAAATAGAATTGGAGCTGCTGGAAGCACTTGTGGTGTGTCGTCGGTGACGTCACCGCTCTACATTGAGCTTGAGCTGTGAGTTGTAGTGCGAGATAGATTGAGGCGCGCCGTAGTAAAGTACACAACTGCAATGAACTTCTCAATGTAACTTGGCTGTTTTAAGGCTGTTTGGCTAGAGGGAAAATACACAATTATTCGCGATTCCTTTTTTTTCTACAGAATAAAACGAATCCCAGGGAGATTTGGAGAATTTGGTATCCACTTTTTCGAAAACTATGTCGTCCGCGGCTGTAGCTGCTTCGAGGAGGCAGTCGTGTTATTTGTGTGATTTGCCCCGCATGCCATGGGCGATGATCTGGGATTTTACCGAACCTGTTTGCAGGGGATGTGTCAATTACGAGGGAGCCGACCGGATTGAGTTTGTAATTGAGACTGCCCGACAGCTGAAGAGGGCTCATGGCTTCCAGGACGGGAGATCTCCCGGGCCAGGCAAACCTCAGCACTCGGGGAAGGAAATTCAGTCCCACAACCATTCGTCTGGAGACCCCGGCTCGCGTCCGCCTCAGCCTCTGGATCGCTATCCCCTCTCTGACCGACCGCCAAGGTTGGGACCGGAGTACCAACCGGGGAGGCAAGTTAACGGCATCCCTGTGCCAAATGGATTTCCAAAACCCGACGACCCGCCGGAGCTGAACCGCCAGAGCCCCAACCCTCGCAGGACTAGCACGGTTCCTCCCAATTTGGTGCCTTTAGTAAACGGAAACATGGGTCCAGTACACGCACTCAATGGTCGGCCCGCTCAAATGGGTATGCCGGGCGCATTGAATGTTCCTGGTCAAGGCGACCACGGCAAGCGTGGGGAGGATATGAAAGACAAGCATAGACCGGATAGCATGTCGGACATGTCGGAGAGCCACAAGCGGGCGGAGGAGTGGATGGGCAAAGGCAAAACAGTGAGGGATTTGATGGCTCTCCACACATTCGACAGCAGGTTCAAGAAAGACCATGCGGCGATGCAGCGGGTTATGGGATATGAGTCAAGTGCAACTTCTTCAAAACCAGGTAGGGCTGTGGATTTTTTTCACACATGAATGCATTAATTTAGAATACTAAAACAAGGAACTGGCAGTGTTCTTAGTCAGCTACTTTGCCACTGTGTTGACGTGGGTTTTCAGCTGAATGTTTGTTTATGCATGTTTACATTTCCCCTAGTCTGATCCCCAACAACATATACCACTTGTTTTTCCTCTGCACGTTTTGGTTTACATATTAAACAACATAAATTCCTCCAGCGTTATTTTCATTCATTTACTGTGCATGCACATTTTCTGCTGCTGTGGTGGTTGGAGTGTTGGTTAACCCTTAACTCCTCTTTCCACCCCCCCCCCCCTTTTCCAACAGACCGAGGGAAGCACCCACGGAGCATGAAGAGGAAAGCCTCCCCTGAGCCGGATGGCGAGGGCTCCGCCCCCAAGATGAACGGCGGCGAGGGCCAGCCGTGGTTGCCGTCTCCCTCCGAGGTCCTCAAGATGCCCCCGGCCTCCCTGCCAGGCTTCTCTGCCGCTCCACCCTCCACCATCTCCCCCCACAGTCGCACCACCCCACCGGAGGCGGCCACGGCACAGAATGGCCAGTCGCCCATGGCAGCACTCATCCTCGCCGCCGACAATGCCGGCAACACTGGCTCGCCCAAGGATGCCAACCAGGTGCACTCCACCACGGCAGCAGGCCGGCGCAACAGCGGGAGCCCACTGTCCCCGTCCTCTGCAGGCCAGCGGCGGCTGACCCAGAGGGAGGTGGTGGCCACGGCCCACTCGCAGGGCATGGACCCTCACGGGGCGCTGCCGCAGAGCATTCCAGACTCGTCGGTGCCGGGCAGCGTGCCACTGTGCTGCACACTGTGCCACGAGAGGCTGGAGGACACGCACTTTGTCCAGTGCCCATCGGTGCCCTCACACAAGTTCTGCTTCCCTTGCTCTCGGGAGAGTATCAAACAGCAGGGGGCCACGGGGGAGGTGTACTGCCCCAGCGGGGAGAAATGCCCACTGGTGGGCTCCAACGTACCATGGGCCTTCATGCAGGGTGAAATAGCCACCATCTTGGCAGGGGACGTTAAAGTAAAAAAGGAGAGAGACCCTTGATTTTTACCAGCTTTTTTTTTATTTTTAACTACCACAACAAACAACCAACATGTACACCATTACAAATGAATATAAATCCTCGTACCATGCATACCATCCAAGAGAACCTGATGGACATGTACATATTGGACACAAGGGAAGTTGTATACTTCGTAAACATGGCTGTATAATTTTTTTTTATTATTTTGTTTTTCAATACATTGTGTTTCTATATATTTTTTTTGAAGATAAAGGTATGTACTCATCATAACAGACTACTTTCCTCTTCCCTCTTTTTTTTCAATGTCCTATCGATGTACTTTTTAGTTCTGGTGGCAGTCCCTGTTAAACATAGAATGTGACTAACTAATATGACTCTACGAGCACTTGGCAAACTGAATTGCTTCTAGCTGTACTTGTATGCACTTGTTTAAAAAAAACTTGCCAAATACAATTTCTGACCTTGTAATAATAACTAGTGTCCGGTTTGCTTATTTCCCTGCAATCATTAATGAGTGAAGCTATAGGGAGAAAGTCATGTCCCAATTATGAATCACTCATGGGCAGTGATGCAATACCTTTGACAAGAACAAAATGGGACCCAGGGAGATGTGTGTGTGTGTGGGGGGGGGAAGAAGTGAGGAGGTTTTCCATACAGCAGTAAAACATACAGTTGAATATGCCAGCATAAAGAATTCCTCAGATGATTTTAATATTCGTGATTGCTTTGCTTACAGCAACTGAGGCCATTGTACATAATGACCACTAAGTTAGTAAAATCTACTGCATGTCTCCTATTGCTGGTGAAGACACAAGTATTCTTAGTTTCTCATGCTATAAGTTCAGGTACAGTTAACCCAAAATGACTTAAATGTTAATTTAATCAGTTCACTAAGGATATTCCACATCACTGTTTATTGGGGATGTTGAGTGATTCTGCACAATTGAAACAGCCTCTAATATACATCTCTTGGTAAGTCAGTTTTTAATTTGTGCGAGTGGTTTCGTTTCATGCTCAAAGGTAGTAAGGCTAGCAATGGAGCTGAAATATACAGAAGTCATGTAGATCAATAAGATCTACACAATATTCAGTTAAATCTCTTTCAAATCTCTTCTCTTGTCACTTTGCCCCCAGGGGCATTGGCATTGACACATTGCATCCACACCCTAACACAAACCAAACAGTGAAGATGTGAAGTCCTGAATGATTGTATCGTGTGACTACTTGTGAGCTCAGTACTTTGATTGGCTCCATTGGCTTTTTCCACCTAACTCAACGCTGCATGCTTGTCAAGAAGCATGCTTGTCAAGAAGTATGATTGTGATTTATATTTTTTTGCCTCTGAGAAATAGTTTGAATACATTCGTCAAGGCGAATGTAAAAGCAAACATGTAGTGTGCACTGTGTGAGAGGGATTCTTCTATTCCAGCCAGGTAAACCCATTTTGGAGATAATCTCTTATCTGCAAGCCGTGGCCAATGCTGACTGCATACATATTTAATTTGGCGATAACCTAGATATCTCCCTAGTAACCCAACGGCATAAACGACAAACAATGCATTATTTGTAGATGCCTATTTTTGTTCATTTCCCCTCTGGATGAATTGTTTGTTGGCAACTATCTGACAATGAATATACAGTCATCCTCTCTATAGGCTACAGTGCACACATGAACAAAACACACATGGGCGTTTGAGATTATTCGCCATCAGAACACCGTTGAGTCAATGGCTGCATTGTAGTCCTCAAGAATATCATCCTCCACAAAAGAGATGCTTGGTCATGTGTATGCCTCAGTGGAATTCCTGAGTCACCCCCCTCCCCCTCCCTCTCGTCTCTGCTGCTGCCTGCTCGGGACCTCCGGTGCAATAACACGCCTTCCACTGTTCAAGGTTGATCACACGGTGACGAGATGAATGGGAGGCTTGTGTTTTTCTGCGCCTGAGCCTCGCCTTGCATTCACCCACCATTCAGGGGAGTGGCCAAATCCAGACTTAACCCTTTACTGACCCAGTTTGATGACAACACGGTCCAAGGTTGGTATAGAGAGCAATAGTAATGCCATCCTTTTATAGGCACTAACTCTGCCATGGTTTGTTGGACAGAGCCATTGGGGAAATGAATGGAGTTTTTGGATAAATAAGGTTTGTGGTAAACACAGGTTTAGGAGATCTTATATGTTTTGTTCTATGGGATGATCTTAATCAGCTAATTTCACTTTGTGATTTTTGAAGCATGTATGTTATACATTTTCTATCATAAAGGTCAAGTCAAATGACTGATATCTCATAAAACAAAATGTATAAGATCTCTTAAGCCTGTGCTAACCTCACAGCCCTTTATTTTCTGCGTTTATCCCAAAACCATATTCTTTCTCCATAGGGATGGCTGAATGAACCACAGGTAAACTAATTTCTGGGTTTTATAGACTACATGCTAGCAAGCTCTGTTTTGGAAGGAGATGGGCCTAGATGTAGCCCTACAAGCCCCCACGTTGCAGCTCTACTTTCAATTCATGTCATTTTAAAGAGACTTAGCAAATTCAACATAAATCAAACATTAGCCCACTGTTTTTGTAGAATAACATTGTATTGGTCAGTAAACGGAAACCCTTCATTCACCGATAATGAGTAGGTTTACGTTCCAAAACATTATTTGCACTTATTTTGTACATTCTCTCTTTCCGCCGAATGTTGTGGCGAGCCCTTTAGGCTTATGTAATAAAATGACTGACGCAATGATTCACCCAATGTGCACTGTAGCTATTTCACAGTAGACCTACATAGACTTGGCCGCAGCCGATTTGTCAGGTTCCATTTTGTGCGGATCAACGTTGGTTCGTTGGATGTCTAGGGAGGGGAGCAGATGGTTTGTACCTGACCTGGGCTTTCTGTTACATTGATGCCAGCTCATCTGCAACGCTGGCTGGCGCTCAGCTCTGCTTCGAATTCCAGCCGAGCCAGATCATTCCTTTTCATCTGCCACCGAAACTCGACACCCGAGGGCGAAAAAGCAGCCAGTCATCCGAGATTAATAGGTTTGCCCAAATTACGGGGCACACTCAGAAAGAATTTAAGCCTTTTTTTCGCCCCTCTCTAAAGGTACAAATAAAATACAAATCTGCCTTCTCTACTCTTCCTGACTCCAAAATACACGACGGTTCATGTGAAGGAAACAGTAGATGAAGTTGGAAGACCGTATGATAATAAACACAAGGAGCATGCACACAAGGTTAGCCATGTGGAATTTGCAACAAGTGAACTTTCCAATACAGGTTTGTTGAACGAATGTTTACCTACCTCTGTATTAAAATAGCCTCAGAAGCCTAAACTGTTTGATTTGTACCACACAGCTTGCGACATAGATCCCGAGGGAATGATTGAATAACAACATAAATATAAAAAAGCACATCTATTATGGCCCACATTCAATTGAATGAAACCTAGGGAATAGTGGCTGTTTTGGAGAAATATAACTGCATGTATTTTACATCCACGATTTGGTTTTGAATGACACAAATGTAATATCAAACTGAAAGCCAAAGCTATTCCACAAAACTATTTCAAAATAACTTTTGAGGGTGTTCATCATTCCATGTAGCCTACAGTATTAGGCCTAGTTAATCTGGAGCAATTCCAAACAGAGCAGCATACTGTATCCTCCCTTTTAACACTTTTATAGTAACTCATTTTTAACCATTGCCATGTCAATGTTTGTCTCTGGAGGTCATATGAGCGTCTCCCACAAACTCCCCGAAAACATTCACCCTGTATTTTTAGACCGGAAATGTCAGGGCTTGTATGAAAGGACGGATGTGTCGGATGGCCAACGTTCTGTCAGTTCAACCTTAGCGCCCGTGATCAAATCAAATCAAATCAAATGTATTTATATAGCCCTTCGTACATCAGCTGATATCTCAAAGTGCTGTACAGAAACCCAGCCTAAAACCCCAAACAGCAAGCAATGCAGGTGTAGAAGCACGGGGACTAGGAAAAACTCCCTAGAAAGGCCAAAACCTAGGAAGAAATCTAGAGAGGAACCAGGCTATGTGGGGTGGCCAGTCCTCTTCTGGCTGTGCCGGGTGGAGATTATAACAGAACATGGCCGAGATGTTCAAACGTTCATAAATGATCAGCATGGTCCAATAATAATAAGGCAAAACAGTTGAAACTGGAGCAGCAGCACGGCCAGTTGGACTGGGGACAGCAAGGAGTCATCATGTCAGGTAGTTCTGAGGCATGGTCCTAGGGCTCAAGTCCTCCGAGAGAGAGATAGAAAGAGAGAAAGAGAGAATTACAGAGAGCACACTTAAATTCACACAGGACACCGAATAGGACAGGAGAAGTACTCCAGATATAACAAACTGACCCTAGCCCTCCGACACATAAACTACTGCAGCATAAATACTGGAGGCTGAGACAGGAGGGGTCAGGAGACACTGTGGCCCCATCCGAGGACACCCCCGGACAGGGCCAAACAGGAAGGATATAACCCTTACTATGCTGCTTCTACCATCTCCTCATGACTACGCAAAGAATCGCTAACAACAAGTGCCACGAACATTTCCATGTTTGTTTGTAAGGCCCGAGGTTTTTTTAAGGTTTTGTTTGCCGTGTGCATTTTAGAAGTGATAGCTGTGTCAAAACGACTGCCTAGGCTAACTAGAATAGCATAGGCTCATCTGGAGGTTGTCTAAATCCAAACTCTGTTCAAAAGGTCACCCAACAGCCCCGCATGACAAATGGCTGCCGGTCGTGGCTGAACATGTTGCACATGCACAATGGTCTGGGCCTCCGCCTGCCACGTCAGCGATTTAAAAGATCTCGCCTGGGGCTTTTGGAAATCCTGTGGGGGGGCCACTGTGCTTTGCCGGGTGTGTTATATGGTGTAAAGGGGCGGGGGGTGTGTGGGGGTTGGAGGGGTGGGGCAAAATACCAGTGCTCACATTCCAGGGTCCTTTGCTGTCCCAGTAAAAAAAAAAATGAGAATGTGAAAGGTGTGTGGGGGAACGCTGGGGAGTGGGGGAGATGAGAGGGAAAGAGGGGAGGGTCAAATCCAGCAGCTGCTCTCACTATAATTAGACAGAAAACAGGCAAGGTTCTGCCGCCATTAATCACCCAGCAGCCAACACCAAGAAAGGAACCCGTGTTCTGTTGACTCTCCCAAAGCCTTTATCTGGAAAATATGCTTTATGGACAGCCCAAATATAGCGATCGAGACACAGAGAGTGAACCTTGTGTGTATCGTGAAAGTGGGCCCCGTTGCCTAGTTATACCGCTCTCTGGCAAAAGTAAACACCAGGCAATGTGGATATGCCACGTCAATCTGCATCCGGAGGGAATAACTACCCGCTAAGTGGGGCCCATATTGGGCATTTATGACACAACTGATGAAGGAAAATTTTGAATCGCTTACTGGGCGAGTGTTCACAATGGTTAGGAGGAAGGGTAAACTGAACCGAGTACACAATATCGGCCTTCTTCAGTTCTTGACCTTGTTTTATTGAAGTACCAGATTGATTCTGCTATAGCTCATATGTCATTGACTTGTAAGGCAAGACAATGATGTCGGAGAAGCAGACTGGTCTGGAACAGACTTTTATTGTCCAAATGTTTTATTAAGGTGACTATCAACAGTTAGATGCCTAGTATCTGATGTTACCAATTTACGTGAGATTTGGACTCACATAAGAAATTAAACAAAAACCTAAATAAGCATTTGAAACCACTTTTTACAGTTTCTATTGAAATATATTTTCAGCAGGACAATTTAATCAAATTGCGAGATGATTTTCAATAGATGATTTTCAATAGATGAATTTCAATAGATGATTTTCAATAAATGATTTTCAATAGATGATTTTCAATAGATGATTTTCCAATAGATGATTTTCAATAGATGATTTTCCAATAGATGATTTTCCAATAGATGATTTTCAATATGTTTAAAAATATAAATTTCAGAGCCAAGTTCTTTTCCTCAAAGTCTATAAATTCTTAATTTGTGGATGCTTTCATGTTGGCCTTGATGTTCTGCTTTTCAAATAACCACTTTGATTAGTCGTCTTCCAAAGGGACGACGAGGGCCGTCTTGTCTTATACTGCTTCAAGAAAGAGGGTGCTCAGATTTAGATGGAGTGTGAAGTCTCGTCCAAGAGACTTTTTCAGCTAAGCCTTGTCTCCATCTTCTGCTCTCGGGCAACTTTGAAATGGGGATCCCAACCCCAAGGAGTGTGATCTCTGAGATTCTGATGCTTTAAAGTGGATATTTCACATCCTTCCTGTTCCTCTATGTTGTGTTCGGCTTTGAAAAAGCTTTAAATATAGAGCGGCTTTGACGCTACATGTGCCACATGGGTTTTGCTCCTGATGGGGGGGGCATGTATTATCTCACTCAGATCTGTGAAATGAATTGCTTTTGTAGTTAAATATCCCTACACAGCATGGCACACGGATGGCTCGTCCCCTTTAAGAAAGGAGAGCCCACTTCCTCCCCCGAACCTCCTTTGGTGAATGTGTTACAGCCTTGTTGGCGTTTTGACGAGTGTTGCACAACCTTTTGTTGTCAAACCAAAGTAGGCCTTTGAAATCCACCCCGCCTTTTTCTTTTTTTTAGTTTGAGCCAATGATTCAGTGATTTTAATAGTTGTTTGTGAGTATACCGTTTTTTTTTTTTTTTTGGGGGGGGCATTTTGTTTTTTTCTGTGGTCTAAATCTGCCACATTATTTGAAGGGGCAGAGAAAGCTCTCTGGCCACTGGACTTATTTCTATTCCGGATTATTTCTATTGGAAACTATTAACCTTTGTCCATGCAAGTTGGCAAAGTGAAGGAATACAAATGTTATCTATGAAATTACAACGTTTCAACGTTGGGCAATGTACACTGGGGATGATGAGTGTGAGTGGAATGGATCGTTGCAGAGACAAAGGATGTTCTCGTATTTGTTTATTGTGCGAGGTCAGTACATTGTGGAACACACACGTGAGAGGGTTCTATTAACCTCCTCAGTACATAGAAAGTAGAGACAGTTCCATTCTGTATGTGGTTCAGTATTCAGTGAAGCACATTTTGTCAATCGTCCAACCCTTTATGCCACGTGATTCATCCGTTCTTACATGATGTACTCAGTGAAATGAATGTGACTGCAATCATAGCATTTGGAGTGATACTACTTTGGCTGCCCTGGGATGAGTAGGTGGCATATGGTCGGAGCAGCATTATGAATCGGCTACGATCCAGAATCGTTGTGTAAGACCTATAGTAACAAGTGGTTTAGCCAGAAAGAGGGACGGACAACACAACAAATCCAGATGACCTATGACCTGTGTATCCCGGCCATGGCGGGATGGTGTGGATAGAGATTCCCTCATCCCTGTCCATCTGATCCAGTCAGCTGATAAGAGCGCTGGGATAATGGTCACCACTGCCAGACAGGCTGGGCGAAATCAGGTCACCACTGTTCGGAAAACAAGGACACAGTTTCTCTTATTTTTTTTCTCTCCTCTTTTAAAAAAAGACTGGAAAACAGGGATTTATAGATTGGGCTATTTTCATTGGAGTCATGCAGTTCATATCAGTGGTGTGGTTATTCCTACTCTGATTCCAGCAGTGTGTCACCTATTAGGTTCCAGGGGACAAAGATGAACGTCACAGAAGTGCATTGAGGACCTTGAATTGTAACGACCAGAATGAAAAGTCCTCTGTTTTCAAACTTGTAACAGTATAAGCAATACGACATTGTAAGGTTCATTAACCTAATATCTAGTGATTGGTTGAGAAACAGATTAGGGCAAAGTGCAAAGCCACCTATCTCTCCGTGACCTCGTCTTGAGGGTCATAGTTCCGTATCAGCCCCAGACGGTATCATAGCTTTTCTGTTTCTCTTATCAAATGGGATAACGTGATGCTCTAAACACGAGCTCTCGCCAACAGGAGAGTTGAGAGGAAGCCATTTTTGCGCCACCATCAGTGCCAAGAAGCGTCCATCTCTTGACGATTGGATAATTTGGATCCTTTAATATGTGGCTTCCAACTTAGTCAATTGCTTTTTTCATCCCTCTGTCATCCAACCCCTCCAACCTCTCCGTTTATCCTCTTCTCTTCTTCTCTGGTGCTGGAGGAACCTAATTAAGATGGAAGCGGGAGCTGGGAGGGCCCATTCCTCCACTACCTCTTGTTCTTCGTCTTCTACTGCATGATTAATGCCCTGCAGCGCTGCCACGGCGACGTCTATTTTTAGACAGTGATGTCAAGGGGTGCCAGGATCCTTTGTTGGCCACGATTCACATGATGGATGAAATCATTGCAAAATCCTCTCCCTCTCCCTCTCTCCCCCTCCCTTTCTCTCTCTCTCTCTCTCTGACTCTTTTTCCCCCTCTCTCTCGCTGATATTGCAGTGAATCGAGGCTGTGAAATTCTCTTTTTTTTTTCTCCCCCACATGAAAAACGACACAGCCTCCACGCCTCAGAATGTTTTTCTCTCAGATGTTGGAACGCCATCCAATCACAAAACTGGAGCAAGTTGTGAGAACAGAGATGAAGGGAGAGAGAGAGAGCGATAAAAGAAAGCAAGAGACGAAGGGAGGAAAAATGAAGGCGACAGCTAAAACTGATTTAAACAAGAGAAAGGGAGAAGGAAGCGGAGAAAAAGCAAACCACGGGTAGACATTACTCAGTGTTTGCAGCCATATTGTAATCAGCTGATAGTGTGTCGATAAGATAAAAGCTAGAAGCTTCAGTGTCCCTTGTAAGCCAGACAAAAGCAAAGCAAAAGAGCATGGGTCTTTTTCGCCTGGAGCAGTTGCCCATATATGCTGATCTTGGGTCAGTGTTGCATTTCCCCCTGTAATGGTTAAGGATAGGGTTGGGGAGTGGAAGCTGATCCTAGACCTGTACCTAGGGGGAAACTTCAACCGGGCAAAACAGGAAATAGAGTAGCAGCAGCTGCTGACTGCAGTGTGATCTTGGCATCATTCCAGGACGTCGATGTGTCATTGATTGTGTCACCACTCTCTCTCTCCACAGCCATGCCTCAGGGCGTCTGCAGCTCGCTGTGCAGTCTTTGGTGCAGCAGCTAGCTATAGCCCCGGAATGCCTGTCTCTAACAGTTTACTCACACCTCCATATTAGCCCTGCCTCACCACTCCTTACTTAGACACACACACACACAGACAGACACACACACACACACACACACACACACACACACACACACACACACACACACACACACACACACACACACACACACACACACACACACACACACACACACACACACACACACACACACACACACACACACACACACACACACAGACACATAGAGGACACACACACACACAGAGGACTGACACGCACACATGCAGAGTAGTAGGACATACATGCTCGCACACACACACAGTGTACAGGAACACACATATATGTACACTCAGAGAAGGTTTACACACAACCACAAGCACACAAACACAAACACACACAGACACCAGACAGATCAGCTTTGTCTGCCGGGGCCCCGAAATAGCCCATACTTTTCTAAGATACAGCTAGCTGCCTCGGGGTGTCAATTATAACACATGCCATGTGGCACCAAGGCCCTGCATCAAATCCACGTTCATTTTCAACACGCCTTTTACTTGTCACGAGGACGGCTTGCAAATAAAAGTGAAACGGACATGTTTCAACTGGGAGAGACTTTCGTTTGAAGAACAAAATGGAAACAGACATGTTCCTAAATCCAACAGCAGGTTAAGAGGGCCAATCATTTGGCTTAATTTCAAAGGGATCGACAACAGTAAACACACATCGCAAAATTAAGCAAATGTTGAAATGTTTGCCCTCCAGCTCGCTTTTCTTCTTGCTGTCGTGGCCTCTGCATGTTTTGTCTGGGTTGTGTCAAAGGAAGTTAAAAAAAAAAAGGGTCCAAGGTTTGTGTCCTAAATGTTTGTGTCCTAAACGTAGTGCACTACTTTTGACCAGAGCCCTATGGGCCCTGATCAAAAGTAGTCCACTATATAGGGAATAGGGTGCCATTTGGGATGCAGTATGGATTCAAATATGAATCCCGGCATGCTGTTGCAACAACTGCTGTCTTCGGGGAAAAACCTTACCTCGCCCTGTATTGTTCACAAGCCAACTGACTGGATTTTTCCACTGGTGACCTTTGACCTTGCATTTCCCGCCCAGTGACAACTCTGACCTATTACAACCAGCCTTGACTCTTCGATCTCATTTCGTGGAAACACACTTTTTTTAGACCTTCCAGGCCAAGATATTTGAATATATGCTTTTTTTTTTTAATTTTTTTTTTTAATTATTCACCAATGGCTGAAACTAAGTTAAAGTCTTGCAATGAACAGTTAATAGTATAGAATAGAACAGATCTGAATATAATTATTTGATTTCCTGTGAAAACAGTAGATTGCTTTTCAGAGAGAGAGCGATATAGAGGGGGATAACAGAGAGAGAGAGACAGGCATGCACTCATTGCTCACTCACCGCTCCTTGCAGTTACGTAACCCTGACTGTGAATAATGCTGCTGATTTCTAACATCCCAGCAGATCAAAGGGCCTTCCCTTTTTTTCAAGGCATCTGCTGCTGTGCCTGTTAAAAAATATGACTTTATTTTTCTGTGTTCCTGGCAGCTGGTGTGTATGCAATTGCCAGCACTTACTGTAAGTGATTTATCCCCCCCCTAAAAATCAGTTAATATGTTGCAATACAGGCCCACACAAAATGCCCACCAGAAGAAAAGAATGGATGGGACACCAGAATAGGAAGAGAGTAGAGACACATAACCACAGTACATTTGTATTGGTTGCCCTCAAATAAAACACTTATAAGCACACATATGCAGACATATACATAACACACACACACACAACCACCCACCCACACACACCCACTGATGCACTCACACACACAAACACTCACTCCCCACACCGGATCTCTTTGATCCCTGGCTATTCATTCCAGGGGTGGGGCAGGCAGGCTGGATCTCAACACCAAATCACATCACCCTCTCTCCCTTCATTCCCAAGCCAGGGATTTTTTAAATGATAGCCTTTGCATGGTAGCTAAAAACACAGGGAACATGGGAGAATTCTCTTTCTCCTCTCTATTATTGTTAGTGGAGCATATTTGGTACACTATCTAGAACCTGAAAGGGTTCTTCAGCTGGCCCCACAGGAGAACCCTTTGAATAACCCTTTTTTTGGTTCCAGGTAGAACCCTTTTGAGTTCTATGTAGAACCCTTTACACAGAGGGTTCTACCTGGGAACCAAAAACTGTTCTACCTGGACCCAAAAAGGGTTCTCCAATGGGGACAGCCAGAGAACCCTTTTAGAACCTGTTTTTCTAAGAGTGTACACAGTCATGATTCAAGTAGGAAAGAGAAGGTCTCCTCCGTTTGTCTCCTCCCTCTTCCTCCCTCCATCTTGTCTGTACCATTCCACTGGCAGTCAGGCAGCCCTGGGATTTGTGGGAAGAGAAAAGTATCCGATGTCATCTGAAGCCACACGGAACGTTGTCCATTGGGCCAAGCAGGATATGTTTAGATGGGAGAGTGAAGGGAGGAGGGAGGAGGCGGGGGCGGGGGGTCGCATATCTGTGAGAGGGGATGTTTGAGTCTACTGGGCTTGCTGCCAAATGGGAGGGAGGGAAGTAGGATGAGGTTGGGGCGTCGGTTAATGTTCTGAATGTGGACTGGCAGTATTTCAGCTCAGCCAGCTTGCAGGCAGCAGCCAGCAGGAACCAGCAGCACCTGTTTCTGGAAACTTCTGCTCTTTGGCCCACTTACAGGCAACAGGCATGACTTGGATGTCAATGATTACCGAACTGTCAATGTCTGAGTGCTTTTCAAGAGAGGTGTCCCAAAAGGAGTGCCTGTGTGTGTGTGTGTGTGTGTGTCTGTGTGTAATTGACAGGATATTTCAATAGAGATGAAAGCTTTGATATCAATGTGGTATAAAGGGAAGCTACGTGGCAAGAAACACAATAATCACCAAGAGAGTTCACAAGAGCATTTCGGCAGTGAATTTCCCTCAGACATGAGGGAAAACCTCAGAAAGAAAAAAGTAATACAACCAAAACAGTTGAGTCGTTTCCAAACTGAACTCCGACCCTAATGACATAAAGGCTATTTACGGGTTGAAAGTCGTGCACACAGAGAAGTGACAGAGATTGAAAGCAGGGGAGAGAGAAAACGGCTTCCTGCATTGATCTCCATTAATATTCTCTCATCCACTTAAGTCACTGGAGTGTCACAATCAATCTCTGATAGGTGTAGTCCTGGCCTGGACACTCATGGAAATTACAAGGATGCAGAATTATTTTTAATCTGGAATTTTTGGAAAAGATAATGTAGAATTTACAAAATTCATATGTATTACAGATTTGGTTGTAAAACTTTACATTAAAGTACCATTTAGGTACCTTGATATAAAGTGTTAACAAATTAGAAATATTTGTAGTATTAGTAGTATTTGTGATTCAAATACAGTAAAGACTTGAGAATTTTAGAATACTTAGATAATCAGGCCTAATGTATGTATTTAAAGGATGCTTCTTGGCACTAGGGCAATCTTCTTTAACGTGATATTCACCAACATAAAAAGTCCCCCTTATCTGGGCTGTGGGCCAGGTAATCCGGGTTGCTATGGCAAGCGAGGGAGAAAGACGGACGGCCTGTTTATTGGGCCGGACGCCAGTTTGACAATGTGCTGACTGGCCCCTTTGAAATTCCAACCTGGACAGATGTGTGGCCTGTTAGTTGTGTCTGACCCCCTCAAATTCTCTCACTATTTGCTCCCTTCCCCTGGGTGGGTGTTGTGGGGTAGGGAGGGGGCAGAGGGTGTTATGTTCTTACAGAAGGCATGGCAGGACGTATAAATAGACCCGGAGACCAATCGGATTCCAACAAGCACTCCCACCGGCCCGCAACATCTAACATTTACAAAGTTGACCCCTTCTGGGAGACGAAGAGAAGGATTTTTTTTTGGGGGGGGGGGCATTTTTGGCAAGTGGGGTGAGGTGCTTTTTTTGGAATACATGGCACTTTATATTTAAACTAGGCTCTGAGAACCCCCCTACAGCCCATCCACCCCCAATAACACTCTGTAACTCTGACCACCCCTCTGCTAATGCAATACCAACACCCCCACTTTGTTTATTTGTATTATTAAACAGGACACCCTGGATTGTAAATGCTATTTTCAGGGGGGGGGCTGTCCACATTAATATTGCATGGCATAGCCTAATTTTTCCGCTTTTTGGGGCTAATCCTCAGTGGTGGAAACACAAGGCTACATTTTCCGGCCAAACACTGGAGTTACAGTTGAAGTCGGAAGTTTACATACACTTCAGTTGGAGTCATTAAAATGTGTTTTTCAACCACTCCACAATTTTCTAGTTAACAAACTATAGCAATTCGGTTAGGACATCTACTTTGTGCATAACACAAGTCATTTTTCCAACAATTGTTTACAGGCATATTATTTCGCTTCTAATTCACTGTATCACAAGGGGGTCAGAAGTTCATTGCCAACAAAGGGTATATAAAAAAGTATTCAGATAAACTTTTTTTATTGACCAAATACTTATTTTCCACCATAATTTGCAAATAAATTCATTAAAAATCCTACAATGTGATTTTCTGCATTTTTTTCCCTCATTTTGTCTGTCATAGTTGAAGTGTACCTATGATGAAAATTACAGGCCTCTCATATTTTTAATTGGGAGAACTTGCACAATTGGTGGCTGACTAAATACTTTTTTTGCCCCACTGTATATCACATTTGAAAAGTTAATTCAATAGATTTTTCCCATTTTGATTCAGGCTGTCTGGGTCAGAATTCGTGATATTTGTGCTGGGAAAGTTTCAGATGATGTATGTATCTATCACTCTTTGCCAAGTAAACAACATGTTTATACTTGTTTTTCATTCTGGGAACACGTTTGTGTAAAACTGCAATGAGTAAGAAGATAGATTTGACAAATCATGCAGAAACATGGGGAAATATTGAGAGGATCAACGATGCTATTGCATGCAAAGGTTGAAGGAGTGGGTTTATCAGTTCATACATTTCTCCATCCAAAAGTATCTGAAAAGACACGTTTATTTCATCAGCAACATAAACTATCAAGATACACATTTCAGTAGTTATTAATGGTTATAATGAATTTATAAACGAGTAAATGACAATTAATTACATAAAATTCCCGTTATAAACGTAACCTTATTGTAAAGTGTTACCCACATTTCTTCTATACCATGCCACACACATAGAAATATGAAACTGTTTACTGAATGGAGAAGGTCGTACCAGTTCACATGGAAATGTACAGTGAAAATGGTTGTGACCAATTGTATGTAACGAAATTGGAGAAATTTGACGAGGATGGGTGGTGCTAGTTTCATGCCCTGACATGGAGTAAACCACCCTTGGCCTTTAGGCCAGCTGCCTCTGCCAAGTGTGTGTGTGTGTGTGTGTGTGTGTTTGTGTGTGTGTGTGTGTGTGTGTGTGTGTGTGTGTGTGTGTGTGTGTGTGTGATACCCAAATAGAGGACCCATCTGTTATTTTAGGGCCTTTTGGAGGTGAGTCACCTTGGAGTGGGGAGGCATTCTATTAGCAAACTATTGCGCAAACGTGGCACTGCACTTGACTTTAAAGGCAATTTCCTTGGCGTTCATGGAGATCGCATTCGCGGTAAACCCTGCGACGTCTACACATTGTGTGTTTGAATCCCAGCCAATGTTCTGTTGCTATGTCTTCATGCATGTGGATGTAGTGTACGTGCGGATATAACAAAGATTCTGGTATCTAACCTAAGATACACCACCGGTGTTGTTTCTAATGGGTGCAAATTACAGTTTTTCTACAATCACTTTGGCACTAATTTCAGAACCTTGTGGTCATTTTTCTGAACTCTAGACACAAAACTCAAAACGGTCATCACTTGTAACACAGGCTGTCCAATGCTCAAAACATTGCATTGTGCATTCATATCGTTAAAGAAACCTTGCACTTGCAGAATCATTGGTTCAAATTACTTATTTATCATGAAATACCACAGGAACATTCATTTAGATCACCCACACACAAGATACCGATAGTTTCACTGTGTAGTTGTTCTTACAATCATTAAATATTGTAGTACAAAATATGTGATACATGTTTCATTATGCTACTACCAAGTATGCTACTACACAGTATGCTACTACACAGTGTAAATACAACACTGTAAAAGTACTAGTAGAGAGAATACTACAGACACAGTGGAATCATTGAACAGGGCGGCTCGTTCATGAGGGCGCCTATCATATACCTTCCACTTCCATGTGGAGAAAAATTCTTCAATCGGGTTAAGGAAAGGGTGGTAAATTGTGGATTGGCCTGAAACCATGCTTGAGCATGGTGGAACCTGACATTATCCCACACATTATCCCACACAATGACATAGCCCTGATTTAGCTCATCAAGGAAGGTTACATTCGAACAGCGAATCATGTGGCTGCCTGCAACTCAATATATAGAGTACATAGAGTAGAGAGCTTTAGATGTTGTTCGACCAAACATTAGAATGGGCAAGATGCGTAATCTAAGCAACTTTGACCATGGTATGATTGTTGATGCCACACCTGGTGATTCCAGCATCTCAGAAACAGCTGCCTTCCTGGGATTTTTACGCACTACAGTCTCTAGAGTGTACAGAGAATGGTGCGATAAACAAAACACATTCAGTGAGCGGCAGTTCTGTGGGCAAAACACCTTGTTCATTTTGAATAGGTGATTTTAATTCAATGAGCAAATGATCTTAACTTTATGTGTATTGTATCCAAGCAATTGAAAAAAGTGTTAAGAGTTTTGAAAAATGTGCATTTTGATCATTGGTTGTGAGGTTTGTGTCTAGAGTTTTGAAAAATGACATCAAGGTTCTGAAATTAGTTCCAAAGTGATTGTAAAAAACTGTAAGCATAATGGGCAGAAAAAGCAAGGAGGTGGCGCGTGCCACATTTGGTGGTGGGAAGACGTTCTCAACGGATGTTCAGATTTATAGGTGAGATATCTGGCTCCATTGTGGGTTTACTGTACCGTGCCTTCAGAAAGTACTCACAACCTTTGACTTTTTAGTTGAATTACAGCCTGGACTTAAAATTGATTCAATTGAAATGTGGTTCTCACTGGTCTACACCCAATACCCCATGATGTCAAAGTGGAATTATGTTTTTCAGATGTTTTGTGCTCAACTCCTTTGTTATGGCAATTCTAAATAAGTTCAGGAGGAAAAATGTGCTTAACAAGTCACGTAATAAGTAGCATGTGCAATAATAGTGTTTAACATCATTTTTTAATGACTACCTCATCTCTGTACCCCACACATATACAATTATCTGTAAGGCCCCTCAGTCAAGCAGTGAATTTCAAACACAGATTCAACCATAAATATCAGGGTATGCTTGTCATTGACAAGAACTAGTGAGTTTTTTTTATGCCTAAAATACATGGAATAAAGCTAAGCACAGGCAAAATCTTAGAGGAAAACCTGGTTCAGTCTGCTTTCCAACAGACACTGGGAGACAAATTCAGCAGGACAATAACCTAAAACACAAGGCTAAATATATGCTGGAGTTGCTTACCAAGATGACATTGAATGTTCCTCAGTGGCCTAGATACAGTTGTGATTTAAATTGTCTTGAAAATTTATGGAAAGACGGTTTAGCAATTATCAACAACCAACTTGACAGACCTTGAAGAATTAAAAAAAATAGTGTGCAAATATTGTACAATCCAGGTTTGCAAAGCTCTTGCCCAGAAAGATTCACAGCTGTAATTGCTGCCAAAGGTGATTCTAACATGTATTGACTCAAGGGGTTGAATACTTACAGTATCTAATAAAGATATATTTGTGTTTTAGTTTCTAATACCTTTTTTTAAGAATATTTCTTTGACATTACAAAGTATTTTGTGTAGATAGTTGACATTACAAAGTATTTTGTGTAGATTGTTAACAAAACATGAAATTTCAATCCATTTCAATCCCACTTTGTAACAACAAAATGTGGAAAAAGTCAACGGGTATGAATACATTTCTGTAATATTTTATTCAACTTATTTTTGTTGCAGTTTTTTTTGGAGGGGAGGTGAATACTTTCTGAACGCACTGTACGTGTCACACCCTGATCTGTTTCACCTGTCTTTGTGATTGTCTCCACCCCCATCCCGGTGTTGCCAATCCTCCCCATTATCCATGTGTATTTATACCTGTGTTCTCTGTTTGTCTGTTGCCAGTTCGTCTTGTTTGTCAAGACAACCAGCGTTTTTGTGTCAGCTCCTGCTTTTCCCAAGTCTCTCTTTTCTTGTCCTCCTGGATTTTGAGCCATGCCTGTCCTGACCCTGTACCCACTCTGCCTGACCCTGAGCCTGCCTGCCTGCCGTCCTGCACCTTTGCCCCTGTTGCTGTAATAAACATTGTTACTTCGACACGGTCTGCATCTGGGACTTACCTTGATACCTGATAGAACGAACTGGCCATGACTGACCCAGAAGACTGAACCAGTTCGTCTTCGTATACATTGATGACATCCTAGTCTTCTCCCGCTCCCCTCAAGAGCACGTGCTTCACGTCCGGCAGGTCCTTCAACGCCTTCTGGAGAATCAGCTGTTTGTGAAGGCGGAGAAATGCGAGTTCCATTGTTTCACCATCCCCTTTCTGGGTTACATCATCTCTGCTGGGAGTGTCCAGATGGATTCCGGGAAGGTGATTGCAGTGATGGATTAGCCTACATCCAGGGTGCAGTTGCAATGTTTCCTGGGGTTCGCCAACTTCTATCAGAGCATAGTTGGGTTTACAGCAACCTGGCTTCTGGGGTTACAGCACTCTGGCTTCCCCCCAGTCAGCACTGACCTCGCCAAGGTTCCGTTCACGTGGTTTCCAGCTGCTGACCGGGCATTCCAGGACCTCAAACATCGCTTCACCACAGCTCCCATCCTGGTTCATCCTGACCCATCTCGTCAGTTCGTGGTGGAAGCTGAGGCTTCGGATATCGGAGTGGGGGCTGTCCTGTCCCAGCATTCTGCCCTTGAGTTCAAGCTAAATCCCTATGCCTTCTCCCATTGCCTCAACGCCATGGAAGGGAACTGCGATGTGGGAAATCATGAGCTTCTCGCTGTGAAGTTGGCATTGGAGGAATGGATGCACTGGCTGGAGGGGGCGGAACATCCGCTCATCGTGTGGGCTGACCACAAGAACCTGGAGTATCTCTGCACTGCCAAGCTCCACAACTCCAGCCAAGCCAGATGGGCCCTGCTGTTCACACGAATCAACTTCTCCCGCTTATACCGGCTGGAATCCAAGAATGTCAAGCTGGATGCTAGCCCCATGACTACTACCCTGGAACCCAAGACCATCCTTCCCACTTCATGCCTGGCGATGGCACTCAGCTGGGGAGTAGGGAAGCAGGTCCGTGAGGCACAGCGTTCTCAGCAAAACCCCAGGGGGGGTCTGATAACCGGATGTTTGTTCCTGATGCCATCCACTCCGCTGTCAGGCTTGCCTGCCACCCGGGTGCCTGTCGGACCCTGGCCTTTGTGCGACAGAGCTTTTGGTGGTCAACTATGGTTCCTGACGTGTCTGCATTCATCGCCATTGCACGGTGTGTGCACAGAACAAGACTCCTCTGCAAGCTCCAGCTGGTCTCCTCCAACCTCTGCCTGTCCTCCACCGTCCCTGGTCTCACATCTCCCAGGACTTTGTCACAGGTCTTCCCCCGTCTGATGGCAACATCGCCATCCTGACCGTGGTGAATCGGTTTTCCAAAGCCACCCACTTCATTCCTCTCCCCAAACTATCCTCTGCAAAAGAGACGGCCCAGCTCATGATGCAGCACATCTTAAGGACAAAATGAGGGTGAAGAAATACCTTCCAGAACTGGGACGAGAACTGAGGACCCTGGTCGGAGACCATGTCCACGGGCAGTCCATGGTCTCCGACCAGGGTCCTCAGTTCTCGTCCCCGTTCTGGAAGGTATTCTTCACCCTCATTTTGTCGTTGGCCAGCCTGTCCTCCGGGTTCCACTCCCAGTTCAATGGCCAGTCAGAGCGAGCCAACCTGCGCTTCCTGGTCTCCGCCAACCCCACCACCTGGAGCCAGCAGTTGGTGTGCCTATCTCCACTTGAGTGTTCCCTGGGGTATCAGCCCCCGCTCTTCCCTGAGCAGGAAGAGGAGGTTGGCATACCTTCTGCCCAGATGTTTGTCTGCCTGGAGGAGAGCCCAGTCAGCCCTCCTCAAGACCATCTCCAGGTATCGACGACAAGCAGATTGCCATCGGACCCCGGCTCCCCAGTATCGTCTCAGGCAGAAGGTATGGCTGTCCAGCCGGGATCTGCCCCTCCGCTGTAGTCTCAAAAACTGTCCCTCCAGTTTATCTGTTTATCTGTTGCCTTGTACCCTGTGTATTCATCCTACATTCCATGTGTCTAGAATTAAGCCCGTGTCTCACAGTCCTTTGTCTTCTATTTCCAGGCCCACCCCTCCCTCCCGTGTCGTTGATGGCCATCCACACAGTGAGATGCCTCCTGAGGGTTTGACCACGGGACAGGGGTTTCCAGTACCTGGTTGACTGGGAGGGTTATGGCCTGGAGGAGAGATGCTGGGTCCCCGCTAGAGACATCCTGGACCCAACCCTCATCACCGACTTCCACCGCCAGCACCCCGGTCAACCAGGTATGCGCACTGTCTTCCCCCCTCCAGGTGTCACCTATCTTCCCCATTATCCCCTGTGAATTTATACCTGTGTTCTCTGTTTGTCTGTTGCAAGTTCATCTTATTTGTCATGTCAACCAGCATTTTTGTGTCAGCTCATGCTTTTCCCCAGTCTCTATTTTCTCATCCTCCTGGTTTTTGACCCTTGCCTGTCCTGACCCTGTACCCACCCACCTGACCACTCTGCCTGCCTCTGACCCTAAGCCTGCCTGCCATCTTGTGCCTTTGCCCCACCTCTGGATTACCGACCTCTGCCAGTCTGCATCTGGATCTTACCTTGATACCTGATAGTATGTGTATGCATTCATAGCCGTAACCTTATCTACACGTGGTTTCCAGCATGTCCATGTGTTCTGTCTCTGTATACTTGTGTAAAGTGAGAAGGCCCCCTTGCTCATGTAAGACAGTGAAAGCCAACCCCAGCTACTCTGAATCAGTTATATTTAGACACAGGGGTTCAACTCCAATGCCACAACAGTCACCCCATCGAAACGCAAAGTGTATACAGCATTGTATTCTACTACACAGGGCGGGGGGTTAGCATTAGTGCTTTGCACCACTCGAGTACACTCATAGACAAAAAGGTGCTATCTAGAACCAAGATGTAACGCTCGTCGTGGGTGGAAGAAGAGGAGGACCAATGCGCAGAGTGGTAATTGTCCATATTGTTTTAATAAGAATAATGAACACTGAACAAAAACAATAAAACAACAAAACGAACAGTCCTGAACGGTGAAGCAAAACACAGAACAGAAAATACTCACCCACCAAACACAGGTGGGAAAAGGCTACCTAAGTATGATTCTCAATCAGAGACAACGAACAACACCTAACTCTGATTGAGAACCATACCAGTCCAAACACAAAACCACAACATAGAAAAAAGAACATAGACTACCCGCCCAACTCACGCCCTGACCATACTAAAACAAAGACATAACAAAATAACTAAGGTCAGAACATGACAGTACCCCCCAAAGGTGCGGACTCTGGCCGCAAAACCTGAACCTATAGGGGAGGGTCTGGGTGGGCGCCTGTCCACGGTTGCGGCTCTGGCGCGGGACGTGGACCCCACTCCATCATAGTCTCGGCCCACTTAAGTGGCGCCTTGGGAGCAGCAACCCTCGCCTCGGACTGGGGACCCTAGCAGAGGGTCCCGAATGGACGGGAGATCCCGGCAGCACCGGACAGGCTTGAGACTCTGACAGCGATCCCGGCAGCACTGGAGTGAAGGGCAATTCCGGCAACGCCGGAGTGAAGGGCGAGTCCGGCAGCTCCTGACTGACGGGCGGCTCTGGCAGCTCCTGACTGACGGGCGGCTCTGGCAGCTCCTGACTGACGGGCGGCTCTGGCAGCTCCTGTCAGACGGGCGGCTCTGGCAGTTCAGGACAGACGGGAGACTCTGACAGCGCTGGACAGGAGGGAGACTCTGACAGCGCTGGACAGGAGGGAGACTCTGGCAGCGCTGGACAGGAGGGAGACTCTGGCAACGCTGGACAGGCGGGAGCACCTGGACGAAGGAGAGGGAGAGACAGCCTGGTGCGTGGGGCTGCCAGCGGAGGCCTGGTGCGTGGAGGAGGCACCGGATAGACCAGACCGTGGAGGTGCACTGGAGGTCTCGAGCACCGAGCCTGCACAACCCTACCTGGCTGGATACTCCCCATAGCCAGGCCAGTGCGGCGAGGTGGAACAGACCGCACTGGGCTGTACTTGCAAACCGGGGACACCGTGCGTAGGGCTGGTGCCATGTACCCCGGGCCGAGGAGACGCACTGGAGACAGGATGCGCTGAGCTGGCTTCATGGCACCTGGCTCGATGCCCACTCTAGCCCGGCCGATACGAGGCCCTGCGATGTAACGCACTGGCCTATGCCTGCGCACCGGGGACACCGTGCGCCTCACGGCATAACACGGTGCCTGCCCGGTCTACCTCTCTCCACAGTAAGCACGGGGAGTTGGCTCAGGTCTCCTACCTGACTTAGCCACACTCCCGTGCCGTGCCCCCCATACATTTTTGGGGCTGCCTCTCGTCCCAGCCGCGCTGCCGTGGTGCCTCCTCATACCACCGCCACTCAGCTTTCGCTGCCTCCAGCTCTGCCTTGGGGCGGCGATATTCCCCAGCCTGTGCCCAGGGTCATTCTCCGTCCAGAATCTCCTCCCATGTCCATGAGTCCAGAGATTTCTGCTGCTGCCCGATACAACGCTGCTTGGTCCTTGGTTGGTGGGTGATTCTGTAACGCTCGTCATGGGTGGAAGAAGAGGAGGACCAATGCGCAGCGTGGTAAGTGTCCATATTGTTTTAATAAGAATAATGAACACTGAACAAAAACAATAAAACGACAAAACGAACAGTCCTGAACGGTGAAGTAAAACACACCAAACACAGGTGGGAAAAGGCTACCTAAGTATGATTCTCAATCGGAGACAACGAACAACACCTGCCTCTGATTGAGAATGATACCAGGCCAAACACAAAACCACAACATAGAAAAAAGAGCATAGACAACCCACCCAACTCACGCCCTGACCATACTAAAACAAAGACATAACTAAAGAACTAAGGTCAGAACGTGACACAAGAAGGGTACTTCGACTACCCCCATAGGAGAAGCCTTTGAAGAGCCCATTTTGGTTCCAGGAAGATACCTTTTGGTTCCAGGTAGAACTATTTTAGCGGTTAGAGCATTGGGACAGAAACCAAATGGTTGCTTGTTCGAATCCCTGAGCCAGCAAGGTAGAAAAATCTGCCGTTCTGCCCTTGATCAATGCAGTTAACCCCCACAACAACTGCCCCCTGGGCGCTGATGTCGATTTAAGGCAGCCCCCTTGTACTTCTCTAATTCAGAGGGATTGGGTTAGATGCGGAAGACACATTTTGGTTGAATGCATTCAGTTGTGCGACTGACTAGATATACCCTTTCCCTTCCCAAAAAGGGTTCTCCTATGGGGACAGCCGCAGAACCCTTTTGGAACCTTTTTTCTAAGAGTGTAGATCGGATGTGTCTGTTGAACCAATCAAGGACAACCTCCTCTCCCGTCTGACACTCTCTCTCCCCTGTCGTCGACCTAAAAGGAGGGAAGGAGGAAAACCAATCGGCATGGATGGAGGCAATGGAACAAACCAACACCTTGACTAAGCAGAGAGAGAGAAAACTGTGTCTCACAGTTACACTGTCCAGGGGCCAATGGAAAGGGTGGATAGAAGTGGACAAGTGTGTGTGTGTGTGTGTGTGTGTGTGTGTGTGTGTGTGTGTGTGTGTGTGTGTGTGTGTGTGTGTGTGTGTGTGTGTGTGTGTGTGTGTGTGTGTGTGTGTGTGTGTGTGCCTGGGTCTGACTGCCAGCTTAGCAGATCTCCGTGCCATGAGCAGGGAGTAGAGTGGTTATGGTGTCTAAACAAGCTACTGTACATAGTCTGTCCAGCACCCTCTTAGCACTAGAGGCCAGACTGACTGATGGACAACCAGGAAGGCAAAGAAACAAGTTAACAATAAAACATGTTCCAATTAGTTTGCACTAAATGTTAAAAAAGGCTGCGTACTGCCATGTGCTTTATTGACAACATATCAACCCTCAGGTCTTCATCATGTTCGCCAAGTTGAACACACCTCTGATGTAATGGAACATAGCGATAATGTTTTTGAGACATGGCATAAAAACAGGGTGGGACATTGGAAGGACCTGAGAGTTGACAGCTTTAAGATTGAACAGTCCATTCATGATTAATAAAAGGGACAACTGTGGCTTCGAATGCTACTCAGGTTGTGTGTGTGTGTGTGTTTTCTACCCAGAAAGTCCCTGATTCCGATAACAAGGTAAAAATCCACTGACACAACTTCCTACCATCCATTCCCTTTTGTATCCCTGGTGACAATGCGATGCAATCAGTCCTGGAGATCTACAGAACCAATCAATGGTTTGGCTTGTTTATGTCCCAAATAGCACCCTATTCCCTATATAGTGCAACACTTTTTTTTCAGAGTCTTACGGGAGAGCCCTATGGGCCCTGATCAAAAATACTGCACTATAAAGGGAAAAGGGTGCCATTTGGGAAGCAGTCTTTGCCTTTGCTTCTCGCTAATGAAAAACAGGAGTGAACTGGACCGCCATTGATCTCTGCGTCGGCTAAAGTGCAAGTCATCAGTGTTTGATTAGTGTGGCTGTACAGCCTCTTACCCTAGCACCGTGTCTTCTTGTCCCCCTGGTTATCCCTCCTATCCGTTCTTGCAAAGGCTAGTGATGCGGCGCCTAAGCTACCTCTAAGCTTGGTGTGATTTGCAGGCAGAGTGTACTAGCGTGTTTGGGACACACAGCTGTAGACCCTTAGCTGAGTGTGACTTTATTGAACATCCTAAATGAGAAAACGGTATCATGGCGACAACGTTGATGTCATCCCGAAAGAAACTAAAGAGTCTTACACCTCTCTGGGTTGCCTCCGCCATTACTTTAATTAAAATGATGCGGAGAGAGAGAGAGAGAGAGAGAGAGAGAGAGAGAGAGAGAGAGAGAGAGAGGACCATTTCCCTCTTTGTAGGGAGAACAAAACAAAGAGGATTAATGCTGAAACGCTGAACCTTTTCCTGATTAAACCCACAAGGGGAGATCACAGCGAGGTCCAGAGTGAAGCAGCGGGATTGCTGCATTCTGTGTTGTTGTCAATGGCGGCTATTGTTGCTGTCAGCAGGTTGCAGTGAAAAATGTGTAAATGGTGCTCGAACCCTGAAAGACGACACAACTGCAGCCATGGTTGCATATGAGAAAAACAAAACATGTAAATGAAATTGAAGAGAAAAGGAGATGAACAAGAAAATGTAGTAGGTATGTTGTCGCCTACTCATTAGCATTGTCACTGTTTTGTAATGGTATTTTTAGCACTGTTAGCATTGTCTTCATCCGATGTTTATATGACGTCAGCTGTAATGGTTTTCGGGAGGAGGTTAGCAAGCATCTGCTAATGTGTACGTATGTGACCAATGCAATTTGATTTGATTTGAAGTCCTCTCCCAAGCGTTCAAATATTACAAAGTGAAAAGACCGTATGGCATGCAGTCTACCAGGTACTCTTTGTTGAGTAGCCTTCGTGAGCTAGCGACGTGTGCCGTTGCTAGCAACATGGCCCATCACCATGGCTCTGCTCCCTTTGTTTTCTCAGTAGTGTTTACTTGGAACTCTGGCATTTACAGGTTTTCCTTGAACGGCCATGAATCGCTGACTCTGTTTAAGCTTCATGTCAGGAACAGTGCCTTCGTGCCAGAGTTGAAATGTCGAGGAGGGACACTCTGTAGCATGTGTTGGGGGACGATGATAGATGACCAAGGCCAAATACCTGGCCCACTGCCCCCTCTGGAAGAGGTTGTTGCCTGGGAGAGATCAGCTGAAGAGACTCTGGATACAAGCTGCCGTAGCTGGGATTCTTTTAGGGGGTGAAGGGGGGGGTTGGGGTGGCTGGGGGGGGGTGATGACTGGTTAAGGCATCTTTCCCCTAAAATAGCCTGCATCGTCGCCACGGGGGGTGAATACACTACCATGGTAACGGGGACTTGTTTATGCACAAACACCTCCCTGTGCCTAACGATGACCTTTAAGTCCTCTCTTGATGTATGCACCAAAATAGTTTTGGACGCTCTCCCATTCGCACACATTCTCTGGTACACAAACACATGGCAGCTGCACAGACAGACATGCATTCAAATGAAAGCTACCATTCACATGTCCGCATCCAAACATGTCAACAAATATGCAACTTGAAGCTGTCATATACACAGACTCATTCACGTAAACAGAACAACATCGCACTCGCCAACGCAGTTGGAAAAGAGGACTATACACATGGAAGACCAAACACGACATTTCATTTTCACAAGCAAACCGCTCTCTTTTCCCCTTGTCGGACCACTCCGTATCTGACACTTCCTCAAAATAAGCTCTTCAGCAGAAGCGCCTCTTGGGGAGAGTGTCTCGGTTGGCCCTCTGCGACACAGCAATCACCCACCACCACCATAGCAGGAGTGTGACAATCGCCCAAGAGGTGTCATAACAGCTGCCTCGGTTGCGGCGACGTAAATAACCATGGCGACACGACAAACTACCTCCCCGACAATGCATGCTTCCCCCAACTGCCTCATGGCCCAATGGAAGTCTGCCTGGCTGCCCCTGCTGTGTGTAAGCAACTCAACACGGAGAGGGAAGAGATCGTACTGTCAGTCAGTCGACCCAAGACAGGTGGTAACACTGTACTTGAACCAACCGTGCCACAAAGCATACTTTACATGGACATTAGCAAGGTGAAACGGAGCTCGTAGGTTGTCACCATAGCTGGCAATAGGATGCTAGCTCATCTGCTAGCACCCTAAATTGCAGAAAATTTCAACTTTATCATAGGACAATTGACGTCATGCTATATTTTGGACGAGGTAAACTGAGCTTCATATAATGAGCTTTTGGAAATGAGGTGACAGGTCAGAGGTCAGCTCAAGCCATATATCTCCTATAGCGGTGCCCACCCCTCTTTTGATGATCCTGGGATGGGCTCTGACCTCAAACCTCTGACCTCTGACCTCTGGTGAGACCTCTGACGGGACCGGTCAATTAATCAAACCCCTGTTATAAAATGGGGCGGAGAAGTGTGCTTGAACTGATAAGCTGTGGCTAGAAAAAGACGACAAAATACGTTTTATTTTTCCATAGTTTAATTAGAGAACATGTTCAAAACTGCCTTTTCCCACATCTCTGCTATCTGTTTATATTGGACAAAAAAAACAGAGCAAGATTTTTTGCTAGTCATGTCATTCAATTGAATAAAGCTCAATGCTTTAATTATAAAAGCACTTTTCTCAAGTCATTTTTATAACTAGGCCAGATCCTAAGCCTGTCCTGATGCAAGTATTGGCTGGCACAGCAAGGCCATAAGAAACTCCTTCAGCTAACAAGAGACTAAGATGGGAACCTTGAGTTTGAGATGGTAACCTGGATTTGGCTTATGAAGAGCTCTTAATGAGCTCTTAATGTCCCCCAGGGGACTGCTAGCTTGAGCATTAAGCCAGCCCTTACCTCCACTAACCCTCCCTCCCCCCCTGCTCCTGTCATCCATCCTGTGCTTTCCATCCGACAACACCTTATCTCCTCCCCACATCGTAGACGTTCAGACAGTGCTGCTTGTCCCCCTGGTGGCACAGATAAGAGAATCTGTGATCCTTAACGGCACCCTGTTCCCTATATAGTGCAGTACTTTTGACCAGAGCTCCATGGGTCCTTGTCAAAAATGGTGCCTTATATAGGGAATAGGGTGCCATTTTGGATGCGCCGAGAATCTATTACTGGTTAGAGCTGCCAAGAGCTGCAGCTCCTCTCAAAACAACAGCCCCCGTTCAATCGTCCCGCCTTACCCATCCTCTTTATCGCCACCATCCAATCCCCCCGCGTCAGATACTAGTCAGACGGCTTCACGTGCAACTGACATTTGTTTAGACATAAGTAGACCGCGACAGTGCTTCCAAAAACAGTGACGGTTGTCACAGCCAATCGAAGGGTATCGAAGTGGCGGCTGGTGGCGTTATCTCGGACGAGCATAGCGTCTTGAGACATTGAGCGCCGGTCATTCATGCTCGCGCCAGCCAGAAAAGTTTGGTTTCGAGCGGAGTGGTGTTTGATGCGTTGAGATTGACAGCCAAATCAGTTTACAGTCTCAGATGAAACGGTTCTCCAATCTGGTTAAGCATGAAGATAAAAAGAGAGCGAGAGATCATTTAGAACTCTTGCTAACTCCCTCCTCACTCTCTCTCCCTCTCTCTCCATCTATCCATTTGCTGAAACACGTGCTGGAGAGTGGAGCTGTGCAGTGTTTTTAGTAAATGTTTTCTCTCTCTCTCTCTTTCTCTCTCTCTCGCTCTCTCTTAAAACTTTGTGGCCTACTTTCGGGGGCCTTTGAAAAATAGTGTTTGGCGCGTGGTGGATGAATGTTAGCGGAGAGGAGGGGAGCAAAGCAGCAAGGGAGAGCTGGGCAGAGGAAGCGTGTGAAGGCTTGCCCCTTTATCTTCCAGTCCAGACCCGCCATGTCTGACTTTAGTCTCCCCTCTCCTCTCTCTCTCTCTCTCTATCTCTCTCCCTCTCTTTGTTCTCTTTAAGGACGGCTTCTCAGTGCTAGCTTCTCATCTGAAGCACTAAAACAAGATGTTATTTTATGAACAGCTCTCAAAAATGTAAACATTTTACAGGACAGGGTGCAGTGTTGTTGTCGCAGTATTGCTGTCTGATGCTGCCTGATAAAGTTAAGTTGAAGCTACTCTCTGAAATGTTGAAATATGCTAATTGTCAATGTTGTCGAACTGGCTGTCACCAAAGGGTTAAATCACACCAGATTTCTTCAAATGAATTTCTTCAGATTTGAAAAATCTGTTGATGTGGCCTTGAGCAAGTTGCTCCTGTAAGTTACCCTGGGTAAAAGTGTATGTACCACATCACCCCAAAACTTTAGCTGAGGGGTTATGCCTCGGCCTGTGCCCATAACAGAGTGACCCGAAGCTACTAAGGTGATGAATGTGGCTCGGATCTGTTTTTAGCGGGGGCGGAGTACACATCTCTCCTCGTCTCTTTTCTATGTGACAGGCCCGGGTCTCTGTGAGTCCACGTACTGCCTCGTTTATTTTCAGGCTCAGCCTTGTTGAGTGGCGCTCAGTGACAGGAAGGGGGAGGGAGAAGGGGAGAAGGAGTGGAGCGATTTGCCCCTGTGTCATGTGAGATGCTGTCTCATCAAGTGGGTGAGAGAGGGAGTAGGGAGGGAGAGGTTGGTGTTAGTGCGGATTACCCAATCACTACAGCCATGTGTTGGACTGTGTGTGTGTGTGTGTGTGTGTGTGTGTGTGTGTGTGTGTGTGTGTGTGTGTGTGTGTGTGTGTGTGTGTGTGTGTGTGTGTGTGTGTGTGTGTGTGTGTGTGTGTGTGTGTGTGTGTGTGCGCATGCCTGTATCCTCTACAGGCCGTTTGAAGGGTTGCTGCGACAGAAGGGTGTCAAAGGTGATGGGGGTTCAAAGGCTGGAGAAGAGAGGAGGCTTGGCTAGGGCATTCACTCACTGGCTTTATCCCAAATGACACCCTATTCCCTTTATAGTGCACTACTATATACTGTATATCCTTATATAGTGCACTACTAGTGCACTATGTAGGGAATAGCGTGTCATTTGGGATGCAGAAATTCACTCACTCTCTCACTCACTCACTCACTCACTCACTCACTCACTCACTCACTCACTCACTCACTCACTCACTCACTCACTCACTCACTCACTCACTCTGACCTGGGCCTGGACGGGTGAGGGTGACGGAGGATCTGACTGGTGGGCAGATAAACCGCCAGTGATTGGGCCGTGACCCCATCCTAAATAGCCCGACCCGTTCCTCTCGGCCCGTCACTTTCTGTCGAGCTGTGCGTTTCAGAGGGACTTGGTGAACCCGTGTCTCATGCGATCAGCCACCGGCTTTACTCACTAAGTCCTCTCTCATAGAATGAGGGGAAGAGGGAGGGAACAAGGGAAGGAAGGAAAGAGGAAAAACAGGCTCAGCAGTTTAACCCGTTGACCGGAGTATCGCCAGAATGTTTGTAATGGGTTTATGAGTCACGCACTAAGTCCCCTAAGACAGGGGCATGTAAACATTACCTCACCATACCGTCCACCTCCCAGGGACTAGCTTGGGTTGAGTGTGTGTTTGTGTGTGAGTATTTACTCTGTGTGTGTGTGTGTGTGTGTGTGTGTGTGTGTGTGTGTGTGTGTGTGTGTGTGTGTGTGTGTGTGTGTGTGTGTGTGTGTGTGTGTGTGTGTGTGTGTGTGTGTGTGTGTGTGTGTCTGATTCTGTGTGAGTGTGTGTGCGCCCGCTTAAGTGAGTAATTAGCTCCTTTGGCCTCCCGTGACCCTCCACAAGTGACAAGAAGGTCACTTGTCACTCTGGCTAAACATTGTTTTTCACAAAATATTTAGTTCCAACCAATCACGTGTATGGGTTTTTAACTTTAACCTAAGTCATACAGGAAGACACCACGTGAAGGTCTAAGTGAGATTGTGAAGTCTTTGAAGGAACTGAGAAGCCTTGACGGTAAATCAAGGTACAACTATTCCTCTGTAGCCGCATCAGCATTCAAAACTGTTGGCTATATATTCTGTCACTATCACGCTTTACTATAGTCACCTGTTTGGTAGAAGCATTAGAGGTTTTATGACATTGCATACAACAATAGAATAAATAATATCCATGCTTTTCATTAAAAAATATATATTTTTATCATCTGATTGTAAAAGTCTGAAAATGCTTATGTTGGATGTTTTAACATTCTGTAAGTACAGCGGTACTCAGAGCTGCTTGCACTTGCCATCATGACTGTCAGTGTCTCACCCATAGGATACTAGTGTGTCCTCAGACTTTTTCCACTGTCCCTCTGTGTGTGTGGGGTGGCTCTTATCACACAGACAAAACCCAAGAGATATCTGTCCCCAATTATAACCCTCTCTCTCTCTCTTCTCTTTTCTCTCTCTCTCTCTATCCCTCCACTGCAGGAGGGAAAAGGCATCATGGAGAGAGGAGAGAGAAAAAAGAGGAGAGGAAGTTTGGTTTGGGTCGAGGAGTGCTTGAGCATGTAGAGAGAGAGAGAGAGAGAGAGAGAGAGAGAGAGAGAGAGAGAGAGAGAGAGAGAGAGAGAGAGAGAGAGAGAGAGAGAGAGAGAGAGAGAGAGAGAGTGGGTTGAGGCAGATGAGAAAGGAGTGAGCTACTAGGAAGTTGGTTACAGACACTGATCTATGGTAAGTTTGATGTTTTCCCCTCTTAGTCCTAAATGTTAGGATTTAGGGAGAGGAAGCTGCTCGTAGACTTGTGCCTAAGGGCAACTTCTTCCCAGAGATAAGAGGTTGAGGTTAAGGCACAAAGGGAAAAGGATGACATCACTGTCTAGGGTTGCCTGCTGTGGGTTGAACTGGGAAAACATGTAGGAAAAAAAGGCTAGACCCAAGGGCATCCAGACAGTAAGTTACTTCCAAATGGCACCCTATTCCCTATATAGTGCAGTGCTTGGACCCTGGTCAAAAGAAGTACACTATATAGGGAATAGGGTGCCATTTGGGATGCAATGGTGTTATAGCCTACAGTATGGGAGATGGCAAGATGAATACAGACTTTCCTCAACCACCGCCTGTAGATATAAATAGGAAAGAATAGTCAGCCGTTACAATTTTAAAGACCATGTGTGTCACCTTCAAAATCTTGGCCTGATAGTGTATTTCTTTGAGTAACTGTCAAGTACCTAACTACCGGTACTAACATTCTCTTTTCACAAAGGCCATTTTCCAAACAGAGCCTTTAGTCAGGGAAACATCCTGGTTTGTGTGTCTTCTCGTGCTCTTACAAACAGAAACCAAATGCCAGCTGCAGTGTTGTGCTCTTCTGCTCTATACCCCAGTGACCTTCAGCCAGAGTCAATTTCAAACGAACGTCAGAAGGAAAGTTTAAATAAATGCGGGAGGCTGTGCAACATCACACACTGCAAAAAACAACCGCCATTTCCTCCTCAGACAAAATGTGTGTGTGTGTGTGTGTGTGTGTGTATGCGTGTGTATGTGTGGGAGAGGGAGGGGTGTGTGTTTGTTTGAGGTGAGCTCAGCTTTTGTCATGCTGGCGGTTTGAAAACGGACTCTTTTCTCACTTCCTGCAGTAAGAGCACATGTATAACCGTCATGTGGCCCGAAGAAAGATTTGAAAAACAATATGCAAAGAGGCAGGTGTGTGTATATGTGTAGTATAGTATGACACAGCATGATAATGGTGCTTCTTGCCACCTTGCATGATTTGGGACAGAGCCCTAGAGTACACATACAGTACATACATGCTAACGCTAGGACCTCTAAATAGTTAGTTAAATAGTCAACCAATAGCTAACCAGACTATTTGCACGGACCCTTTTTGCAGTAACTCTTGACTCATGACATACGCTGCTGTTACTGATTATTATATATCCCGTTGCCTGGTCAATTTATGTATGTACATATCTACCTCAATTACCTTGTACATCGACTCGGTATAAAGACAAGTTATCGTTACTCATTGTGTATTTATTCCTCATGTTATAATTGGTCTATAATTTCAATGTTTTTCTCTCTGCATTGTTGGGAAGGGCCCCGTAGGTAAGCATTTCACAGTTAGTTTGCACACACACACATACTAGGCTTCTATTTCTCCAGACATGGCTGCAGAGCATCTGTTGGAGTGGCTAATGATGCGTAGTTAGAAGTTTTACATGAAGTTCCTTCCAAACCCGTGTGGTTATTCTCAAATTACTTTAGTTGAAAAACAATATGATGTTAATTGTGACTGAATATCACAGCGAACAATTGTAATGCAAAAACCACGGTGACAACAATATGTCGCTATAAATCGCTTCCCTTTTAAGTAATCTTACACTTTTCATCCACACCATAAATGTTGTTTATATGGCTGATTTTGAGATTTATTGCTCAGTGCGTCATTTGGTTGGTTGGTTGATTGATTGGTTGATTTGAGGTCCTAGCGTTAGCATGTATGTACTGTATGTGTACTCTAGGGCTCTGTCCCAAATTGGACTCTATTTCTTATATAGTGTACTATCTTTGACCAGGGCCCATAGAGATCTGGTCAAAAGTAGTTTACAATGTAGGGAATAGGGTGCCATTTAGGACGCAGGCTATCTGTAGCTATCACAATGTGATTGTGATAAAGGGCATGGATGTGGTCCACATCACTAGTGTCCATCCAGGGAGCACGGGGTTAACGAAACGAAGCGACTGTTTAGTGTTAACGTGCAGACAGTTACGCAACAGTGACGCACGCTTTTGACCTTTGATTGATCACTTTGTTGACCCCTCTCTCTCGCTTTCTGTCTCTCAACCATGCATATGCACAGACACAGACACAGACACAGACACAGACACAGACACAGACACAGACACAGACACACACACACACACACACACACACACACACACACACACACACACACACACACACACACACACACACACACACACACACACACACACACACACACACACACACACACACACACACACACACACACACACACACACACACACACACACACACACACACACACACACACACACACACACACACACACACACACACACACACACACACACACACACACACACACACACACACACACACACACACACACACACACACACACACACACACACACACACACACGTACTAGGCTTCTATTTCTCCAGACATGGCTGCAGAGCATCTGTTGGAGTGGCTAATGATGCGTGTTAGTACTTCGGTGAAGACAGGGTGTTTTGTCTCCCCTGATGAAGGTGAACACAAACAGAAAGATGGCCATAGCACGCACACTCTTCCGAAAAACAAGATCAGAAAATGTGTTTGCTTCTGTTTGCTGACCCAGCTACGGTGGTGTGTGCGGCACATGTTCCAGGTGGATCATGGGAAAAAACGAGACTGGATGAGTTCAGCCGTTACCATAGCGATGCAGGTGGACAGCTGCTCACGCACCTAGGACAGTGTTCAAAGTGGTTAGGGGTTGACGAGGTAGGATTAAGGTTAAACATGTTGTTACCTCAATGGGGAACAGACTGTAACGTTCGAAGAATGGCCCCAAAATGCACAGCGATGGGTTGAGATCAAATGATCCCAAACAACATATATATATATATATAAAACCACTGGTCTCCATGACAACTGAAAAGATCAAAGGGCATCGGATACTACGTTGTTGTTGCATCCATGGAAATAATTGGAGGTAGTAAATTCTGCTTAGAATATGGCTCCATACTACTGTGGTAACACTTCAATAAACATGGTCTGTCATAATTAGGAACAGTTTTTCCTGACCATGTGAACTGTCCAGGAAAATGTCAGGGTTCAAATCAAATGTTATTTATCACATGCTTTATAAACAACAGGTGCAAATGTGAACTGCTTACCTACGGGGCCCTTCCCAACAATGCAGAGAGAAAGACATTGAAATTATAGAACAATTATAACATGAGGAATAAATACACAATGAGTAACGATAACTTGTCTTTATACCGAGTCGATGTACAAGGTAATTGAGGTAGATATGTACATACATAAATTGACCAGGCAACGGGATATATAATAATCAGTAACAGCAGCGTATGTCATGAGTCAAGAGTTACTGCAAAAAGGGTCCGTGCAAATAGCCTGGGTAGCTATTGGTTAACTATTTAACTAACTATTTAGCAGTCTTATGGCTTAGGGTAGAAGCTGTTCAGAGTTCTGTTGGTTCCAGACTTGCCATGCGGTTGCATATAGAACAGTCTATGACTTGGGTGGCTGGAGTCCTTAACAAGTTTTAGGACCTTCCGCTGAGCCCCAGTGATGTACTGGGCAGTACGTTCTACACTCTGTAGCGTCTAGTGGTCAAACGCCAAGCAGTTGCCATACCAAGCAGTCAAGACGCTCTCAATGGTGCAGCTGTATAACATTTTGAGGATCTGAGTGCTCATGCAGAATCTTTTCAGCCTCCTTAGGGGGGAAGAGGAGTTGTCGTATTCCTCTTCACGGCTGTGTTGGTGTGTGTGGAGTATGATCATTCCTTAATGATCTGGTCACAGAGTAACGTGAAGCTCTCGATCTGCTCCACGTCGTAGCATGCTCAGTTTTCCTTTTCCTGTCGTCCACGATCAGCTCCTTTGTGTTGCTGACGTTGAGGGGGAGGGTGTTGTCCTGGCACAACACTGCCAGGTCTCTGACCTCCCTGTAGGAGGTCATTGTCAGTGATCAGGCCTACCACCGTCGGATCGTCGGCAAACTTAATGGAGTTGGAGTCATGCGATGGAGTTGGAGCCATAAGATTGCAAAATATGCCACGACTGGCCACAACAAGTTTCAGGACAAGTACACTTTCATACAATTTCTCACCACACACTGTAAAATCAATCTTCTTCATTTAGAATGGTAATTCGTCTGATGGGGGGCAAATGGGGATATGGAAGAAGGAGGCCTCGGGGTGACTCACCAAAAGTCATGGGGAGTTATACGCTTTGAAAGGAGTTTATCTGAGTTCTCCATAGATCGTCACGAGAGCTTCGGGTTGCAAACGGATCCCTCCTTCCCTTTTTTTGTTGCATCAACATGAAAAGGATTCTCTCCCGCCTGGAGCTTGTTTTTCGGATATTCATGTGAGGTTTACATTTTAATCACAGGAAAAATGGCACTAGAGATTGTTTGTGGTTAGTTGGCCAACTAGGAAAATAAAGTGGCCATCTTAACTATGAGTTTGCTGTGTGGTGGTTTTGGAGGCACACTGGACACTGATGTGTATGATTCATGTGTTGTGCTGATATTGACCATGTGCTTAAATGGTTGGTGTACCATTGAAGGTGATGTAATAATGTTGCTTATCTGGTGTGACATTCGAAACAAGACAAGGTTACATGAGCTGAAATGTGGCAGAACTGAATTTATTTCAATTATTTAAGCCTGATATTGCAGAAAACCTTTTCCAGCCTCACTGTTTCTATATTCGATTCCATCTCCGTGTTTCTATCAGATCCTTTCTTCAACTGTAACTGATAAACATCATAGCACAAGTAATGAACAGTTATTTTTAATAAGTTCAAAGACAAATGGCAGTAAATATTGTATTTCCCAACATTTGACTATGACCATTTCTAATGAACCATGAAATGATTTTCTCCAAATTAATTTAGCAGAACTGGCTTTTACTTTTGCACTAAGGCAATATTCATCTGCATGTGTTTTGAACAAGCTTTTCAGTGGTATAACACTGTTCCATATTGTTTTTGATGTAGCCTTTCAAATAGAGTTAAGTCCAAAAAAATGATTGGTTTCTTTGTGTTTCTTGATTGTCATTTGGATTTTTTATTGTTTTCACATGGTTTTGACTCAAGAGAAGTCACATAGCTAGTCCTACGTCTTCCGATTTTGTTGAGGTGTTCTTGTATTCTACCTATTAGAACATTAAGTTTGGATGTAGCATTTTATTGTTTTATTTTTGATGTTTAAATTCTCACAAAGCAGAAAGTATTATACGTGTGAGAAACTGTAGTATTTCAGTAATGTGTTATCATTCTCAAGTACAGTGCAGCACGTCTTCAGGGTTGTATTCATTAGTGCACACCATGAGAAAAACGTTTTGCAACAGAAATGAGATTTTCCTTTTGGGAAAATTCAGGTAGTCCCTCTCCGTTTCTGTCTGTTTGCTTCCTAGTGAATACACCCCAGATTTCACTCAGTTGTAGGTCACACAGCATCCCCCTTCCAGACCTGAGACTCATACCAATACTTCTACCCACACAGAACATCCTTTTTCACTGTGTGACATTGTCATTACAAACAGGTGTTTCAATTCTCTCCTCTCACAGTTACTGCACAAAAACAGTAGAGGAAAGGGAAGTGAGAGTCATGCGTAAGAAGTGAAAGTGTTCTTAGGGGGGAATTTTGATGCCTTTAGGCGGTTTGAGACGTTTTTTTCCCCCTGACACTTATGAAGTCACATGGCAACCATTTCTACAGTACGCTCTGAGGGTTTGTGGGTGTCAGAAATGTGGCTTCTTCCAAATGCAGAAGGAAACAGCAACATTGTCTGACACAAACCATGTGGTTGAAATGTGTTACTCATCTTGTTATGGTGTTTAACAAGCCATTTATTCAAGAACAGCAGTAAAGTTGTAGGAGTACTAAAGTACTTTTAAAGTTCACTTTCACTACTTGTTTACTTATCATGTGTTCTAGTTACATGCCAGTGGCAGTCAGTGACGTAAAAAAAAAAAATCATGAACATGGCCTTATTTATATTACAGCATATTGAATGACTCTCATTAATATTCCATTCACCCAGTTCAATGGACAAATTCACATATGTTTATCCCCATTTTGTTCCGGTTGCTTCCGTTTTCGAGAAATGTTTTTCAACAGAGTTGGAGGAATGAATAGAACTCTGCTCACGCATAAACACAGTTCACTTTCATAGCAGCCACGCTGTCTTACTTCTATGCTCTCTACTACTCTTACCTTATCCCTTCGCTTGTGGACTTCAATGCACAACACATCAGCTGTATGTGATCAGACGGGAAAACCTTTCAATGCCAAACCGCTCCACACAACCTACATCGTTGTCACCATATTAGCTAAAGTAAGTCATAGCATATGTAATAGAACTAACGAGTTACTAAATGCACTACAATCATGCAGTAATGTTAGTGTACAGTCATTAAGCAGTAACACCAGCGGGCCCCGGTGGCAATAAATTAGTAATACTAAAAGCTTACCTTGACTTGAAAGAGTTCCAGTGTTGTGTTGGATAGTCATAACCTGCTAGCTAACATAGCATCCCTCTGTTTGGCTAGGCTAAACTAGCTAGATGCATTTGCTAACTAAGTGAAACTGAAAGTGAATAAAAATGACAATCTCTATTTCTCTCTTGCTTCTCCTTCATTTTGGAAGAAATTAATTTGTTCAAAACTGTTCAACTATTGTCTTTCTTCTCTGTTTGAGTCAACTACTCACCACATTTTATACTCTGCAGTGCTAGCTAGCTGTAGTTTATGCTTTCAGTACTAGATTAATAATCTGATCCTTTGATTGGGTGGACAACATGTCAATTCATGCTGCAAGAGCTCTGATAGGCTGGAGGACGTCCTCCGCAAGTTGTCATAATTACTGTGTAAGTCTATGGAAGGGGGTGAGAACCGTGAGCCTCCTTTATTTTGTATTGAAGTCAATGTACCCAGAGGAGGACGGAAGCTAGCTGTCCTCCGGCTGCACCATGGTGCTACCCTACAGAGTGCTGTTGAGGCTACTGTAGACGTTCTTTGCAAAATAGTGTGTTTGGCGACGTTATTATATTTAGTATAAAAAGGATATATTTTTTATGCTTTACAATTAAACATTTGATGAAATTCACTGAGGATGGTCCTATCCTTTTCCTCTGAGGAGCCTCCACTGTTATACGCTAATCCCCCCCAGGAAGTGTCTCTAAAAAATACAAACATTATTTCCTCTTTTGATAGACTTTCTTTCCTCAATCTTTTTTTTTAAAATCAAGGTAAAATGTCAGTATGGCTTACAAAATAGCCTAGAGAGGGATGGGTGGATGAGACAACATTAGCATTCACCCACACGAGTGGTGTCTTCAAAGTTATGCTAATGAACGCTCTGCTGGACAAAATGATCCGTAATCAGCGTTTCATAAACCACTCCATCATCCATGGAAATTCAGATGTTTGTGTTTGTGTTTTCAACTGGGTGGTGATTCGTTATGGCCCAACATGAAATGAAATGTAACTTAAGAGTTTACATTTGACAACTTGAGTAGGCTAAATGAGATTGACAAATCATTGATGTGCATATTGAATCCTCATCATCAAATCTGTCCGTTTTTTGCTTCAGCACAAATAGCAACATTTAACAACTGATGTAAGCTGTCATGGCAACCTGTGCATGCCAAATGACAGAAGGTATGACTCCAAATTACAGTCTTATGACAACCTTATGCATGGAGGGTTCAAATAAACTGTTACCGATTTGCCTTTCAGAACTCGATATTGACAGGACATGTTGCCCTGTTTGCCCTTGGTCTTTCAGTGGCAATGGGCTCGGATGCCAAAGCGATCGTTTGTCACCAAAATAGGCTATAACCCAAGGTGGATACAGGAGAAGCCTTGGCCTTTGGGGAAATGGACAGAGTCCCTGGCAACTCTATCTGCTGCATGTGGCTTTCAAAAGCGTTTCTGGCTCGGGCGTTATAGTACTCCTGGGGGGCTGGGAAACTGGATGGAGGGGAGGGGGGGGGGTGGATTCAGTGCCAGCTAACTGGGGTAATCCTAGCATAGTTTCTAGGAGTGGATTTCACTGGCCCAGCAGAAAACCTGACCCCAGGCTCCCTCGATTCCAGTCACCCCTGACAATGGGAAGATGGAGGATGGGGATTTTTCTGGGAAGATGTATAGAGAAATAGCTGAGTGGGCTAAAATTAAACACAGTAAGTATCGAAACTGCTGTCATGAAATGAACAAAAGCAATACTCTACCGGTTGCTGGTTTGAAAATCAGAGCCGTGAAAAATCTGTTGATGTGCCTCTGAGCAATCCACTTAATCCTAATTTGCTCCAGGGGCTCCGTACTAATATAGCAACCAATTTCAATGTACATATCCATTGCATGTGAGAATATCTATTTTTAATTTTTTTTTAATAGTCTACAGCCCCAAAACTCATCATCTGCGTATTTTCCTATTCTGATCATGCCAGATGTAGTACTTTTGTATTCACATGATAGGAAGAATACTTCCAGCAAAAGGTTTGTTAACAACCACAGACTGAAATGAAAGTGCATATTGTATCATTTCAAGATCTAATTTATTTGTGAAATTTCCTATTTTCATTCGCCAGACAGTAAATTGGGACACAGCATCCATTTGAATTGAACAAAATAGTTGACCCAGATTTTTGACACACACATATGCTTGTGAGGTTTGTTTTGTGACTCACGTCAGTTGAAACTCCCTTCATGTTCTACTGCATGGATCACTGCTCTCAAACAATGGAGTAAGTATATATGTCACATTATATCTGCTTATCAGGTAGGGTTTCAGCGACCAGTCTTATCAATACTATTAAATCAAAAGTACTTGTTTAGAAATGTTAGCCAACAGCAAAAAGGCTCTTCTTGCCTATACATTGTAAAAAAATAATTAAAAAAGATTCAATGTACAATTGTAAGGCAACTAGCTACAATAGGATTGTGAATTTGCTCAACAAAGTAGCATTGAAGTTGATTCAACACACAATTGTGATGTAACCAGCTGCAATAGGATTGTGAGTTTTCTCAATATTTGGACATATAGCTGAACTAACATTCCTTCTCAAGTTGAATTTTCTGTCATCTTTAGGTTGAGTGAACATACAATTCAACGTGTGTGTTTTCAATCTATTCTACTTTCATTTCTATTTCTATATTCTATTTACATATTCCCCAAAGTGCCTTGCCTTTCGAGTGAATTGTAGTTACCAACCATGACTGTATTTGTTAGTGACAGAGACATCATTCAATAGTTATTCAATAGTTTTTAAGTCTATAACCTTTGCTATGTGAATGCTATCTTTTAAAAATAAACTCTTTATGACATTACGTATGGCATTAAAGCCTTTCTTTTGTGGACTAGTTACACCCTAACACAGTGGTCTGAAACTCCTGGTACATCAAGCCTGCAAATATAGCATAAGGCTATTCTTTGGGGGGCCTGGTTACACCTTAACCCAGTGGTCTGAAACTCTGGGTACATCAAGCCTGCAATTCACATTATGCATGCTTGCAAATTCCTATTGTAATCCAGCGAGAGGGAGGATATCCAGCAATTGGAACTTTTAACCAGTTTAGAAACATGTATGTTATTTATGTTTGCGTAGCATAAGATTAATCAAGCAATCACATACAAGTACATGCAAAAACACAGGTATTAAAACAAACTATTCTGAAAATCAAACTGTAAGAGAGCATGCTGGGAGATATGATAATGATGGGTGTAGTTTTGAGTTGTGTTGAGCAAACACGAGTTTGCAGTTTCACTCAACAAGCTTGTTCAAATTCAGCTGATTTGACCAGAGATTGTTGAGTCAACACACTTTAACATATTCCATTGCTTTTCGTGGAGTCCACTCAACCTGCATTATTTTACTGATTAATCAGTGTAGGTATATAGGAGAGAGGGGTGTGGGATAAAAACTGTGACATTTGTTCACCCTTCTTCCCTCTTGGGTTCAAAGACAGCTATTCCATTCTGTGCTGTCATGCTGCGGCGTATCCCATGCTAAATGAGCACCCTAAGCAGTATAACAGCTCCCTGCCTGCCCCCTATCTAACCTCCCTCTCTCTCACACACACACACACACACACACACACACACACACACACACACACACACACACACACACACACACACACACACACACACACACACACACACACACACACACACACACACACACACACACACACACACACACACACACACACACACACACACACACACACACACACACACACCATCCCCAAACAAAGCCCTAGGCACATGAGAGACTCACAAGTCTGCAATTCCACCACTCCGACTTCCCACGCAAAAATCACAACAACAAGGTTCCGGGAACAAAATGCCCCCCCCCCCCCTGACGCTGTCACTTGAGGCCAATTCCTTTCCCCTGATTGCCTCATTTTCAAAGTCTCTTTTTTCCAAACCAGCTAATCAGCCCAAGCTACATTCTGCTTTCAATTTTGCTCCAAGTGCTCAGAGCGCAATAGTAGTAAGACAGAATGTGGACCATTAGCATAAGTTTGAAGCGTTATCATTTGAAGTAGGACCTTGTGTGCGTGGCTACAATTTGTTTACCTGGCACGCCGCAAGGGTCTGTTTTAGTCACTCACTTATATTATGGGATTGAATCAACTAGGATTCTACAGAAGGTTACGCCAAGGACATCAGGATTGCTGGAGTGGTACAATAGGCATATTGCATGTAGCGCCATATTGTGCACATCTATACAACATTATGCGTTTTGACATTGCAAAGCCTTTTTCACAGTCAGACAGAAAATAAATCCTGTGCGCCAGAGGCACAGATAAATACATCTCTCTGCAGGGTTCTCTTGAGAAACTAACACTAAAAACTCAGAGAAACACTTTAGGAGGCTCATAATAAAAACGATGAAAAACCCTTGACGCTAAAAACAATGAGAAACAATTCAGGAAGCTAACACTAAAAACTATGAGAAACACTTTAGGAGGCTCACAATAAAAAAATGATTAGCAACACTCCAGGACGCCAATGCTAAAAACAACAGGTAAGCTAACACTTGTTATCGGTTGATTTCTGTCTGTCCGGTCAATAACAGAGCAGAACAGAGAACCACATTGCCGTTGTATCATATCCTAATCTTGCCCTTGTCAAAAGATAAATGGCCACTTCCCCCCTTTTCCCCCTCCGTTCCGGAGTCCAGTTAAGTGTGCATGACAGCGCTAAAAGAAATGTAGAGTAGGCTATAGGGATGGATGAGGTCATCATCGTGCTGTCTGCCTGCTCATTAGCCATGCTTAATATAGTCCGTCAGACAGAGGAAGCCATCTGGTCCGTCCTGTCCTCAGCCAGAATATGACTTGCCGCATAATTTTCAAACCTTTCCGCTCTCACTTTAAAAGGCTTTGCTCGTTTCCTGTTTTGGAATGGGGTCACATGTACGATAGAGGCTTCCTTGTGGATATGGATAACATCATCATTGTGAGTGGAGGCAAATGGGAAGACTGCATTAAAAACATATCAGACTAGCATATAGCTGAGTTTGCCGGCACCATCTGTGGCGGAGGCCCACAAATTGAGTTAGAGCAGGAAGCTAATGCACAGGGCGATCATGACCTCACTCTGTTACTCACAAGGCCACTGTCCACCACACCCATGTTGAAAACAATAACTGCAAGAGTGTGGCAGAGCTATGCCATAGCTATGCAATCTTCATCAATCCATGCAATATTGATGTGTGCCTTATACATGCTCTATTTTATGCATGCTCTATTCATGTCCCATAGGGCGATGCACAATTGGCCCAGCGTCGTCCGGGTTAGTGGAGTAGGCCGTCATTGTAAAATAAGAATTTGTTCTTTAACTGGCTTGTCTAGTTAAATGAAGGTTTAAGTCTGATGCATGCTCTATTCATCCTATGCATTCTTCTTTCAAGCCTTATGCACGTTCTATTCACCCCTTATGCATTCTTCATTCATGCCTCCTTATGCATGCTCTATTCATTCCTTATGCATGCTTTATTCATTCCTTATGCATGCTCTATTAATTCCTTATGCATTCTTCATTCATACCTCCTTATGCATGCTCTATTCATTCCTTATGCATGCTCTATTCACCCCTTATGCATTCTTCATTCATGCCTCCTTATGCATGCTCTATTCATTCCTTATGCATGCTTTATTCATTCCTTATGCATGCTCTATTCATTCCTTATGCATGCTTTATTCATTCTATATGGTTGCTTTATAATGGTCAAACTGCACAGAGGTGCCATGTGCTCCTCAGAAACCTGCTTGTCTAAACAGCCAGTGCATGGGGAAAACATGAAGCAAATTGAGAGCAGAGGGTTCACACCCCCTGCACAACCACTCTGTCGACGACCCTGACACAGCTTGTTGTTGTTAAGCCAGTTTTTCCTGGAAGAGCTCTTCAGGGGAAATCGTGATTGTCCTTGACACGGTACACAATGTTTGCTTTTTTTCTCTGGGAGGAACAACAAGCAATTCATGTCTCAGAGAAAGGAGATGGCTGCAGGGGTGGAGGCGCTGGGGGGGGTCTTAAGAATCAGGTGATTGTTTACGTGTCCAAATACGGGCATGCTTCGCTTTCAAATTAAAGGATGACTCTGGGATTTATTATATGCTCTGTTTGGCTGACTTCCAGATGGTCCTTCTGTAGCTCAGTTGGTAGAGCATGGCGCTTGTAACGCCAGGGTAGTGGGTTCGATTCCCGGGACCACCCATACGTAGAATGTATGCACACATGACTGTAAGTCGCTTTGGATAAAAGCGTCTGCTAAATGGCATATATTATTATTATTATTATTATTATACTGTAGATGTGCGGTAAGCCAGCACATTCAGTGAACGGCAGTACCATCAGTGATGTTAATGTCGTTATTTGTATATATTTTTTAATTGAATTACGATGGCCCCAGATATAGTGGGTTAATGAATGTGCCACATTTTTAGTTCATTGCTTTGATTCTCACGAACATTTTAGATGCTCATTCTGGTAGGGATGTACGGTACAGGCACCCACTGGCACTGGCACTTACCCCACCACAGCCATAACCAACCAAACCATAGAAATCAAAGGATTACACAGAGTAAGACATAAAAGAACCAGTGAGAGTGAAATGGAGAGAGAGAGAGAGAGAGTGCCATCATGCCAGGCTAAGCACTGAGTTACTGATGAAGAAATGTCCACAAAACCTAAATGAGTTCCATGTATACCCACATTGCCTCAGCAGGCGCTCCGCTTCCCAGAAATGTTTGTTGTTGTGTGTGGCTGCTAACGTTTTTTTTTCTTCTTCCAAATAAAGTTTGCATTGAGTAACCTGTCGAGCGTCTGTGCTGGTCTGTTCATCAACCCATACTGTGGCTGCTGAGTCACATGGCAACATCTCGCTCTTTTTCCCCTCTCTTTCGCTCTCTGTCTTTGTCCCAAATGACACCCTATTCCCTACATAGTGCACTACTTTTGACCAGAGCCCTAAAGGCCCTTGTCAAAAGAAGGGCACTAATATTGGAAATAGGGTACCATATCACTCTCTTTTCTTCCACCAGGTTGTTTTCTTCTTTTGCCTCCTCTCCCACTCCTCCGTTTCTCCCCGAGCCCAGGAGTGTGGTCAGAGTCTGTTTGTTCAGATGGTCGGTGTGAGGGGGACTTGAAAAGCCGGACACCACGTTGAACTCTTGACAGGGACTTGTGATTCTCGCCCCCCGCTTCACAGCATCTGACTGGTCCAAAAAGCCGATGTGTGCATCCCAAATGACGCCCTCTTCAGCCTTGACAGCCTTTAATGTCAAAAGTAGTGCACAAAAGTAGTGCACAAAATAGGGAATAGGGTGCCCATTTGGGACACACTCTTTGTAACAGGGAGATATGGGAGTCATGTTTCACTTAAAAAGTGACCCATTTATCAGAGGCCACGACAACTTAAAGTGCACCATGTGACGTCCAACGTATCACTCTTAGGAAACCATTGAGATTAAATCTCAATTCTTAGTGTAATAATGAGGTTATTAATAAGTAATCGTTAGGCATAACACAGTTGTTACAGTTATACAGTCCGTTTAGCTGAAGTGTGACTTTTCAACATAACAACATGGTTATTACTTATTATGGAGTGTCATGTCAGCTGAAGTGTTTTATCGTAATCTATCATGGCTAATCTGATGATAATGGTGGCGACACCTGTGTTGGAAACTATTCTGGGTGAAGGAGCGGTCGCGGGCTACTTGCCTGATGCGGTTGCAGTCTTAAAGAGCATGGTGGTTCTTCAATGTCCTCTACCCGTCTGGCTGTTCATCAAATGAAATGAGCCCATAAATCTCAATGACAAGCCGCTCGGCAGGAAGTGGCAAGAAGCGAGGGCCAAAACGGCTGGCTTTAAATACGGGGCGTATATACTGAGTTAGCCCAGGAAACTTAATCCATCTAGGGTTTTCGGAGCACTCAACTTGCCTCGACATATTTATGGGTTGTGCTGCGGGAACCTTCTGTTAGAAGTCTTGCGTCTCCGTATGGGATTGAAAAGTTCCACACAAATCAATATGATTAATTCGTCCTCTATTTACATTGGTCGGGCATGTACTTTGGTTTTACCTTTCTACTTTCAGTGGAAGCTGTGTAAGTTTGGCCAGATATCGAAGACATTCAGTGAACGACACAAAACTATCCAGGCAATGTTATTTACCGCTCAATGTGGTTACAGTCGGTAGCTTTTGGCAAAAGTATAATTTGGTTATTGTCCAATGTTTTTGCAGATTTTTCAAACTCAAGAAAGTCCAGTTTCCACAATCCCCATTAGCTCTATTTAAAAGTGATTTACGGATTCAGTGATGGAAAACGCCCAATTTATTATGCATACCAAAGCCAGAAATAACAGCATGTTCCCTGAAATAAACCTGAAATAACAACTATATTTCTGTTTTTTTATGATGAATAAGGAGGAAGCTTAGCTCTTGAAAAATGTATCTCCATTTCCATCTGTCTCGTGTTTTGTGGTTTCAATAAAAAGCTCTGTTATCTCTACTGGGGGGGAACCTTTGACCCCACTGTTCGCTGGAACCTCTTCAATTTCTACCCGCGACAAAAACAAAATGACAGCTGTGTCATGTTTCTTAAACCCCGCAAAGCCTGACATTCTTGCAGAATGTATCTGTAGGGTGTATCCAAAGGTTGGAAACATTTCAAAGAACCCTATTCATGTTCCGCCTTTCTCAGAGATCTAAAAATAGTTAGAGGCACAGAGATTGGGGATATTTGTCAAAAGCCTATTAAATAAACAGTCTAAAACTCTCTGTCACACATGTCCCTGCCCTTGTCTACAGTACATGTGTCGTAGTAAATATTTCCGTACTGTTTTTTTACTCAAAATGTACCTTGGAGCTTTGTGATTTGCCCAACATACTGTAAGATCAACACATACTTGTTTTATCAAGGACAACCATTCAACATTGTAACTCCTCAGGAACACAAGTGGTTACCTGAGATGGATTCCCTAGACTTATCACTTCAAGCTGTGCTCAGAGCAGGGGAGAACGACTGCCTCCTCTCATTGACGCCATGGAGGTTCAAGGCCGACTGCTGTGCTGCAGGCATTGTTAGCAGAAAACAGGACCCCCCCATTATTGTGAATGGGAAAATCTTATTGTAAATACATTATTTTAAAGACAATCATGGTACCAATAATGTTTTTAATTCACCAGATGTATGTCCTGGAACCGATTTATTTAAAACACAAAAAAAGTTGGTTGCTAATGGCAGCCTGTAGTACCCCGGTCAGCCTTTAAATTGAGTTACTCAATGAGAGGCAGCACTGAGCGAGCCTGCAACTTCACTTCCTGGAATAGCTCAAACTGCGCATGTTATTCCATCTTAACCAATTTGGCTTCAATGCGCTATTGAGTCTTCACAAAGGAATGAATGGTGTCACGTGATCGAATGCTTTGTCCATTCATATAACAATTTGTTCTTAACTGACTTGCCTAGTTAAATAAAGGTAATACAGTCATTGGCTCAGAGTCAATACAACATCAGCCAGATTGCCCATGGATGCGCAGAAACCCATTTACAACAGGTTGTCATAGAGATGGCATTGATTTTGCCATAATGGACAATAAATTGGTCTCGTTCAGGTGACAGGACTTCACAACACCGAGATAATCATCTGTTCAATGACAGAGACAAATGAAACAATACTGTGAGCCGCTCGCAATGCCATGTCCACCTTTTCTATCCATTTTGACCTTACATAGTAATCAATTCCATGTATATTTTGAACAGGGTTTTGCATTAATCAGAACGGATTATTGTCACTGCTGTCAAAAGTATGTTAACCCTTTGGAAAAACCTGGATTTCTGCATAAATTGGTCATAACATTTGATCTGATCATCTAGGTCACAACAATAGACAAACACAGTCTGATTTAACTAGTAACATACAAACAAGTCACGATCGTCTGAATGAATGGACCAAGGCGCAGCGTACTTAGAGCTCCACATGTTTAATAAATATGAAACTCAGCAAAAACAATATAGAAGAAAACTAAACGTGACATTCTGGGCTGCTCACAGGCAGATACACAAAAACAAGATCCCACAAACAACAGGTGGGAAAAGGCTGCCTTTGATCCCCAATCAGAGTCATCGATAGACAGCTGCCTCTGATTGGGAACCATACCAGGCCAACAAAGAAATAGAGATCATAGATTGCCCACCCTAGTCACTCCCTGATCTAACCAAATAAAGAATTTAAATGATTTCTAAGGTCAGGGCGTGACAAAACAATTGTTCATTTTCATGCATTTATTGAACATACTGTGTAAACATTCACTGGTTGACCCTCCTTTGGCAGCAATAACCTCAACCAAATGTTTTCTGTAGTTGCCGATCAGACCTGCACGGTCAGGAGGAATTTTGGACCATTCCTCTTTACAAAACTGTTTCAGTTCAGCAATATTCTTGGGATGTCTGGTGTGAACTGCTCTTTTGAGGTCATGCTACAGCATCTCAATAGGGGCAGGATCTCAATCGGGTTGAGGTCAGGATATTTTCTTCTGTTGAAGCCATTCTGTTGTTGATTTACTTCTGTGTTTTGGGTCGTTGTCCTGTTGCATCATCCAACTTCTGTTGAGCTTCAATTGCCAGATCGATAGCCTAACATTCTCCTGCAAAATGTATTGATAAACTTGGGAGTTCATTTTTTTCGGCGATGATAGCAAGCTGTCCAGGCCCTGAGGCAGAAAAGCAGCCCCAAACCATGATGCTCCCTCCACCATACTTTACAGTTGGGAAGAGGTTTTGATGTTGCTGTGCTGTGCCTTTTCTTCTCCACACATAGTGTTGTGTGTTCCTTCCAAACAACTCAACTGTAGTTTCATCTGTCCACAAAATATTTTGCCAGTAGCGCTGTTGAACATCCAGGTACACTTTTGCAAACTTCAGATTCATGTTTTTTTTTGGACAGCAGTGGCTTCTTCAGTGGTGTCCTCCCATGAACACCATTCTTGTTTCATGTTTTACGTATCGTAGACTCGTCAACAGAGATGTTAGCGTGTTCCAGAGATTTCCGTAAGTCTTTAGCTGACACTCTAGGATTCCTCTTAACCTCATTGAACATTCTGCGCTATGTTCTTGCAGTCATCTTTGCAGGACGGACACTCCTAGGGAAAGGAGCAACAGTGCTGAGCTTACTCCATTTATAGACAATTTGTCATACCGTGGACTGATGAACATTAGTGATTTTTATAGGGCAAGGCAGCTCCAAGCTCATTGATTGCACTCTAGGTTAGCTGACTCCTGACTTCAATTATCTTTTGGAGAAGTCATTAGCCTAGGCGTTCACATACTTTTTCCAACCTACACTGTGAATGTTTAAATTATATTTTCAATATAGACAAGAACAATATACAAATCATTTGTGTATTATTAGTTTGAGCACACTTGGCTTGTCTATTGTTGTGACTTAGATGAAGATCAGATCAATTTTCACATGGATGTTCCACAGAGCTACTGGCAAACTATTCCTGTAGCACAAACTCCAAAAAGTTCTGGGACACTGTAAAGTCCATGGAGAATAAGAGCACCTCCTCCCAGCTGCCCATTGCACTGAGGATAGGAAACACTGTCACCAACGATAAATCTACAATATTTGAGAGTTTCAATAAGCATTTTTCTACGGCTGGCCATGCTTTCCACCTGGCTACCTCTACACCGGTCAACAGCTCTGCAATCCCCACAGTAACTTGCCCAAGCCTCCCCATTTCCCCTTCACCCAAATCCAGATAGCTGATGTTCTGAAAGAGCTGCAAAATCTGGACCCCTATAAATCAGCTGGCCTAGACAATCTGGATCCTCTCTTTCTAAAATTATCTGGCGCAATTGTTGCAACCCCTATTACTAGCCTTCTCAACCTCTCTTTTGTATCGTCTGAGATCCCTAAAGATTGGAAAGCCTCTTCAAAGGGAGAGACACTCTAGACCCAAACTGTTACAGACCTATATCTATCCTACACTGCCTTTCAAAGGTCTTCAAAAGCCAAGTTAACAAACCATTTCGAATTCCACCGTACCTTCTCCGCTATGCAATCTGGTTTCCGAGCTGGTCATGGGTGCACCTCAGCCACACTCAAGGTCCTAAACGATATCCTAACCGCCATCGATAAAAGACAATACTGTGCAGCCGTCTTCATCGACCTGGCCAAGGGTTTCAACTCTGTCAATTCTTATCGGCAGACTCAACAGCCTTGTTTCTCAAATGACTGCCTCGCCTGGTTCACCAATTACTGCTCAGACAGAGTTCACTGTGTCAAGTCGGAGGGCCTGTTGTCCGGACCTCTGGAAGTCTCTATGGTGGTGCCACAGGGTTCAATTCTCAGGCCGACTCTTTTCTCTGTATACATCAATGATGTCGCTCTTGCTGCTGGTGATTCTCTGATCCAACTCTACGCAGACGACACCATTCTGTATACTTCTGGCCCTTTGGACACTGTGTTAAGAAACCACCAGACGAGCTTCAATGGCATACAACACTCCCTCCGTGGCCTCCAACTGTTCTTAAATGCAAGTAAAACTAAATGCACGCTCTTCAACTGATTGCTGCCTACACACGCCCGCCCGTCTAGCATCACTACTCTGGACAGTTCTGACCTAGAATATGTGTACAACTACAAATACTTCGGTGTCTGGTTGAACTGTAAACGCTCCTTACAGACTCACATTAAGCATCTCCAATCCAAAATTAAATCTAACATCCTTCACTCATGCTGCCAAGCATACCCTTGTAAAATTGACTATCCTACCGATCCTTGACTTCGACGATGTCATTTACAAAATAGCCTCCAACACCCTACCCTACGCAAATTGGGTGTAGTCTATCACAGTGCCATCCGTTTTGTCTCCAAAGCCCCATATACTACCCTCCACTGCGACCACTGCTCTCGTTGGCTGGCCCTCGCTTCACATTCGTCGCCAACCCACTGGCTCCAGGTCATCTATAAATCTTTGTTAGGTAACACCCCGCCTTATCTCAGCTCACTGGTCACCATAGCAGCACCCACCTGTAGCACGCACTCAGGCAGGTATATTTCACTGGTCACCGCCAAAGCCAACTCCTCCTTTGGCCCCCTTTCCTTCCAGTTCTCTGCTGCCAATAACTGGAACGAATTGCAAAAATCACTGAAGCTGGAGACTTATATCTCCCTCACTAACTTTAAGCATCAGCTATCTGAGCAGCTTACCGATCATTGCACCTGTACATAGCCCATTTGTAAATAGCCCACCCACCTACCTCATCCCCATATGGTTATTTTTTTTGTTGCTCCTTTGCACCCCAGTATCTACTTGCACATTCATCTTCTGCACATCTATCACTCCAGTGTTTAATTGCTCAATTGTAATTATTTCGCCACAATGGCCTACTTATTGCCTTACCTCCCTAATCTTACTATGTTTGCACACATTGTATATAGACTTTTCTATTGTGCTATTGACTGTACGTTTGTTTATCCCATGTGTAACTATGTGTTGTTTGTGTCGCAATGCTTTGCTCTATCTTGACCAGGTCGCAGTTGTAAATGAGAACTTGTTCTCAACTGGCCTACCTGGTTGAATAAAGGTTAAATAAAATAAAATAAATACAACAATTTGACGACCAATTTATGCAGAAATCTGGGTAATTCCAAAGGGTTCACATACTTTTTCTTGCCACTGTACATGTTGACATTGGTGTCAAAACATCTCCTCTTCAAGCAAGAAACTGATCAAAACATAATAGAGATCATTAAACTTAGCATTGGCTAATTCAACATGTGCCATGTACTCAAAGTGTTGACGAATTCATCAATCTCCCAATGGTCATTAAGTGCCACCTATACAGTTTCATTACACTGGACCATAGGACCCCATGTAGGCCAGATGGATATCCATAATTATCCTGCCTTATAGATACGCTGAGAGAGATATAGCAAATAGGCTCATTTCCTATATCTCACCTGACATCTGACCAAGGCATTTTCAATCAGGCAATCTTTAAATAAGCAGTAATAACCATGTTAAATGGTCTGTGTTCTGATGGCCGATGTACCATTCCGCTGGTAAATCGAGCACCATCTTGTCTTTGACCCTTTACACTATTTTGAACCTTTTCAAATGATAAAAACAGCATTAGATATTAACCCAATCAACTCTTTTTCTGCCCTCTAAGATAGTGATAGAGGGCGTAAATGTCCTATGTGTACGATATGATTCCTCCTTCAGGCTCAGAGACCCATCTCCAGGGTGTCAAACACCTCACGATTGGGTGTGATTCTGGTCAGTAACCATGACGATGGGGACTGCTGGTGAGGAGTACCTGGTGAGTGACTCACTCGAAGTCAGGACTCCTGAAGGACAGTGGGAAGAGGGGGAGGGGGTGGGGGAGGACGAGAAGAAGAGAAGAAGAGAAGGGAAAGGGGGATGGGAGAGGAGAGGTGGTGGATTTCCAGCTGTGTCCATAAACGTGTTAGGATGGACCCTAATGAGATAAAGCATAGTAATTTATCTCAGTGTATTTTTCATAACATCTACTAGTGAAGCAGTCAGTGGTGGTTAATTTAGAAGGGCCCATGTAATTTTGGCAGCCAAGTGAGAGAGCAGAGAAAAGAGTGAATGCTATTATCGGGACAAAACTAAAGCACTGTGCTCTGTTTGACTTGGGCCGCTCAAATACGTCTGACAATCCAGCTAATGCTCCTGAGGGTATGAGTTCTGACAACGATGCAAGGGCAATCTAAAGCACACAACTTTTGTCCATAGTTATGCCAAAATAATGTCTGCTTATGTCGATCAAAGGTGTATGAATGAAGAAATGTGTACAGACATTGCGATAGCTTTTTGCATCAAAATGAGAATGCTCACCATTAAATGTTGAAACATTTTAATTGTTGTGTCCTCATTTGAGTAATCTGTTTAAATTCATAAATAGGAGAGTATGACTGATTCTGTTACATTACTGTCAGTAGATATATTAGAGACATGTGATACTGTATCTCAGTAGATATATTCAAAATGCATGAGATACAGTATATTACTGTACATTATCTCAAACAGTCAGTTGTATATCTACGGGAAGGGGGGGGGGAAGCAGGAGCCTTACAGAACATATGAAGCGTCTCGTCTGAATCATCACATTTCCATTGCCAGAAATCTCCATCTGATTAAAGGATGGCCAGGACACTTTTGACAGTGACGATTCAACATGGTGCCAAAGCCCTAAGCCCTTCTAATGTGACAAAGCGTGTCCGAGTCAAGCAATATCTTCACAGACGTCAGTGTAGCAGGGCTCCCATAAAAGCAACATCTGAAGTGCAAACTGGCCCATAATGGGATGAAGTCAGTTAGGGGAGGGGGGTATTGCTGATCTCCTGAATGTATTGCCTGAAATCTGACAACTTCCTAATATCGATGCTGTAACAGACAGCTTTGAAGTCAAAGGGGGACTGGTGCTATGGTAAGCCTTGCTTAAATCCCTCATTTCATATTGGTGTCATGGAGATTTTGATAGTGTATCATCAAACACTTGCCAAAAATGAAATATTGAGTACAGCTGTAGGACAGCCAATGATTCGAATGCAATAAATCTATTCCCTCGTTGTGTTTCACGGTTGCTTTATCACAAATGCTCAGCTATCGGAAGACGTGGGTTGTCTTTCGCTGTGGCCTTGAGATCGACCTGTGCCAAGGACAGCTAGAACATTACTGTTGCCATGGAAATGACTCTGGTCCACAGGCAGAGAGCAACAGTGCCTGTCTGTCAGCACATCATGCCAACTGGTGGTTGAGCTCTCAAAATGGCTGTCTGTTTGATCAATGTCAGGGCCTAGAGGGACATTCGTCTCGTCTGTTTTTATGGTTGGTTCTGGTGCTTATTTTTACGTCGTTTTTCAAATGAGAGAAAATAGAAAAAGCTACCACCAAATGTAATTGTATTTTGATTTGATGACAAAGTTAAAGCTGTAATATGCAACTTTTTGGGTGACCTGACCAAATGCACATAGAAATCTGAGTTATAGATCTGTCATCCTCCTTCAAAGTAAGTAGAAAAAGAGGTAGATATGCTTTATGTGAGCTATTTCTATGCTTTCCGTTCTTAAGTTTCATTTTTGCTTCTTTTACTTTTGGTATTGTACACCAGCTTCAAACAGCTGAAAATACAATATATTTGGTTATATTTCACAGAGGTTCAGATGGCATAATAATTTTCTACACTATACTCACTCGTTTTGTCATATTAACTGAAATTAGGCAAACTATTTGAATTTTAGTAACCAGAAAATGGCGGAGCGAATTCTCCATAGTGCATCTTTAACTCTGAGGTTAGCATAAAATGCAAAAGAACTTGAATGAGATATCAGTTTGTTAGAGCCAATTGGTGTTGGGACATTTACATGAAGCCAAACATGAGATCACGGCTATTATTTTGATGATATAATAATTGCAGGTGACCTGTAATCTATAGAACAACAACATACCTGATGCTAACTCATCACGACACTGCCCTGTGTGAACCATGGGAGTACCTCCAGTGAGTGTCCATGCTAGAGTTTCACGCTGGTCTTTGTGGGCATTACGTATACAATTGAAGTTGGAATCATTAAAACTCATTTTTCAACCACTCCACAAATGTCTTGTAAACAATCTATAGTTTCGGCAAGTCGGTTAGGACATCTACTTTGTGCATGACACAAGTTATTTTTCCAACAATTGTTTACAGACAGGTTATTTCACTAATAATGCACTGTATCACAATTCCAGTGGGTCAGAAGTTTACATACACTAAGTTGACTGTGCCTTTAAACAGCTTGGAAAATTCCAGAAAATTATGTCATGGATTTAGAAGCTTCTGATAGGCTAATTGACATCATTTGAGTCTGTGAAGCACGGGGGTGGCATCATCATGTTGTGGGGGTGCTTTGCTGCAGGAGGGACTGGTGCATTTCACAAAATTAGATGACATCATGAGGGAGGGAAATTATGTAGATATATTGAAGCAACGTCTCAAGACATCAGTCAGGAAGTTAAAGCTTGGTCGCAAATGGGTCTTCCAAATGGACATCGACCCCAAGCAAACTTCCAAAGTTGTGGCCAAATGGCTTAAGGACAACAAAGTCAAGGTATTGGAATGGCCAACACAAAGCCCTGACCTCAATCCTATGGAAAATATGTGGGCAGAACTGAAAAAGCGTGTGCGAGCAAGGAGGCCGACAAACCTGACTCAGTTACACCAGCTCCGTCAGGAGGAATGAGCCAAAATTCAACCAACTTATTGTGGGAAGCTTGTGGAAACCTACCCGAAACGTTTGACCCAAGTTAAACAATTTAAAAGCAATGCTACCAAATACTAATTGAGTGTATGTAAACTTCTGAGCCTCTGGGAATGTGATGAAAGAAATAAAAGCTGAAATAAATCATTCTCTATACTATTATTCTGACATTTTACGTTATTAAAAAAAAGTGGTGATCCTAACTGACCTAAGACAGGGAATTTTTACTCGGATTAACTGTCAGGAATTGTGAAAAACTGAATTTAAATGTATTTGGCTAAGGTGTATGTAAACTTCCGACTTCAACTGTAAGTCTCAACACTTGAAACCCTCTGGACACCACCTCAGATCTCTCTCTCTCCCAAGCTACTGTACCATTGCTGCATACTAAACAAAGCGTTTGAAACCATAATGGGCACTCTCCTATGTGGCATAGTTGGTTCAATGGAATCTAAAAATAGGCACTTGTGTTGTGTTTGAGTCTGACACTCATTGTTTTGGTTCGTCTTTTGTCTTACTTCAACTAAAGAGAAGAATGAAGGTTTTTGAAATGGAGCTACAGCTACTCTAATCCCCAAGAGTATTTAAACATGACTGACATGTAGAAGATGCTTCCTATCCCTTTTGTAGGCCACACACACAGACACGCATGCACAGACTTACGCACATATACACGCGCACACCTCCACCCCTTTTTCTGACAACAAAGCACGCTCAAATCATATGATCACTTTGAAAGGCAATCGTCTATCGTCCAAAACACCCGAGCCAACAGACTGTCACGAACAACTGCTCTGAATATGTCACAGATCATCTTCTATCTCGTCACTTATTAAACATTTAGAGTGGAAAAAGGAGACCACAGAGATTATGTCTTATTCATGGACCGCGTTACGCGCCACTGGCGTGGGCTGATTATGTCAGACCCGTAGGAGAGAAGAGAAGAGACAACAATAATAACCTCCCCTCACACGACTCGCTGCCCAGCTGAAGCGAGGGGATGTGGAATACGTCATCGCTGTCCGGTGGAGGGATCAGGTGACCTTGCTTGCCGTCACAGGAAGGTAGGAAAAGTTAGTGTTCACACGACGACATCTAGGTTTCCCCCCAAATCCATCTATCCTATCATTGGTTAGTTATTAAGTGTGGGGAAAAGAGGCTTGTAAATATCAAAGGGCGTGGTAAGGTCTATAAGATGTGTGTTCGGGACCCATTGTATTGCTGGGGAAGATTTGGGTTTTCGCTCGTTTGTTTGTGCCTGGGAGGCCTTGGGAATTGATGTCCACGTTGTTCGAGACAACTATGGGAAGGGAAAAGGGGAATATCGAGTCAGTTGTACAACTGAATGCATTCAACTGAAATGTGTCTTCCGCATTTAACCCAACCCCTCTGAGTCAGCTACTTGTAACTTGACTACACTCCCATTGAGCATGCGAGGCACACTTCTCACATTTGATTTCAGCTTCCCAAAGCTATCAGCTTGCCGTCACACAGACGTGCTGTACACTTACCACAGGAAGTCGGGGGCACCTTCATCGGGGAGAACGTACTCGTGGCAACGACTGGAGCGGAATAAGTGGAATGGTATCAAACACATCAAACACATGGTTTCCAGGTGTTTGATGCCATTCCATTCGCTCCGGTCCGGACATTATGATGGACCGTTCTCCCCTCAGCAGCCTCCACTGACACTTAAAGTATAGTTGCCATAAAGGCCAGTGAGACCTGAGGATCTTCTTCTTCTTTTATTCATCACCAGTGTTAGGTAAACGGTCTATAGGTCTCAGTTTTTCTTCTCCATCTAAATGGCCTGAAGAGGCTGTTTCACCTCACCCCCCTTCATCTCTATTGATCTGAAAACCCTAGAATAGGTCAAAGCAATATTGTGGATGTCTATCCTGTGAATTTGTTTTCACCTCTCCAGTTCTTTCACGTCTGTTCGGGGTAAAGGAGAGACGAGGAGAGGCAGGCCTAGTCCATTGACTATTGAAATGCACCCGTTGTTTCACGTTCAGTCTTCTAGGACAGGAGACAGAATTCCATGTAACCTATTAGGAAGTAGCCAAAGAGGCATAAAGTATACTCTCTCTTTAGTGGCTTTTTTTGTGCAGAGAACCACACGGGCTGTAGGTAGCACGTTGTAAGTAAAGCCTTGTCGCGCAACGGTCATGGAGCCTTCAGTATTCATCTGCTTCTGTTTGGACGACATGTTGATTGACTCATGCCCAGCGGCATATGGAACCATTTTTGTTTTCTCATATCATTTGCTTCCAGTTGATGAAAAATGTTTCCGGCTTTTGATCATTTGCCATGGCATGTTTCTCAAAATGTACACAGATTCACAGTGGCCCCTTGAACATTTTTTCGCTCATATGATTTGATTAGAGCACCATTTACAAATGGGGAACATTGTTTTTACAGCCACCCATATCGTTCTGTTGTTGCTAGAAGCACTGGGGGGCATTGAGGTTGTGCTTTTCTAATCTTTAGGATCTGTAACTGAACGACAGGGCAGATTTGCCAGGGGTACATGTATCTGGCCTTCTACAATGTTTGTGATAAAGTTATAAGGTAACACTTTACAATAAGGTACCCTTTACAAAGGGCATCTTAATGTAAAGTATTAACATTTGTAATTCTCACATTTTAGGTAGATATGGCACCACATGAATACAGGATGGCTCAGCCCACAGAAGAATGCTGTCATTTTCCCTCATACTCCAAATTGATTGGTATCTACAGGACTTATTGAGGAGCACAACCATTCACAAGACCTCAAGGTTCTTCAATTAAACTTCCTCTGACTGTTTTTATACTTTTATTTGATTGAACCTTTATATAACTAGGCAAGTCGGTTGATGTCACGCCCTGGTCTTAGTATTTTGTGTTTTCTTTATTATTTTGGTCAGGCCAGGGTGTGACATGGGTTTATTATGTGGTGTGTTTTGTCTTGGGGTTTTGTAGGTTATGGGATTGTGGTATAGTGGGGTTGTCTAGAAAAGTCTATGGTTGCCTGAAGTGGTTCTCAATCAGAGGCAGGTGTTTATCATTGTCTCTGATTGGGAACCATATTTAGGCAGCCATATTCTTTGAGTGTTTTGTGAGTGATTGTTCCTGTCTCAGTGTTAGTTTGCACCAGATAAGGCTGTTTAGGTTTTCACGGTTCTTGTTTTGGATTGTTCGTGTTTATTCTTTTATTAAACATGTATCAAAATAAACACGCTGCATTTTGGTCCGATCCTTGCTACACCTCCTCTTCAGAGGAAGAGGAGAAAGAAAACCTTAACAGTTGAGAACAAATTCTTATTTACAATGACGGCCTACCAAAAGGCAAAAAGGCCTCTCGCAGGGATGGGAGCTGGGATTCAAAATAAACATTTATTAAATAAAAATATAGGACTATCTGGTATGTACTGATAGGGGGCCAACTGGAGTGAGTTATATCTTTCACATTGAGGCCCTCAAGGTCAGTATTTACTATTCAGTCCTCCCCATTCTAGCCACTCAGCATTGTGGAGGATATTTGATCTGCCGGGGGACATACACAGATACTACCTGGCTGGGAGGCCACATCACTGATTCGTGAGGCATTGTCTTGGCACAAACACAGTCCAACAGTTGTCTGTCCACATTTAGCCATGCTCCACAATTCTCTTTTTTCTTGCCAGGAATTGCCTGACTAATGAATTGGACTGCTGTCTGAGTTTGGTTCCAATTCATCCCCTTTTTTGCACTATTTGCAAAATGAATGACGTAACTTACTCGACTGTGGCGATTGATTTGTGCGGTTGTTTGCAACCAGAAAAGGCGGTGAGAATGACACCCTTCTCCTCTCACATTTGAATTACGACCGAGGCTTTGTTTGAGAACTTTGCCTGACAACTCCGTAGCTGAACGATCGGTAGATATTCACCCAGCACTTAACACGGTGACACATCCTGAAAGAGAGAGAGAGACTCTGGACTCTGGAGCAGACACACCTGAGAGGCATTATTCAATGCATGGTTGTTCTTTACATAGACATGTCACTGGAGAGTCGGTTGTGATCGATAACGGAGAGGTGCCAGGGGGAGAGGCACAAAGCATCTGGTATTTGGTTGAGTGGCGAGGTCGCCGGGGCCCATTTAGAGTCCAAAATGGGAGTCCGGTTTGGGTGAACTCGACTGGCCTTGCTTTAGTCCAGAGAAGTGGTGAGATCGCATGTTTTAAAGTGTTTAAGGTGTGGCATCGGTCGTCTAGTTGAAATATAGAGAGTGAACAAATGTAAACCACGATGAAGGCCAGTGTTTCATTGGATTGCATGTTTTTGGTGTATTTTGACTGGTTATCAGGCCCATCCCTGTTGTCTGGTCATCACGTTCAAATTGAGTTGATTAGATAAGAATCTGGGTGTGTTGTTCGGGTACGGAGTTGTCAGGCAAAGTCTTCAAACAAAGCCTTGGTCGTAAATTCAAATGTGAGAGGAGGAGTGTGTCATTTCCACTGCCTTTTTGTGAAGGTGGGAGAAGGCGGTGCACAGGGGAGAGGGGACCCGCTGCAGTGAGAGTCAGCATCACGTCTCGGACCACCTATCTCAAAGCCAGCCTCTACTCCCAAGCTACAAGACTGATCCAACAGCTGAACCCTGGGCTGACTCCTGCACCTTACCACACACTTACCATTTAGTCATATTCTGTACACATAAATCACTTTAGTCTACCGGACCAATGAAGTAGTTATGTCAACTGCACTATGTAGATATACTATCATTATAATTCTATGCTGCTACTGCACTGTAGTTATTCCACTCTATGGGCAGAACATTTCCATACTATATGAATATAGGTTATTTTTGTTTAATCTTATTCTTAATATCTTTATATCTTCTTTTTTATTATTATTTTTTTTTAAATCTCCACTCTTCTTTTGTACTTGTTTTTATTGCTTTATTGTTAGTATGTCACATAGGAAAGGAATCAAATAGGGGACATTGTACATTTTACAATGTCACTTCTTTGATTCCTTTACGATGTCACGTTAATTACTGTGTGAGAAGCCTGTCAATCATTTTTTTGTTGTCATTGATTTGACTGGATTCATATGCCGTCCTCTGTTGATCCAGGGAAACAGGACTAGCCCTCATTATCTGATATATTTTGCACGCACACAATCATTTACAGTACTTGTTAATACTTATTGGAAATCACAAATCGTTTTTTCCAACGGACATGGCATCCGACGTATCTTAAATAGTAAACGTCAATAAGTAACCTTTGCTACTCAGGCTTCTAACTGGGTAGCAAATTGCAAAGAAATGTTCACTCAGGTTAGGGGGGAGTTCCCACTTGAATTTGGTTAAAAGGGCAGTGAATTCGCTCGTACTTTTTGAGAACTTGTTTCGCATCCTTTTCCTCTCAGAGATCATTAACTGAAGACACATGCAACTTACTTTAAGTCTTATTTAGTGATAATCATTTACTCTGTGTTATTCTGTAATCTATCATGTATTTCATGTACACTGTGATAGTGTAATAAACTATTACAGTGTACATGACATACATGACAGATTACAGAATATACCGTGTCAATGATTTTAAGGACCACTAAATCTTATCAGTGAGTGAATGCATTCCTTGTTTTACAGAGTAATGCTTTGACTATATGTTCAGAATATAATTCACAATGCACATAGCATAGATGCTTGTCCTCTAACTGTGCATCTCTGAGCTAAGGTTAACTCGGTAATTGAATGCTAAGACATAGATCCGCAAGACATTAGCTCTTAGTCTTGGACACATGTCACTTCTAGTATTCCGACTGGTGTTGCAAGGCTTGCTACCTAAACTAGACCCAATGAACACACCTATGGACCTATAGAGTATTTATTCGCATAATAATGGAGTTAGATTGACGAATGTCGTTTATTATATTCAACATCATTTTCATTCGACTACAGTCAGAAATATCAGTTGTTTACATAAGAGGATGTAAATAACAACACAATATCTCAATTTAAAGCCAGAGACGGCAACATATTGTTCAGGTTGGTGTATGTTGTACTCTGCTATTCCTGTGCTGTGGAGTTGTGGAGACCAGCAACTTAAGAGCATTCAATGGTGCTTGTTTGAGACCTATATTGTTGATGTGTCTATGTAGTGTTCGCGTAGGTTTAAAAACCTCCCCAAAACAAGCAGCATTTTAACAAGAAGGGTCCCGACCCATGTGGTACACCACTCTAAACAAAGTCATAGGATAAAAGTCCCGTGTCGTCCCTTTACTGTCAACACTCTGATGTCACTTCCTTTTTCATAAATCACATTGTTTTGACCATGACTTTACCAAACAAACCCCATTGTCACATTGGTTGATGTGATTTACTTTTAAATATGACTCACCCCGGAGAATGATTGACTTTCCTTGCTTGTGTCACCCTGTTAGCAATGTGTACTCCTCCATGCTGCAAGCTGCAATTACTCACATTCCACCCCCCCAGCCCACTACAACCCCCCCCCCCATCCCAACTAGAGTTAGTATATCCGGGTGTCTATGCTGCACTAGGTTGCATTTTGGAGTGGGTGGAGGGGGTGGGGTTATGGTTGAACTGGAGTATGGAATTCCCCTCCATCCACAGTCAGACCCTCTGAAACACAGAGAGAGAGAGTTCCTGTTCCTCCCTTCCTTTTACCTATCCGCCTCTCTTTTTGTTATTGTGGACACAATGAGTGGTGGACACAATGAGTGGTGGACACAATGAGTGGTGGACACAATGAGTGGTGGACACAATGAGCTGCATGATACCATTGTCCCTCTGATCAATGACTCACATTGACTCAAAGTGAATATTTTATCAATGACTCACATTGACTCAAAGTGAATATTTTATCAATGACTCACATTGACTCAAAGTGAATATTTTATCAATGACTCACATTGACTCAAAGTGAATATTTTATCAATGACTCACATTGACTCAAAGTGAATATTTTATCAATGACTCACATTGACTCAAAGTGAATATTTTATCAATGACTCACATTGACTCAAAGTGAATATTTTATCAATGACTCACATTGACTCAAAGTGAATATTTTATCAATGACTCACATTGACTCAAAGTGAATATTTTATCAATGCGTTGAAGAAATATAATGACCTCGGTTGCCTCGAAGGCCACAATTATTTAGTCATCTGTTTAACTCTTTTTTTGCTCTGGACAAAGATTAAGCCTATATTCCTGGACTTAAAAACACTTTAAATTAGGAACCTCTAGTAACCATCTTTTTAAGGAACTTGGAATATGCTTATTTTTCCAGGACTGGGTTTAATCAGCCTTCCGTGTGCAAATATAAAATATTTTGGACTGAGACGTCCAGTTGTAGGCCGGTCTGTTTGTGTTTGTAAAATCCAGTTTGAGTCTGTCCAGAGGCTCCCTCATGTGTAGTTAATGGCCTGCCTGAGGGGCAGAGCGGGGTCTGCTCTGGTCAGCCAGTGTGAACACACACCAACCTGTTTTTCAAAGAGGGCCCTGTTCTCCCCTCAGCATTGCCTAGCAACACCAGAGGTCAAAGCCAGTTGAGATTTTACAGGATTCTGGCGAATCAGAGGGCCGGTTGGCCAACACGCCCCCGCAGACTGACATAGGTGCTAACCATGATTCATAGAGGGGGTGAGTCAAAACATGGGGACTGTCTGACTGTCTGACATGGGGACTGTCTGACTGTTCTGTGCTTACATTGCAATGACAAATGCATATGCACTACTTATGTTGCCTGTTTTGAGAAAATGCTTTCATCTATATATTTCATTGTTTAACTTTTGCAGAGCTATAAACTGCCAGTTGACTTTCAACTTTCAAATGTTGTGTGTGTGTGTGTTTGTGTGTGTGTGTGTGTGTGTGTGCGTGCGTGTGTGCGTATGCGTGTGTGTGTGACAACAAATACACGTAAGAGAGTTATAACATTCACTCAACTAAGCCCTAGGGCTTATGTCGTTTCCTGGTTTCTTGGTTGCTGATGTTGTTGTTGTTGTTTTGTCCTGAAAAGTCACTTAAGTGGGCAAAATATTCCAAGATTTCCGGTAACAGGAGCAAAGTGGTGCCTCCACCCTGGTAATTACTGAACGCTGGCTTGGCACAAGTACACTGGAGGTTATACGGAATGTTTCACCAGCAGTTATCATTACGATAATGCAACGGAATGTGACACCCCCCCCCCCTCTCTCGCTTTCTGTCTCTCAACCATGCATATGCACAGACATAGACACAGACACACACACACCGCTGTCTAGTGATGACCACAGAGAAAACGTAGGTTTTGTTCCTGCAGTAAATTGTACCTATTGGGTTGCAAGCAGCAGAGGGGTGTGGCTCTGAAATAAGAAGTAGATTGGAGATCTGGGTTGTGTCCCAAATGGCACCATATTCCTTATATACTGTACGTATGTCCTTATGTGAAATACACAGCAAATTGGCCAGGGTTGATTTTTCTGTGTAAAATTTCTAGTGTTGATTCAGGGGTTAAATTCACCCTGTAAGAGTGAAAATAAAGCTAAGTGGTGTAAAATAACCCCCAGTGTTCGTTTTAATAACCAGAGTTATTGTTTTACACTGTGGAGAGTTACAGTCCCATTAAAACGACACCCATCATTATCATATTTCCCAGCATGCTCTACTGCAGGTAGATTTTTTTAGGACGGTTTTGGGTATCTGTGTTTTTGCATGTACACTTATGCTACACAAAGATAAATAACTTACTTTTTTTTAAACTCATCGAATCAGTTACTGTAATGTTTTTTTTCTCGGTTGAAATGGTTTAGGTAGTGTTTTTTAAAATCAAGTTTCCTAATCCTGATGGTCATTCTGAATGCAGGAATTACACATCACTTTGCAAGCCAGCATAATGTGACTTGAAGGCCTGATGTGGCCTGTAAACCAGGGGTTTCCTAACACCACTGTATTAGGGTAAAACTAGGCCAGCAACTAGGCCACATTTTTTATATTTTTGATTTATTGGACCTTTATTTAACCAGGAAGGGCTCATTGAGATTTAAAATCTCTTTTTCAAGAGCGTCCTGGCCAAGATAGGCAGCACCAAGTCATTACATAAATTACAGACAAACAACATGAAAAACTACAAGTAATCTAGTAAAAACCATAGAATTCACAAGAGTATAACAAAAATCAAAAACAGCAAATTAAAAACATTGACAGGTCAGGGAATCAGTCTCAAGATCATTCATCAGTGTTGTAAAAATACTGTACCAATCGGGACAAGTTCTTTCAGTTTAAAAGTGTTTTGTAAGGCGTTCCAAGACGATGGCGCAGAGTACATAAAAGCCCTTTTACCAAATTCAGTTCGGACATTTGGAACCGTTAGCAGGATAAGGTCCAGCAAACGAAGAGAGTACCCTCCACATTTCTGAACAATAAAAATGCCCAAAATAAAAAGGTAGTAAACCCAAAATGACTTTATGAATAAAAGTATACCAGTGACTGAGCCTACGGGTGACGAGAGACGGCCAGCCAACCCTGGTATACAAAGTGCAGTGGTGCGTACGGATTTTGCAGTTTAAAATACATCTCAAAGTGCCATTGTAAAGGGTGTCAATTGATCTCAAACACTGAGCGGAAGCATTCATATATAAAATATCCCCATGGTCTAGTAAAGGCATAACTGTAGCTGATACTAGCCTCCTTTTGGCTTCAAAATAAAAACCTTATTCCTAAAATAAAAGGCCTTATTCCTAAAATAAAATCCCAATTTCAGCTTCAATGTTTTTGTAAGATGTGGAATATGCAATTTAAAAGAGAGGCTGTCATCAATTAAAATTCCAAGATATTTATATGAGGTTACAACCTCAATCTCCTTGCCCTGACAGGTAGTAATAGGTGAAAGGTTCAGAGGTCTATTTCCTGCTTTAGAAAACACCATTAGTTAAGTTTTGTCAGTATTGAGGATACGTTTCAATTGACACAAGGTATGTTGAACAGTATAAAAAGCAGTTTGCAAGTTCTGGAAAGCTTTTGTAAGAGACGAGGCACAACAGTAAATAACAGTATCATCAGTATAAAAATGAAGTTGCGCATTTTGGACATTTTTGTCTAAATCATTTATATAGATAGTGAGTAAGAGAGGACCAAGTACAGAGCCTTGGGGCACACCATTAAAGACAGACAATAAGCCCATCAAATTGAGTGCACTGAGTTCTATCAGACAGATAGTTAGCAAACCATGCAACTGCATGCTCTGAAAGACTTACACTTGACAATCTCTGTTTTAGTATAGCATGATCAACTGTATCAAAAGCCTTAGAGAGATCAATAAAAAGTGAGACACAGTGCTGTTTTTTGTCAAGGGCTTCAGTGATATCAATTAAAACCTTCATGGCTGCTGTAATTGTGCTATGCTTCTTCCTGAAGCCCGATTGGTACATTGATAAAATAGCGTTAGTAAATAAAAACTATTTTAGCTGTTCACTCTGTTCAAGTATTTTCACCAGGGGTGACAGCTTTGAGATTGGCCTATAATTATTTAAAAGAGTTGGATCTCCCCCTTTTAAAAGTGGTAGGACAAATGCCGATTTCCAGATTTTGGGAATTTCATTACATTCCAGGGTTAGATTGAACAGATATGTAAGTGGTTCAGCTATGAAATCAGCTGCCAGATGTAAAAAGCAGGGATCCAAAAGATCAGGACCTGCAGGCTTTCTCTGATCTAATGATTTCAGGGCTTTATGTACCACCTGCACTGAGAATGGCAAAAAGCTAAAAGTTTGACCAGTTTGACAATATGTAAAGCATTATGATATATGTAATGTATTGTCATAGAGTTGAATTCTCATTGATAACGTTCACTTAGGAACTCACTTGGTGAAAGCCACAGGCCTTTAAAAGGAAAATAATTCAACAACCATGTCTCTGTCACGAACAAATACATTCATGGGTGTTAACTGTACAATTGACTCAAAAAGTAAAGGCACCATACAGTGTTAAAACAACACCCAACAATGATTTACTGTACTATTACAGATGTTCATTTCTTACACTGAGAAAGTGTAACAGCATCAGCACTAAACAAAGTGAGTCCAGTTTACACTAAATCCAGTGTTTTACACTGTAGGTGTTGTGTATTACTCTACATTAGAGCTATATGAACACCACAATCAAGTTCCCCAAGAGTTAAAAGGGGAACACTGCGGCAGAGTTAAATCTTGAACACTTTAAAAAGTATTATTTTAACATCAGTACACTGAAAATAGTGTACATATTACACTTTCAGAGTTAAACGTACACCATTTATTTTGCTGTGTACTTTTGGCCAGGGCCCATAGGTCAGTATGGATGACCTTTGTGTTACGGTTTCCACTTTTTTCCGTACTCTTTTCCCCTCCCCTTTAATAAAATAAATTCTCAGTTACAGTAGTTTGTGTTACAATAATTAAAGGAATCCAGAGTAAGGCATAAATCTAGATGTTAGTTACAGTAACTGATCAAATCCTGTTTAGTTACAGCCATACTGTACTTTCTCAATAGCAACGGTATAGAATGAGATAACATGACAGTAAAAAGAGACAGAGAGCTGGAGAGAGAGAAATTAGGGGGCCAAATTCAATCCAATCGCATCATGTCCGCTATGCATGTTCGCGGAAACCACATTCACGGTAAACACTGCAGATGTCTGCTCAACCGGGAATGATCTTTAAATATAAATCTTGCAATAACACAGATCTTTTGTGGTCCGGATTGAATCTAGATCAAAGAGAGGCTCTAGTTTGTTTATAGTTTGACCCCGGGGGATACATGCAAACACCGTTGGGGTTTTCCCTTTCACACAGTAGGATATTGCAGATGTTTACACCCAACAAAGACAAGGGTTAGGGAGGAATGACTGTGCCATGTTTTCCCTCCACTCAATGTTAGCCTCACCCTTGCTCACCTGTGTAGGCCCCTCATCCATAAGACATATTGTGTGTGTATATGTCTATTTGACTATCTGTCTGTATGTGCATATGAACATGTGTGTGTATGTGTGGGCATCCATGCATATGCTACCCCAGCAGCAAGGGGGGAGGGTCATTCAGCGGCCAGCTCTGAAATGAGAACGGCCTGCCCAGCTGGAGCTGGCAGCCGCACAGTTCTACCCTTTTACAAAAGATGACTGCATTCTTCTGAACAAACAGGAACCCTCCACACGCACGCACGCACGCACGCACGCACGCACGCACACACACACACACACACACACACACACACACACACACACACACACACACACACACACACACACACACACACACACACACACACACACACACACACACACACACGCACACAGACCTGCTGAGTACAGTGGAATGCTGAGAGGAGAACGGGAGGCCTTGGAGGGGCATAATCATTTTCTTTCTTCTTCCTCCCTCCTGAGTTTCTCGTTAAATATTATTTTTTGAACACGCACAAAAATGGTGTATAGGTATAAAAGACAAGTATGCAATTCTTATCTAACCATAGAAGAGCAGACAGAAACAACAAGACCCAGAGTTCTAGGTACAAAACAAATATTACAAAACAAGACATACAGAACAAGGACAGGTAGAAAGACATAGGGTAGATATAGGCGAGATATCAGTTTGTCTGAGGTGGGGCATATTTTTTTGCATCTGTCAAACATGGAAGGTTTAGCATTCCCAAATGTCGGGAGGTGTTTTCTAACATAGTCTCTGATTTGTAGGTATCTGAAAAAAGTTACTTCTGGGAAGATTATAAGTTTCCCCCAGCAACTCAAAGGAGGCAAAGGTCCCTTGTATATATAGATCCCCCCACGGTACTTATTCCAACTCTCCCCATCGCTCAAAGGTGTTATCAAGGTTAGAGGGGGCAAAGGAGGGATTCCTGGCAACAGGGAACATGAATGAAATCGGTCTAAGATCAAAGTGGACTTTAATTTGCTTCCAGATTCGGACTGTGCTATGTATAATAGGATTGTTACGATAAAGTGACATCTCCAGATTGACAGGCGACAAAATCATAGCGCCAATAGAGAAGTGGTGACACTCCTCACGCTCCATACTAAGCCAGCTGGATGATGGAAGTGCGTCATCCAGCAGAAACGTAACAACGCGGAGGTTAGCGGCCCAGTAATAAAATATACAATTTGGGAGAAACAATCCTCCTTCCATCTTGGATTTACAGAGGTGTTTTTTACCTATCCTGTGTGTTTTATAATCC